>NW_008355363.1:5378402-5402306 GCF_000622305.1 Nannospalax galili | reverse complement strand
TTCACTTATTTTGAGCTCGAAGCTAGAAAACAATGGTCATTGACGTTAGAAACTAAGTCACTACAGAAGAATATCCATTTCCTTCTTCAGATGGCATTTCCAAGTCAATTTCTGTGGTTCTGAGAAAAATCATTTTCCAATTTAAATGTGTTTAAAAATTAAATACAAGTTAGGCATGATGGTGCAGTCTTGCTATCCTACTACTCAATGGGCTGAAGGAGGAGAGCTGGGAGTTTGAGGACAGCCTGGGTGACCTAAGGAGACTCTTAATAAAGTAGGAAAGATTAAGTGGGGTAGGAATTGGGAGGGCAGGGCAAAGCCAGAAATGGTGGATGACCCTAAGGAAATAGATTTTTTCAGAGAGCTGGTCAGTTACTCATAAGAACTCACCACAATGGTGACAGGCAGGCACAAGTCCCATGCAAGCTCAAATGAGACAAAATCCCATCATAGACTTTGGAAAGTGGATATGAAATCCCACCCCTCCCTGAAGAACTGACAATCAGTGGCTCCTGGAAGGTGGAGAGTAAGTCATTTTCAGTGATGTGACTCTTAGTATGTTAACCAGTCTCTGGTGGATGTACATTTGGGGACACAAATTAGGCTCTATAGGCTTGAAGATATATATGTATATATATTTATATTTATATGTCTATACATGTATATATTATATATGTATATATAATAGAATACATAATATTGGGTGGGAAATAATATGGGAAGGTGTAAATAGGAGAAGGAATCTAAGATAAAAAATATATTGTATGAAAATCACAAAAATTCAATAAAATAACAAGAAAATATTAACTACACAACTTCTTTAAATTTTTAATTATTGAGACGGAAAGCATGTAAGAGGTAGCAGATGACATGGCTGTTACAGTCATGAATTCACAGCAGGTATATTTACCTGCACAAGACCTGCACAAAATTAAGGCAATCAAAATTCCAGCATGGATGGTGGAGGGGTCCCTTTGGTACCTGAGGAGCTATTGACAGTTGAAGGCTACCCAGAGAAGAATCACTTATTTGACCAGAGCATGTGGGGGGTGACCACTGATTGGTTTCTTATGCTTCAAAGGATGATCCCCCATATACAAGTGTATATATGCAACACTAATTGGGCTCATTAGTTATTAAAAGAAAGAGTACATGAACTTACAAGGGAGATGTTTTGGTGGAGAGAATGTGGGAGTGGATTAGAGGGAGTGAGGATGAATAACATGAAAACGTGTTTGGGGTGTTTCTCAATGATAGTGGTTTGATTCTCGCATGAAACAAAAAGCAAAAAGGTTATTTTTTTTTGCCCCAAAATAATGTTTCTAGATTATGCTGGCATTTCAAATTCTAATAACACATGAGTGATCTGAACTGGGATGGAAGGAACGATCATTACTCTTCAAACAGGCTATAGAACACACTATAATAGCAAATTTCAACTCAGAATCAAAATCATGATTGCTCTTAGCATAGCTTTTAGTAGAAATGGGAGCAAGCATACATAAGACTAAACAAAGGCATAAGGGTTCGTAATGAAACACAGTAAAGCAATTTACAACTTCATATTTCTCTAATATTGACTCCATTATACACTGTTACTTTTTGGGAAACATCTTACTCAAAATTTATAATCTTTGCTCAGTTTTCCTTGATCTTCTAAACTGTTTTTTATCTTAAATGAATTCTCTCCATATTGTTGATCATATTCTCCCTTAATATTAATTTAAAAGTGTAGATAAATAAAAGAAAGCTTGCAAAATTTTATTTAAACTTTAAAAAAATACAAAAGAAATAAATACTAGTCCTTCTAGAAAACTGCTAACACTGAAAGCATGCTCAATTCCTATCTTTTTTTCATCTATTATGTCATATCTAACATTGCACCAAAAATACATAATAAAATAATGGAAAAAAATTACAGTATTAAGACAGAAACAAAGTACAAAAAACAATCCTGAATATTTTATAAATATATTATTCTCAACCTTTTAGGCAATATTCACTAAGATAAGAATCACAATTTGGGAATTTATACACATTTTTCGACACCAAATAATATAGAAATAAAGTGTTAATATAAATAATACAAATGTAATATATAATATATAGTATATTATATGTAGAATATATAACACCATACATATATGTCATATAAATCACATGAAATATGCTCTCAGATCATAATAAACTCAAACTAAAAATCAATAGCATAAAAATGACTGGAAAATATCATTTTAAGTGAAATTACACGGTACTCTTTATTCAATATGTATTTATTCAAATTTTTCTGCATTTCATACAATATATCTTAGTCATAGTTAGGCCCCTCCCCATCTGCACCCAGCCTATAGCCTACCCAGAGAATTTCATGCACTCTGCCATATATGTTAAGACCAATTGAATCAAGTTTGCATACTAAGTTGTCCCTTTGTATGAGTTCATCCACTGGCTTCTAGTCAGGCTATCCAGAATCACTTCCTTAAAGATCAAGTCTCCTTCACCTAGCCGTGCTCACTATCAGTAGTTCCTCAGCTAAGGTTGGCCTCTCCTACTCATTTCCCCAGCTCTACACAGGTTTTTGTCTAATTGATTTTTCAACAGCTCTTGTCCACACTCTCACAATAGCTATAAATAGTACATGAGTCAAAGAAAAATCTTAAAGGAAACAAAATCTAGTTGGGAATAGTGGCACATATCCTAGTTTTGGGAGGAAAGAGGCTTATGAGTTTTTGGTCAACCCATCCTACATAACAAGATCGAGCCCATTTTGGCCTACAAGGGGAGACCATGAATCAAAAACAAAATTGAAAACTATTTTGGACTAAATGACAATAGAAAATATAAGAATTTGTTTGAAACAGAAGAATCAGTATTCAGAAAGAAATTTCATATAATTGAATGAAATGACTAGGATATAAAAACTTTCTAAAATCAGTGATCTATACTTCTATCTTATAAAAATAGAAAAAGAAACTAGGCAAATCCAAAGAAAACACATGAACATGAACAATAAAAATTGAGATGAAACTGGAGATTACAAAAAGTAATTTACAAAGTCAAATTAGTTGTTTGAGGAAAATAAAATTAATAAATTTCTAACTAGATGAACTAAGAGAAAAGGACCAAAGATTCAAATATTAACTTCAAAAATGAAAGATGGTCACAACTACTGGATCTATGCACATTAAAATCATAATAAAGGCATATTCTGAATAATTCTTTGCCAATAGATTTGAAAACATAGATGGAATAGACTACTTCTTTGAAAGAAAGCTTGCATAAGGAGAAACACATAAGCCCACAATCAATCTTGGAAAAGAAAACACTGGGTCTGTATTAATTCACTTTGGATTCCTACCAAAAATTTGTAGAAGATATTACAATATTCTTTATATTATCTTTTATGAGGAAGGAAAAGAGGGAATAAGTTCTAAATATTATGAGGATAAGCTTACCCTGATACCAAAACTAGATAAAGAAATCACAGTAACGTAAAACTATAGACCAATGTTTCTATAAACCTGAATACAAAAGAAGTTAAAAAATTATCAAATTAGATCTAATATATCAAAACAACTATAAAAATCGAGAAATACAATTACATAGGCAAATCTTCTTTAATGTTCTATATTTAAATAATGTTATCCACACAAAAAGCTGAAGGATAAACCTATTATAATATCCATAGGCACACAGAAGCATATGGAAAGTTAAACACCTATTCCTAATAAAAAAGATTCCAGAAATATATAAATGGCGGGACTTTCTCTAATTTTAATAAGATAACCCTCTAGTACATTCTAGAGCACTTTCTTTTATCCTAGACATGCAGCTACAGTTCAGCAAAGTCAGTAAATGTAATAACCCCTATAAATAAACTTAAAGACAAAAGTCATATGATGATCTCAATAGACATGGAAAAAACTTTGTGGATATCTAACATGCTTTAATGATTAAAGTCTTAGAAAGAATAGGACAGGAGGGAACATACCTCAAAATAATATAGACTTTATATGACAAACCCACAGCTCACATTAACCTAAATGGAGAAAAATTTGAAGCATCCCCACTAAAACCAGGAATGAGATAGGGCTGTCTACTATTCCCACTCTGAACTTAAAGCCCTAGCTGATAAAATAAGGCAAGTCAAGAAAATTAAGGGGATACTAGTACAAAAATAAAAGGTCACATTTTCTGTATTTTCAGATGACATATTATAAGATATTTCAAAAATTCCATCAGAAAACTGCTAAAACTGATCAGGATTTTCAGCAATGTGGCAGAATGAAAAACAAACTTATAAAAATCTGTAGCCTTTCTATACACCAATAATTGATATGGTGAGAAAGAGCTAATGGAAATATTTCTGTTCAAAATAGCCTCAAAGTAATCTAGGAATAAACCTAACAATGGGGATGAACTATCTCTACGAGAAAAACTATAAACCTCTGAAGAACAAAGTTAGAGAAGACAATAGAAAATGGAAAGGAATCACAAGATCCTGGATTGGGAAATTAACATTGTGAAAATGACCATCTTATCAAAAGTACTTTGAAAAGTTAATGCAAACCTAGCCAAATACACATAGATAGAGAGGTCATAGACCTTAGAGAAAACCCAAGGCTTTTCTATCCCTAGACAAATGTTATTTCTTACTATGTGCAATATATGGATCCTTAAATTTACAGACAAGTATCCCAGTCACCACTCACCAAAGTAGATTCCTTCTCAAGAGAGATTATATTGCAGAGTTATACCACTGGTCACACAGAGAGATTTTCTGTGAATTGTCCAAGCCTAAGTGGCACATTTAGGATGCAACCTCTACACCTAGGGCTCATAGAACATAGAAAAAGTGATGAAGAGAACACTAATGCTTCTTTCAACTCTAATCAATGAAGCTTCCTCATGCAACAGAGGACCACAAACACAAAAGGCCACAATTGATGAAAATGCAGAGAATAGAGTTCACAGAATGTGAAGTCTCTGGACAGGTCTCCTATACTGAGGTCCCCACACTCAGTGCTAAGGGACCATTGAGGAAGAGGATGCAGAAAGATTATAAGAGCCAAAATGGAGGTACATGGCCACATGGAAATAGTCCTGGGACCCTTCTCATACAAATCTACAGCAATGGTGTCAACATGCACAAGACCCATGCAAACTTAGGCAGACAAAAACCCAGCACAGAACTTTGGAAATGAATAGCAAGCCCCAATCTTAGTGGAAGAATTAATGGAAGCTGATTACTGCTATGTAAGAAAGAGGAAATCTTCTTGAAGAGAGAGACTCTAGATAGGCTGAGTAAACCCCAGTGGATAACTTGCACTGAGGGACATATCAGGACACTAACTTTACATAATAAGTCCTAAAACAAATGATAATGTGTATCAAAGCCAGTGAGGGGGGAACGCTATGGGAGGGTGCCAACAGGGAAAGGGGAAGGGAGTATAAAGATAATTTTATGTATGAAATACAAAAAAATTCATTTAAAATTTTTAAAAAGTTAATGCAAACCCAATTAAAATTTCCATGGCATTTTTTACAGAATCAAAAAATAAAGTTTAAAATTCACATGAAACACAAAAAACCTTGGCAAATCAAAACAATTCTGAGCAAAAACAGCAACTAACATCGGATTTCAACATGTGTTACAGAGCTATAGTAATACAAACAGCATGGAATTGACACAAAAAACAGACTATTGATCAATAGAATAAAATAGAAGACCCAAAGATGACTGTATAGAATTATAGTCATCCGATAGTTGACAAAGATTCCAAAAATACACACTGGAGAAAAGCACTGGAGAAAAGACAGAATCTTCAACAAATTCTGGTGGGAACCTTGGATCTCAGCATGAAGACCATGTCTATCACCCTGCAGGAAAATCAGCTACAAATGGATCAAAGTCCTCAATGCGAAACCTGAAACCACTAGAAGAAAACATGAGGCAGTGCTCTACAAAATATATTTGCATGAAAGAGCTTTCAAATTTGAACTCTGTTTGCTTTGGAATTAAAAGAAAATGCTTCTGTATAACAAAAGAAACAATCAATAAAGTGAAAAGGAAGCCCACAGAGTGAGCGCATCTTTGTCAGCTATATATGCTAAAAGGATTAATATTCAGACTATACAAAGAACCCAAAACCCAAAGAATCTAGAAGATGAATTACCTATTAATTACAAAAAATGGGCTACAGATCTGAACAGAGATTTCTCAAAGGAAGAAATAAAAAATGGACAGGAATATCTTTAAAAGTATTCAAGATTTTCATATATCAGAGAAGTTGAAATCAGAATTACATTGAGATTTCAATCTTGCCACAAATAGTATGACTAATACCAAGAAATCAACCTGTAAAATATGTCGGTAAGTATGTGAAGAAAGAGGAACTCTTATTCATTGTTGGGGGGAATTACAAATTGACCCAGCCATTGTGGAAATCAGTATGGAGAATTTTCAAAAAAACTAAAAATAGATCTAACATGTGACTCAGTTATAACATTTCTTGGCATATACCCAAAACACTTGATATCCTTCTACAGAGACACTTGTACCGTGCCATTCTTTTCACAATGACGAAGACATGGTAATTGACTAAATGCACGTCAACTGATGAAAGGATAATGAACATGTGGTACATATACACATAGGAATTTTATTTAGCTGAAAAGAAAAATAAGACCATGAAATCTGCACATAAATGGATGGAGCTGGAGAACATCATACTGAATGAGGTAACTCAGACCCCAAAATACAAGCAGTAAATATTCTTTCTTATCTCAGTATCATGACTCAAAATCCAAACTTAAAGTAATTGCAGAAGCCAAGAAGGTAAAATGGAATCATGGAAGGAGAGCAGGAAGAAGGAACTCTAGAGAGGGTTATGTTAAGACACAGGTGCCATCAAAATGGAAATAGTGAAAATGGGGGTATATTCTTTAACTGAGAAGTTGGATGAAGAATAATGCAGAGATGAGGACAAAGTAGAGATAAAAAAAACACTAAAGATGTTCAGAAGAGCTGCAGAGAAACAATATTTTATAAGCTGACTTAAAAATTTTTTATAAAGCTTAAATGGAGTTATTACATTCTGGTTGATAATGTTTCTTCCAAGACCCATCTATTTTCTAACAAAAACGCCAGTGTTAGGCCTAGGAAAAATCCCTTAAAATTGTTGTTAAGGGGTAAGGATAGTCGAAGAGACTCTCAAAACAATATAAGCTATTGCCTTTGTCCTGGTTGCATTCCTGAAGTTGAAGATAAGAACACGTCACTGAAGACACCACACATTGCAGACATGAGAATTCAAATAATCAAGCTAAAACTCATCTGGAATCCTCCTCCTTGTGGGCTAGCTTTCATAATATTGGAAGGAGCTATACAAACTGACAAGAGAGAAAAGCCACCAGTAGTTCTACCCAGCTGTAAATCCCATGAATCACAATGACTGGCCCAGCAAGATATACCAATTGTGAAATAATGGCAGTTTTATCTTGTAGAGAGTCAACAGCTTTGTAATTGGAATTAAGTCCTTCTTAATAGGAAGGAAAGCATACCTGGTATTATTAACCTAGCCAATTACCTGTCCTTAGAAAGATCATAGACACTAGAAGAGAATCTACAAATGTCATTTTATGTTACTTTTCTGCTACTGTGATAAAACACCATGACCAAGGCCATTTAAAGAAGTAAGAATTTATTGGGTTTAAAAATCCAGGTGGATAAGAATCCATCATGCCAGGGGGGAATGGCAGGAGGCAGCCATAGGAGAAAGCTCAGCAGTCACATCTTTAAGCAGGTACAGGAAACTGAGCAAGAAACTGGAGGTGGGCAAGCTATATATCCTCAAAACCCACTCCCAGTGATGTGCTTCCTCCCCATCACAGCCACTCATTCTAAAGGTTCACTGACCCTCGACAAATAGAACCACCAACTGACCAAGAGTTCAAATACTTGGAGTTTATGGGGGATAGTATCACTTTAACCACTACATTCTACTCCCTTTTCACCATAGGTTTATGGCCATATCATAATGCAAAAATGAATTCAGTCTAACTATTAAATTCTCCATATTCTTTAACAGAATCAATACTAAAATCCAGAGTCTAGAATCTCTTCTGAGACTCATGATACTCCCTTAATGGTAAACACCTATAAAATTAAAAGACAAATTACATTCTTCCAATGTACAATGGAACTAAATACACATTCCCATTAAAAAATGAATGGGGCCATAGTGGGGAAATACCAGATGAAAGCAGTAATGAAAATCAGCAGGGCAAACATCAAATCCTGTAGCTCCATGTCTGATGCCTAGGACTTTAGTTCCCAATTGGCTTGATGTCTCAGTACCTTCAGCTTTGTTGCCCGCAACCCAAATTTCTCTCTTGGGCTGGTACCTTGTGTATAGCTCTCCCTTAGCAGATGTCTCAGGGCTCTTTCATCTCCAATATCTTAGGGTTCTTCATTGTTAACCAGGTTTTACTTTCACAGCTTCACACAGTGGCCTCTCAGGGCCTCTTAGTCTCTCAGGGCCTTCTTTTGGGTACTCCCCTGTGATATGCTGCTTGGCTTCAGTGGCTCTCTGAAACCGTGGATATACAACTGATGACACCCTCACATTTTTGTATCTTTCATTCCTGTATAGCCAGTACTGCAAGAACAGCACTGTCAAGATGGGCTTCCAGCTTCAGATGGACCTTCACTCCCTTTAATATCATTGTATGTTGTGCATTTTAAGGAGCAAACAATTCCTTAGGCTTTTTTCCTTACTCAAGTTGGAATCTTAGTTGGGTGGGGTCTTGCCCTCAGGGTACTTTTTTCACCGTGCAAGTGTAAATCTGGGAGCCTCTCCTTAATGTCTATAATCTCCTTATTAAAGAAAAGTACTCCTTCACCACTTGCCTTGGTGCCAACATTATTAAATTCCTACTGCTCTTATTCTCTTCAAACTATATATTTTGCATTTCATTCTGCCACACTTATTCTTTTACACTGTATGTAGATCTGCATAATAATCACTGTTAGTAACACCACCACAAACTCAGCACTAGACTGTCTTGAAATTCCCTCAGTGAAAGAAATTAGTAAGAGGACTAACACTAAGAATTCAAGGTTTGGAGAACTCAGGGGACTGCCTGAGAGCTCCTGGATCCTGCCTCCTCCTGGTGATGAGCTTTCCCTAATTGGGCCATAGCCAAACCCTTAACTGGGATTATGAGAGGCCCCTCCCAAGGTCCCTGGGCTGTCCTCTGTCCTTTGGTAGGATAAGACTGAGATTTTAGCAGACAACCTTAGAGGGCCTGTTCTGACCTAAATCAGTGTAGTGGCACAAATCTCAGCAGACTGCCAGGGAGTGCCTGTTCTGGCCTTCTTCTGGCATAAGGGGCTAAGAACTCAGCAGACCACCTGAGAGTCCTAAAATCTCCCCCCGTTAGGGAATTTCCCAAATTTTGCTTTGAGTTCTCGCTAGTAGTGGTCCAAACCTTAGAAGGAAGCCTGAGTGTACCTGACTGGAATCTGAGTTGGGCTTCTGTGGAAACTCCTGAGTAACTGATCAGAAGCCATCAGTTCCTTCCAAAATAAAATCTGAGAGAACCTGAAAACTGGACCAGCTTTACATGACCAACAACAACAGGACAAAAGCACACCAATAATACAAACAGAAGCAAACTTCAACTTAGTTTTCATATCAGAATCACAAACAACAAAAGAAAGTCACAAGCCAAAATCACAATGAAAGAATAATAGAGTGGAAAGCCAAAACACTATGTCCCCACCAAACTCCACAAGTCCTGTAGAAGAGTTCTACAAGGAGCACCCCCTAGAGATAACCCAGGACACAAAATTTAAAAGAACAATCATAAATATGATCAAGGAATTCAATGAATTTAAAGAACACACAAACAAAAAAATTAAAGAACTGAAAGAATATAGGGACAAAATTCTGAATGAATTCACAAAAGAGATAGAAACATTGAAGAAAACTCAGGCAGAAAAGAAGAAAGAAGTGAAAATCTCAATAACCCAACTAGAACAACAGAGGAAAGCCTCAGCACTAGAAAGAATGAAATGAAAAACAGAATATCAGCACTGGACCACTTAAGCAAAGATTATGAAAAATTAAAAAAAAAAACCACAAGAATGGAATACATAGGAGATGTGGGACACCATGAAAAGACAAAATCTACTTACCATAGGTGTAGAGGAAGGAGAAGAATTTCAGGTTAATGGTATCGACCAGATCTTAAACAGGATTGTAGAAGAGAATTTCCCCAAATTAAGGAAAGACATCCCCATACAAATACAGGAAGGACATAGAACACTAAATAGGACCAGAAAAGAAACTCCCCATGGCATATCATAGTAAAAACACTAAATGTACAGAACAAAGAGAGAATACTGAAAGCAGCAAAAGAAAAACAACAAGTTACATGTAAAAGAAAGCCCATCAGAATTACAGCTAACTTATAAATGCAAACTATGAAAGCCAGAAGAGCTATTTCCAGTTCTAAATGACAATAGATGCCAGCCCAGAATACTCTACCCAGCAAAAAATATCTATTATAGTTGAGGGGGAAAGAAAAATCTTCCATGACACGAATAGCCTGAAAGAATACATGTCCACGAAATGAGCCCTTCAAAGAATACTTGAAGCAATGTAAAGAACCGAGAAAGGAATATCTATACTCCAGGAGAAAAGAAAGAAAATAAAGGTATCATTGAGGAAACACAAAATTAGACAAAGAACACAAACAGCAATCAAAATAATGGCAAGCAATATGCATCGTTCATTAATAACTTTAAACATCAATGGACTGAACTCCCCAGTCAAAAGACACAGGCTAAGTGAATGAATTAAGAAACAAAATCCATCTTTTAAGCAGGGGTTGCAATTCAAATATCTGACAAAGTAGACTTCAAAGTAAAACTAATCAGAAGAGATAAGGAGGGTCACTTCATTCTGATCAAAGGAACAATTAACCAAGAAGACATTACAATCCTAAATATTTGTGCATCAAACTCTGGTGCATCCAAATTCATAAAAACAATACTACAGGACTTTAAGACACAGATTTACCCTAACTCAGTAATAGTAGTGGACTTCAATACCCCACTGTCTGCATTAGACAGGTCTACTGGACAAAGAATAAACAGAGAGATGTCTGAATGAAATGATACCATACATCAAATGGACCTAACAAACATCTTTCGAATACTCTGTCCAAGCACCAAAGAATACACTTTCTACTCAGCACCTCATGGAATATTTTCAAAAATTGACCACATACTGGGGCACAGAACAAACCTCAACAAATGCAAAAATTTGAAATAACTCCATGCATTCCATCAGATTGCAACTCAAAATCAACACTGGAAGAAGCCCTTGGCACCAATCAAAGATTTTCTTTTCTCCCTACAGATAAGAGTTATGCAATTTGGGAGTCTTTTAGATGGACCCACTGAAGGAGTACCCCAGTGCCGGGAGTTCGAACCAGCGACCCCCGGCGAGGTGAGGATTGGGGATGAGTAGGCACGCCATTTGCCAGCCCACGCCGCCCCCATTACCCGGGGACACTCAGATGCAACCGGGAGTCTTAGTCAGGCAGAGACTCATTTATTGCAAGTGTCACAAAGCTTATAAAGGCACCTGGAACTCCCCCCCCCACCCCGGGTGTATCTTAAGGATGGCCATGCGCTGATCATGCACTCCTCAGCAGTAGGGAAGTATTCTTCAGATTTTCAAAGCAAGCCAGGCTGCGCCCCCAGTAACTTCCTTTCAGACCTATGCAAGGTGGAGCCTTTAGGTTCCCACACCCCAGTTTCTTCCCCCTGCATCCCTGTTCAACATGGATGAAGCCAAAATTGTCTGCATCCTGATTCCCTATTAGAAATTTGGGTAACCTTTTCAGAGGATGGTGTGATAAGAATAGGATTAGGAATTGGCTAGGCCATTAGGGTAAAAAGACCCCAAAGAAAAGCAGCCAGTTTCTTGGCTAAAATTCAAAATATCATTGGAACTGTTAGCAACATACTCTGTTCCTAATGCCAAAAATGTCAAAAGAATTTGGGAGCTTTTATCTAATCCCTAAAATATTTTAGGGTTACCTTTTCAGAGGAGGGAATGTTAGAGTAGCAAAAAGCCCCATTTCAAAAAAAAAGAAAGAGTACATGAAGTTTCAAGAAAGAAGTGATGGGCAGATACATAAGGAGTTGCAGGGGAGAGATCGGGCATAGATTGGATCAAAACACCTTGTATGCGTGTTCGAAATTCTCAAAAAAAAAATTAAGTTAAAAAGAAAGAACACAAAATTTGGAAAGAATAGTGATGATGGGGATAGGAAAGAAATTCGAGGGAAGGGAAAGGGAGTAGCTTTGATCAAAGTACATTATATGCATGTGTGAAATTCTCAATAAAAAATAAAATTAAGAAAATAAATATTTACAAATAATTTAAAAAATTCAAGGTTTATTATAAAGTTACAATAGTGATGATAGTACAGTATTGACAAAAGAGTAGGCAAATTGATTAATGGAACAGAACAGAGAGCCAGAAGTAGATGTACCCCAAAATAGATAGACGACCCTTAACATGTGCAAATTTTATAGAACTTATCAAAAAGATATATAAAGAAAATATTTGTATACGTACAATGGATAGATTTTAACCACAAAGAAGGAATGAACTCATGTAATTTTCACAAAAATGAGTTCATTTGGAGATTATCATAGCAAGGAAATCTGAAAACAAACAAGCAAATAATAAGTAAATAAATAATAAATAAATAAATATGGAATATCAGAATTAGAAATCACCAATTTGGTGCTTCTGGTAACATTATTTCTCTACCTAATAATCCCAGTGGGTATTATTAGTATTAATGAAAATTCAGATTGGAACTTCATACATTATGAATTGGACTGACACCTCTTGACATCATTAGCCATTTGGAAGCATTCTCTGGGGCTAGGGAAATGTCTCAGGATAAAAATACTTGCCTCTGATGCATGAGAATCAGAGTTCAGATCCCGAGAGGCTACTTGTAAATCCAGTGCTAGACAGTAGATTCTCAGAGCAAACTGGCTACCTAATGTAGAAGAAATTGACAGGCTCCAGATTGGGCAAGAGATGTTGCCTACATAAATAAAGTGGAGAAAGAGCAATGAAGAAAGGCAAGCAATGTGATTTTAACTGTGGTTTTCCACATGGTTTATACATATGTACATTGGCATCCAACCACACATATTTTAAAGTCAAATTTACTTCTTGGAGGCTTGTGCTGCACATGCTCTCAGCTTTCTTGCTCACTGTCCTTATGACCCAGGACTTTCTTTATGACTGACTGATAAAAACTACTGTTTAGGAAATAAAGATATTTATTTGGGCTTGCCAACAAAGCTTATGAAACCAAGAGGGGGTTACTTACAAAGTCGTGGATGCCCATGGAAATTTTTCCCTGAATCTTGACTGAGGTTTCCAGATCTGCACCCACCAGTCTGCTGGCCCAAGATGGCGAAACTCTACTTCAACCCCTGCTCCCTGGCTTCTTCTGTGTTTGAGTCTATCTTTAGACGTTCCACCTCATATAATTGAAGCTGATCAACTGGGTGGGACAGGTGACTGACTCCCTCCCTTCCTATGGAGTCTCAGGGTTCAGACATCCAACCATTGCTAGTTCTTTAGTAAGACACACCCATCCAACATTCCACCTCTTCCCCTGGCTCTTACATCTTTCTGTCTTCTCTTCCACGAGAGTCTCTGAGCCTTGGAGAGGGTAACAGATGCAGGATGATTTTTCTTTTATTGTGGTGAGATCTTGAACTCTTAGGTCTTTTCATCATTTGTTCACAAGATGTGGCTGTTGATCCATCTCACTGGTATCTCTCCTACTATAAAGGCAAATGAAAAGAAGCAGGAACATCTAAACAAACATTGATGGTCATAATAATCTAACCGATGGGTGTAAATACAAAGGCTTAGAAGATACCTTAACAGGTGTATCATATTTATCTAGCAAAATATTTGCAGCAACTTCCCAATTGGGGCTTATAACCTCCCCTGCTATAGGGGGTTGGCCTGGTCTATAGCACCGTATGTGTGTTTTACCCCTAGGAGCGGGCTTTATCTAATTAGTAATTTAGCAGTTGTGTGTATGTTAGTTGAGCTGTTATTGCACCAGCAGGCATATTTTGATTAGCATGTCAGTAGCATGTAGCATGTGGGGTATATCATTGAGCAGAATTATAAGTGATCTTTCTTCCCCTAGCCATCTGAATAGTGCCTTCTGACAGCATGAAAGCCATCTATCCAGTGGCAAGGAGTTTTCAGCTTAATATAGGCTCCATCTCTCCCTCTCCTGCTCTCACATCATGCAGTGTCTTCAGCAACATGACCTTACTGAATTTTCCTAGTGTGCAACCAACATTAATGGTAATAGCCTTTGATAATATAAGGACCTCTAGGATCTCTGAGGCCAATGGCTCATGGGGGAAACCCACCCCTAGTACCAGAATTTTTACTTAACAATTGTACAGTTTTGGGGAGCCTTTATTTTTATTTTCATATAGAATTAAGCAGTTGTATACTTTTCCCAACCATTCTGGTAGGTGTCACTTGTGTCTTACCCAACCATAAAGTTCCTAAGAATTTTACAACTATAGTTTCACTTTGTTTCTTCAGGTGTACTTTATATCTCTCAAATGGGTTTCATATCCGTAAAACACTCGATTGTTAACATTTTATATTAAATTAAACGTAGACAAGGTCTAACACAGAATGGAAAGATTTTTCTATTTGTATTAATTGTTTTCTCCATAGTTCTCTGCATGAATAAGAGGCACTGACATGTTTATTTTTTTACTATCTTTAGTTATTCCTTTGGGGTCATTCCACACTCTAGGGGTTTTACATGGAGCCTCCCTGTATACTTTTATCCTTGATAAACATATGGGTGCTGACTCAAGTTGCTTGACCCTGTACCAGGCTGAAGAAGCAGAAGGCCCCTCTTATCCCTACTGCATCTGTTGGTTCCCCAAGTCAAGTAGACCCTGTGTCTGCCTTTTTGCTATTACAATATCTGCTGTCTCTCCATTGACCATACCTGGCTACTGGAGGAGGCCATTTTGGGGAAAACTACTTCCACTCCTAGCATAACTTCTTTCAAGAAAGAAATGCACATTGTTTAATCTTTGGAGATCCTCAACCACTCCTGGAACAGTTTTTATATTTTGTATGCCTTTTTGAACTGTTCCTTGGGTTTTGAATCCTTCCAGAAACTCCTTAGTAAAGAAATTTTTGTTGATTTTTTTCTTTAGGAACTTGCATTAGACATAAATCTTGCCACATTTGCCTTAAAGAAGCCCAAATGGATCTCTTTTCTTTCTTGTCTTTTTTATATCTCTTTCAGGTTGTCCTATTATTTTACAGACATGTTTCACATGCTGGTTCAAGTCACTTAGATCTACCAAAGCCTCCCTTACTTTACAAAGATCCTGCCCCATGAAGGGACCTAGCAAAACCTTTAAAGCTCCATACCATTTTCAAGGTCCCTGTTGAATTGAGTTTTTCTTTAAATCTCTGGTGAGCACAGTCTTATTTAGCCCAGTGAACTAGGCATCATATATTGCTTTCCTTATACCTAGTTCTTTCAGTAATGCCTGTCCCTCTTTTATAGTCCTCCAGACCCTGCTAATCATGGGAACCTCCATTGGTGATGACCAAGTATCTTTAATGCTTCACATAAGCCATTCCATTAGGGACTGCTCCCTGCTGTATTGGCCTAGGTTATATAGTCTATGTCTCACGGAAGGATGGGTGATTACATAGCTCAGTTTTGATGCTTCTGAAACATTTATAATAATATCATTTGCTCCCATGTCTCATATCCTCACAAGTCATGTGGTTATGGGCTCCTTCATTGCTTGCTTGAAAGTTTTCCCTAGTTCCAACAGCTTCAGTGCTGAGTATTTTCTGCTGGCTACAGTCCCTTGCATCTGATCATTGTCAAGGTATCAGCATATTGAAACATGTCTTTTTCCTACTTTTGTATTAAAGGTTGAATCTGAGGAACATCTTTAGCTATTTCTATGTCATTCCCTTCTCTTAAGGAAGGGCAACTGAAAATCTTCAGTTCCCTTTCTCTCTCAAGTTGTTTACTTGCAAGTTTCAAGGTCAATAGTGAATTTGCCAGTAATTCCTTCTGTATCTTTTCAGTCTCCCCTCAGGCTACTGTCTCTTCCTGGGACAAGTCTTTTATTATGCACAGAAGCACCCAGGCAACTTTAGAGACTGCTTTTTTTAAAAAAAACTTTTGATTCCAGATCTCCTTCCATGGCTTGTAAAAACTTTTCTAGACCTTCCACAGTCCTTAAAGAATTTTCATGCATGTGCAGCAGCAGCCCCCATCCCTTAAGCAGCTGTGCTATTTTATGCTATTTACAAGATGGTGGTCACCCAGGGATTTCCCCCATTGAACTAGTCTGCTTAAGTCACCTCATTTTAGTTACATATCTCACTATCCATCCCATAATACAAGTGACTGCTGCTACCCCTAGTAAGGTTATGGGAATGGCCCACCATGTCAATATTTCTTTTGCCCACACTCTCCCCTCTCCCAACTTGGCTTTTGTCTTTTCCCATACCAGAAACATTATCATTGCTCTTCCCAAACTCCTCCAGTTTGTCTTATCCTGCATATCCAGCCATACTATGCCAATTATAAGTCAAATTTATTTCTCAGAGGCCCATGCTGCACATCCTCTTGGCTCCCTGGCCTGCTGTCCTTACAACCCACGGCTTTATTTATGACTGACTAATAAAAACTACAGCTTAAGGAATAAAAATATATTTGGGCTTGGCAACAAAGCTTATGACATCAGGGAGGGCTTACTTACAGAGGCATGGATGCTTATGGGCATTTTTCCCTACATCTCCATTGAGCCTTCCAGATTCATACTTGCCATCCTGCTGGCCCAATATGGCAAAACTCTCCCAACTCATGTAATTGAAGCTGACCAATGGGGCGGGAGGATCAACTGTCTCCCTCCCTTCCTACAGCATCTCTTAGGTTTAGGTATCTAGCCATTGCTAGTTCTTTCAGAGGGCACACCTATCCAACACATGTGCATCTACATATAAAAAAACACACATACAAGCAACCAACAGTAAAACATGCTCACACAAATGCAAAAAACAAAACAAAACAAAATACAACTTCTCTTAGCATAGTGAGACAAACACCCACTATGTACATTTGATTAGCAGGCAACAGAAAGGTACATCTGTTCAGTATATGGCATTACCTGCCAATTTTTAATCTAACTCTTATCAAGAACCAACCTAAAAGGAAGTCAAGAGCATATGGAAGGTAGGATAATATCCTAAATGACACAATGAGACTACAATTAATTACCAAAATATCAACAAAGTCCTTTCTCTATCCTACAAGTATATTTTTTTCTCAGAGAAATGACATTTTAAAAAGGAAAGCAGAACTACATAAAAACACACCAGCCTTTTGCAGTATATGCATTTTTTTAGTATCCTGAAATAATAGTCATAAAAAGATATTTTTCAGGAAACTTGGGAAAACTGAAGACAGATTAGAATTGGAATAAGATAATATTAAAGAATTCTAGGAATTTTTGTTTAGCTTGCTATTGACACATTCAAAAACTAGAGTTCTTATTAATGAATTTTGTGGTGCCATACTGGATTGGAATTAATATAAAATATTCCAGAAAATAATTAGAGTGTATACATATACATCTATGTGTCCTTGGGTTTGGAGGTAGCAGATAATTAAAAGAATATTTACAATTTGTAAACTGAATGCTAAATAAAGAGAATTCAAAGTATTTAAGAAATAAAAGTTGCAAAGGCTATACAGTGGAGAAAGGAAAGCCTTTTCAACAAATGTTGCAGACCAATGGAATATCCACATACAAAATGAATCAACAGAAGATAAAAATATTGAATCAGATTTTATACTTTTCACAAAAATTGGTTTAAATTGTGAATCAGAGATATAAATGTGAAGTTCAAAGCCATAAAACAAGAAGATAACATAGACTAAATTTCAGGTGTTTGGTGTTGACATTTTAAGTACAACATCTGAAGCACAATCCATGAAAGAAAACACTGAGAAAGTGTGTCTTATTAAAATTAAAGACTTCTACTCTGTGAATGACACTGCTTAGATAATAAAATCAAAAGATAATAACTGGGAGAAAATATTTGCAAAATATGTATTTGATAAACAATTAGTATTCAAATAAACAAAAATAATCTTCAAATTCAAGAACAGACATCAAATAATCAAATATAGACAAAATGGTATGAAATTCTCAAGAATTCAATAAATATATAAGAAAGAAACACTGTTGCTAATAACAAAAAAAAATTCTGAGAAGGTCCTTTAAAGGAGATGTATATATGGAAAATAACCATATAAATTGTGCTTAATTAAAGCTATAGTGACATGCCACTATGAACTAAGAAAATGGTTAAAATCCAAAATACAGACTCCATCTAATACTTATAGTTATAAAGCAGTAAGAATTGAAATTCAAGACTGATGGTATTGCTAAATGATAGAGATTGAGGCTGGAGAGATCACTCAGCAGTTAACAGAACTGACTGCTCTTGCAGAGGACCTGGGTTTGATTCTCAGCACCCACATGGAGACTACCAACTGTGTGTAACTCCAGTTCCAGGGTACCCAACGCTCTCTTCTGACCTCCAAGAGCGTGGTAAAACATAGGTTCTCTTATATTCATCCAAACAATACACTCATACACACACACACACACACACACACACACATACACATACAGTATTGGTCTCTTTGCAAAAGATTGACAGTTTCTTCCAAATGTAAATATAGTCACGCCATAGGATACTGGATCTCCTCAATATTTACAATAAAGTACACATATATGTTGACAGAAATTTTACTAAAAATTTCCAAATCTTGCAAGCAAATAAAATTTCTTTCAACAGGTGAATAGACAAATTGTGCTACATCCATTAGGTAAGATATTATTAAGCAATAAAAATAAGTATCAAGTCACAGAAAGACATGGAATGCACTGGGATGCATATCGTTAAGTGG
The DNA here is from genome assembly GCF_000622305.1 of Nannospalax galili. Lineage (NCBI taxonomy): Eukaryota > Metazoa > Chordata > Mammalia > Rodentia > Spalacidae > Nannospalax > Nannospalax galili. The sequence continues at coordinate 5,383,187 of NW_008355363.1, read as the reverse complement.
AAGAGCATCTGATATGGTTATATAATGCATTATTCCAAATCTATGAGATTTGGAGAAAGGCAAGTCTATGAAGACGATATAAAGATGAATGGTTCCCAGGGCTTCTAGGGGAAGAATGAATGGGTTAATAGGTAATGCCTTGTAGATATTTTAGGGCAGGGAAACTATTCTGCATGATATTATAAAGTTAGAAACATGACATCATATATTAGTCAAAACCCATTCATCATACCATGCAAAGAATTAACTTGACTATGAGGAAAGGTAAGGATTGTAATAGCATTACATCAATATTAAATTCAATTTTTTCAAGTACCGTATTTAGCACAATATAACACAAAATATTTTAATGTAAATGGCCATAAAGTATCGATGCATTTCTGGTCAAATTTTCTATAAATAAGTACTAGTCAAATAATTATCTATTTTAAAATACATGACTTTAATTTTTTGTAATGATCATGAGGACGTCGGCTATGTTTTGACCTAGAATTTTGAAAAGAGTATTCATTTTTTCTGATTTGTTCTGTTTTTGACTTCAAGAGCCACTTTAATCCTGATGTTTACACTTAATCTGTCTCTTTCTTTAGCTGTTTACAGTTTCCTATTAGCCAATATGGTAAATCTTGGAAATTGTAAATTAAAAGTACTCTATAAAAATCAGTATTATTTTGCCCTGTGTATCGATTTTGCTCTTTGTTTGCATACTTAAAATGCAGCTTCATTCCTATCCCCTCCACCTCCAGCTTGTACTTTATTTCACTCAATACCAAGTATGATACTTATGTCCATTTTTCCTGCTTATTAATTCTGACTCAGATAATCATTATTTACTATTTAAAGACCTTACAGGACTTCCATGATTATGATTCAATATTATGTTTCAATTAACAAGGCTGTGACAGAAAAAGACATGGTTTGGGCTGGGGTTCAGAATTTGAAAAGCTTCATTTCTATTTTGATCTTTCTGCAAATGGTCTTAGTAACCTTGAAAAGGGAACTTTTATTTCATTTGTAACCTTCAAGAAAAAATGAATGACCTATACTGGCAAGTGGTGTCTGATTTATAAACTTTGTATGTGTACTATTACTCGAAATAAAGCCTGGATAGATAGGAATACTGTTAAGTAATTTGTAATCTTGCTCTAGTCTTAATTTTATTGTGTTTGTGTGTTAAATATAGGTCTTTACATTATCTTAACTATATTGTAGTGTCTCATCTATCTGTTTTCTGTCATGCTTCTTTTCAAAATCAATTTGGGGTATGAAATTAGTTGTGTGAGCCTGACAGGAACTGTTGTGTGTTTATCTCACTTGAATCAAACTACAGAGAAATCAGAATGGGTACAAAAAGGTACCCATTCTTTCTACTTCAATACTTTGAAATTATCTAAATAGGAAATGAACAGATGTACTAAAACATGGGTTCTAAGTCACAGGCCAAATAGATACTAACTAGGAGTATTGCGATTTCAGTTCTTTTAGTGTTTGATATTCGAGTGTTCAGGTCAATCAATCAAATTCTCCTCTATATGAAGGAGTCAACTATTGCTCAGTCTAAGCTAGATGAATGCTAAAATATAGCAAATACTTTGATCACGCAGTATTCTTCCATGAACCAGATTCAGGCCAGGAATTAATCCAATATTTTAATATGCTTTCAGAATATTTTCTGTTTTTAATTTTCTTGGAGCCTAGTGGGTAAAAGTGTTTGTTCAATGTAAATTGTATAAGGAGATTAAATTGGAAAGGTAGAACTGCAAATCTATGTCAGACATTACCTCACAACAAAAACTTCCTATTGATTTGAAAATCTTTGCACAGTAATTTATAAAAAACTGTGGCCTAAAAATGTTACCTTAACAACTGAACAAATAATGTTTGAAGGTCTAAAGTATATAGCATTTTCTGTTTTTTTTTTTTTTTTAGATTAACTCATATTTACCTTAGGTGAGCCTATTTTCACAAACAAGCCTGAATTTTCAATGATTTAACACATGCAAGTTAACACTCAAGAAAAGGAGAAGGTGGTGGGAGTTGGTAATGTTTTCCAAAAGCTAAAGGTTTATTGCAGTACTGTACATAATACCAAGGTAAAGAACTGGCCTACGTACCTATCAACAATTGAATGGTTAAAGAAAATGTGTTACATACACAGAATTCAGTATTATTCGGCCACAAATATAAATGAAATTTTGTTATTTTCAGCACACAGGATGGAACTGAAGGACATGTTCAAGAGACAAGCTAGACACAGAAGTGCCACATATTCTTTCTTGTGTATGAAAATCAAAAACTATATCCCCCGAACAGGCTGGGAATATAGCTCAGTTGGTAGAGTGCTTGCACAGCATTCTTGAAGCTCTGGGTTTTATCCTCAGCACCTCATAAAAGTGGACAGAGTGGCCCATGCCTGTAATCCCAGTATTTGGGAGGTGGAGGCAGGGGGAAGAGAAGTTCAAAATTATCCTTGACTACATAGCAAGTTTGAGGCCAGCCTGGGGTATTTGAGATCTTGTCTCAAAAACAACATCAAACATCAAAACAGTCAATCTGAAAGCAGGATAATGATTGGGAAAGGTCTGTGGGTTGGGTTGTGTGTGGAATGCTGTATGCATCACATTGAACTCCATTAATATGTACAATTTATTTGTTAATATTTATAAAAAAGAAAGGGTAGGAGAAAATCCGTATGTTATTAAAATGTACTGATAAGAAAATTATGATGTCATCTGGGTGTGGTGGTGCTCAACTAGCCCCAGCAACTTGAATAAGTCAAGAGGATCACGAGTCTGAGGACAGCGTGTGCTACATAGTGAGACCGTATCTCATAGGCAAACAGATAAAAATTTAACAAGATAAAATAGTCAAAGAAAAATGTGTGGTCATAAGCATAGTAAAGTATGATACTTATGTGAAGTGGATAAAACTATGAAAGTAACTAAAAATCTTTATATTTCAAAACAATTTGTCATATCTATAAAAACATGAGTATAAGCATATGATTTAGGGACATGATGGTAAATAGCCAAAGAAACACTTAAAATTCTCAGAAATGTTCTGTCTTGGAAATAAGAGAGTGATGTGTGAGTTATTGGGCTCTGGAGAAAGAAACTTCTTTTTTCTTTTTGAGACAGGATCTCCCTGTAGCCCAAGCTGGCCTGGAACTGGCTATGTAGACCAGGCTGGCCATGATCTCATAGAGATCCACCTACCTCTGCCTCCCAAGTGCTGGAATTAAAGGCGTGCATCATCAAGCCTGGCTGAAAGAAACACCTTATATATCATTATTAGCTTTGAGTTGTGTATTTCATGCATAAAAATTTTATGCCTGCTCCCCCTTTGACACCCTCCCAAAGTCGTCCCACTGGAGTTAATATGTTCTGATATTTGGGTTAAGGTCTATCACAGAATAGTTTCTTAAAATAGAAAAAATGCATTTTACTCATTGAGAAATGGGTATAATTGGGACCTGTGACAGTCACATAGTAGATTACCAAGACAGAAGTCCTTAGGGAGGAAAAGTAATTTCTCTGTCTTACCATCTTTGAAAAAATGAAGCCTAACAGGTCAGCCAGCCTAGCCTATTTCACCAGTTTCTAGTCAGTGAGAAACCCTGTATCAAAAAACAAGATGGATGGCTATTGAAGACTGATAACAAGGGTTTCCATTTGGTACACACGCACATACACACACACACACACACACACACACACACACGCATATCCCCAGCACACACTTGGGCACTCATCCATACATGACCATGCAGATCCCCACATGTGTATACACAGAGACACACCAAAAAATAAAGAAAAATGCCTAAATTAATAACAGTTTTTAAAATCAGCTCACATTTTAAAGAAAAAAAACATGCTCATATTGAAAACATAATTGCTACAGACTTTATGAAAATAGATAAGAAATTATTTCCCTACTATGAGCATCTTTTTTCATCAGCAAAGGATTTATTACCTAACCTCCTTACTATTCTTTCAAAGCCTTTTCTTTTTATTCTGTTATAAATAGATTCCTATTAGGCACTCACTCTGCTCAACAAATTATTTTTTCCTAATGGAAATATTTTTTGGCCACCTTCCATATCATATAAGATACACCTACTTCTATTTCTTTTAAGGATATTTTATTGTATGCTTAAAATGTAAGTTCCCTGAATCAATCATTTACAGATAGAGATTTTTGACAGGCTTTTAAATTCATTTTTAATTGATAAATGATTTCATATACTTTATATTTGCAAATATTGCAGCTGTGGGATGAAAATCTTTTAAAATTTATGTTGTCAGACATTTTCCTGCATAGGTTGAAGATAAATTCCTAACAGTGGGAAAGTACGTATTTTTTAAAACATTTCTGTTGTCAGACTGTACTGCAAAACTGTATGCACCCATTTACATTCCCTCCAGCAGTGTATCAGTGCTATTTCTTTAATACTTCAAAGTTAGAATAATCTACTCTCCATGCACAGTTAGTGAACAAGGTATATTAATCTATGTCTTACACAGGTAATGATACTTTTCAACTCCAGGAAGTTGTTCAAGTGAGATTAGTTGAAATATTTTCAGTTGTTTCAACCTTGCTTACTTCTTTGTGCCGTATGTTTGTCTAAAGATTAGATTATTTAAAACCACAATTCATATTTTACAAAATAGGTATTTAACAATGTTTTAAGTATCTATAATGAAATTTTCTGATTTTTAACTTAACATTGAGTCAATGAGAATTATTTTAACTAATCTCTATGGAAGCATTCAGACTTGCAAAGTA
>NW_008355363.1:5353781-5378378 GCF_000622305.1 Nannospalax galili | reverse complement strand
AATTCAATGACTTTGGAAGGAAATTGAAGGTCAAATGAAAAATTAGAGTATATTTCACAAAAAAATGCAGTAAAGAATATACATCTGACATATAAAGATTTTTTTCCTTTTCTTTTTCTTTTATTTTTTGAGATAGGGTTTCCCTGTAGCCCCAGCTGGCCTGGAACTTGCTATGTATATGTAGATCAGGCTGGACTGGATCTCACAAATATCCACCTGGCTGTGCCTTCTGAGTGTTAAGTGCTAGGATGAAAGACCTGTGTCACCACGCCTGGCTCGTCATATAAAGATTTTTAAAAAAATTTTTAACAGTAATGATGGAGGAAAAGTTCACAAAAAATAGAATGTTGATAAGAAAACCAAATACAGCATAAAATATTTTTATTACAATTCTTAAAATTAATGTGTTTTGTACTTCCTCTCTTATATGATTTTATGGCAATGGTGTCAGCATACACAAGTCCCAGGAAAACTCAGACAGACAAAAACTCAGCATAGAACTGGGAAAATGAACAGCAGACATCAATCTTATCTGAAGGAATATTGGCAACTGATACTGCTACATGAAGAAGAGCCAATCTTCCTCAAACAAGGGACTCTAGATAGGCTGTCTTGACTTAGTGGATAGACTTGCACTGGGGAAGAGCTGGGGACACTCACAACCCAGTGTGCCTTAACAGGGATGACCAAGTATATGGGGTCCAGTGGGGGTGTGAACTATGGTAGGGTGCCAGTGGGGATAGGGGTATAAAGATGATTAAGATTGTTTGAGCTGTTCTGTATGAAATACACAAAAATTTTAATAAAAAAGGAAAAATAATATTGCGTTTCACTATTCAGTTACTAAAGGTGAAAATAGTTGTTTACTGCTTTTGTAGGTGTTGTGCTTATAATACCATAAACTTCAAGTATTCAAGTGCTTTCAGTGACAGTTTCAACCTGAATCCCCACAGGTCCCAAATTCTCAAATTATTGTGATGAAATTATCTTTTCCTTGTGTACCCTATCTTCTCTTTCACAACTAATTCTGAGACCTTCTTGGCAGCATTTTTATATGTTCATTTTGTATGAGCACATAGTCTGTCTGAATCTTTGTTTGCTCTTAGATTTCTGGTGAGAAGCCATCATAAACATCTAGCATTCAAAGGACATTTTTAACTGGTAGCATATGCCTTTAATCTTAGCACTAGAGAGGCAGAGGCAGATGAATCTCTGTGACTTTGAAACCAGAGTAGCAAAAAAAAAAAAAAAAACCACCTAAAATAAGCTAAACAACTACCAACTTCAAGGAATAGCTTGCTTTGTTAAGGTTTTGCCTCCCAAAACAACTCCAAAGCTCAACCAAACAAGATTAAGTTGATAATTATTAAAAAAAGATCTCAGTTTAAGAATATGTCATAAATATTCCTCATATTAAAATGATAAATTTGAAACTGGATTACTGAAAACAAATATATGTTACATGATTTAGACTTTTTTCTCTATTCTAGAGATTAAAACCAGAGCTTTCCATAGCCTAGGCAAGTGTTCTCACCATTGTGAACTATATGCCCAGTCCTGTGTAGTACAAACTTTTAAATGAAAATATTCCAAAAAGTACAATTGACTGTTCTAACTTAATAGTCTGCTATTCAAACACCCCTATAATATATCAACTGAATTTTCTTTTTCAAATAATAAACTCAGAAATAACAATGTAAATTGACAGTTTGCTATTTTCAGTAGAACTGAACAACTATAAATTCTAAAGCTCCTATCCTCTTCTTAAAGTAATAACTGAGGCAGGGTTCGCTCATTAATGGAATTATAGAAAAATCATTAAGCAGGTATTGAGGGAATGGTAAATGTATTAAAGACATGATGTCCTATATGCAATTATCCATAGTTAAATATTTAGTTATCAGAAACACAAAAATACATCTAGAAAATAAATTTATGCGTGTCCACTATTCACTTTCATTTATTGATTATTTAGCTGTGTTGAAATAAACCTTTTAAATTTTGGTGAGAATACAAAATAATAGGATTCATTATATTTTTTTACATATGTGTTAATGCATTTTGGTCATATTTACCCTCCCTACCTATAATCTCATGTTTCTTAGCTCTCCCTCTTTCTGTTCTTCTCCACCCAAAAAAAAATTCTCCATATCATACTTACACACACACACACACACACACACACACACACACACATATATATATATATTTATAATCATTGGTGTTAGTTATTTCTTCCAATACTCCCTCCTCTATTCTTCCATCCCCAAGCATATTTAACATTTCCTCTTTTATTATTTCCTCCTCCACCTTTATAACAAGGCATCTGTCTCTCTTCACATGTAGCCTCCCCATGACCCCATCATAGTTTCCTGACCTCTGTGTCCTTTCCAATTGAAAAACACATATATAAAGAATCAAGGCTAATATCCATTTATGAGAGAGAACATGCAACATTTTACTTTCTGGGTCTTGGTTACCTTACTCAGAATGATTGCAGTACCTTCCATTTACCTGTGTATTTCATAATTTCATGTTTTAACAGCTAAATAATACTCAACTGTGTAAATGCACCATACTTTCATTTTCCAGTCATCAGTTGATGGACCTCTGGAACATCTAGGCTGTTTCCGTTTCCTGGCTGTTGTGATAAGAGGAGAAATGAACATGGGTGAACAAGTATCTCTGTAGTAAGTTATAGATTGCTTTTAGCACATTTCCAAGAGTGGTACAGCTGAATCTTGTAGTAGATATATATGTTCCTTTTTAAGGAATCTCCACAGTGATTTCCATAGCAGATGCACCAGATTATATTCTCAGAAACAATAATTGTTATCCTTTACCCACATCCTTGCCAGTCTTTGTCATTGCTTGTTTTGGGGATTTTAGCCATTCTTACTGGGGTAAGATGAACTCTCAAAATAGTTTTCATTTGAATTTCCCTGTTGGCTAAGTAAATTGAACATTTTCAATAAATATTTCTAAGCTGATTGTGTTTCATCCTTTGACAACTCTTTTTAGTTTTTTGACCCAATTTCTGTTGTTGTCTGTTATGTTGTACCAGAAAAGATTTTGCTGTTGTTTTTACCAAAAGTGACTTAACAATTCATTGGAATCCTCATCAAAATTCTTATGACAATATTTATAAAACTAAGACAAAGTATGTAAATACATACAGAAGCCCAAAAGATCCTGAATAGACAAAATCACCCTTAGCCAAGAGAACAATGATGACAGCAATACCATACACTGAAATAAATCCTCATAACAATGGACACCTAATCTTGGACAAAGCTATCAAAACATTCATATGAAAGAGTCTCCTTGATAAATGGCTCAGAGAAAACTGGATGTCTACAGGTTGAGGAATTTAATTAGTTCTGTCTCTCTCACCCTGCACAAAAGTAATTACAAAGTGGATCAAATTTACTGTAAGATGTGAAATTCTGAAACTACTAGAGTAAAACTAGGTAGAGGGGCAAATATTCAAGTTATATACATACGCAAAAGCTTTCTGAAAATTATTCCAGTAGAATAGGAAATATTAGCAACAGTTGAAAAATGGGATTATGGACTAGAGAGATGACTCAGGGATTAAGGGACTGGCTGCTCTTGCAGGGAACCCTGGTTTGATTTCCAGCACCCACATGGTGGCTAACAATTGTGCATAACTCCAGCTCCAGGGAATCTGACACCCTCCTTCTGACCTCCATTGGCATTGCATGACACAGGTGCACTTACATACATGCAGGCAATACACTCATACACAGAGAAATATATCCATGCTCAGATGCCAAGGATCTCAGAAAGTAACTGACTGTCACTAGTAATAATCAGATATATAGAGATTAGAAATGCTGGAGATCTTTTTTAAACGTTGTAACATCATTTAATTTTATGTCTTATAGGGTTTATACTGAGTACAATATTGTATAACTGTAATAATTCAACTGTAAACCTAAAAATATACAGCCAATTTTGAAAGAGATGCATCTTAGCTCAGGAAATTGTTACTGAATATGTCAATGCTGTTGTAATAAAATGCTTCTTCTAAGTATGTGGTTAATAAATAAATAATTGAAAAATAATAAAAAAGAAAAATGGGATTACATTAAATTAGAAAGCTTCTAGGGTTACTTGAAAAAATCATATGGAAAGCTACTACTGTAGAATCTGCTTAAAATATATACATATCTGGGCTGGAGAGATGGGTCAGCAGTTAAGAAAACTGGCTGTTCTTTCAGAAGACCTGGATTCGAATCCCAGCACCTACATGGCAGCTAACAACTCTCTGTAACCCCAGTTTTAGGGGATCTGATGTCCTCTTCTGTCCTCCCCGGGCATTGAACGATACAGGTGCACTTACCTACATGCAGGCAATACATGTATACACATAAAAGAAAAATAAATAAAATATTTAAATACATATAGATCCAATCTAAAAGAATTAAAATGGAATTATTATATATTGGGAGGACAATGCCTCTACCAAATTCCACAGGCTAGTAAGTAAAAATCCCAGTGACAGGAATGGGCTCCTGTATGGCATAACAAAGAACCAGGTCCAGCTCAGGCCTCTTGCCATAAGGAATGGGGAAAAAGTTTCACATACGTGATGGCCCAGCGCAGTTGGGCGTGGCAATGACAACCTGCTTAGAGATGATCTTCTTGGAGACAGACTGCCATTGGATATCGTAGGATGATGTGGGAAACCATGATTGGCTAGCCAATCCCTTATAACCCCAAACGCTTCCCAGAATAAAGGAGTCTGCAGCAGCTTGCCCTCTGCTTGCTTTCACCCAACTCCCAGTGTCTGTGTTGTGACTCCATGCCTCTCACTCCCCAAATCAGCAGGGACCCTGTGTCCCCTCTGGCTGCCTCCAGGGGAGGAAAGTAACAGGCTCCCCTTTCTGGAGCTGTTAACAAAGAGGAGACCACAGATCCTCAAAAAATTATTAGCCATTACACTTTGCAACCCACCATAACACTAAGACCCTTTTGCTGAGACACTGCATACATGAGTCATAGTACGAACAAGGAAAAATCATGCAGATACTGCAATACCTGGTGAAGTAAGTACAAAGTTTCATCTCCACTGGTTAGCTTTTATAGTGTTGGAAGGTACCATGCAACCAGAGAAAAATAATCACCAACCTTACCCAGCTGTGAACCATGCAAGCTATACTATTAACCTGCCTGGTAAGATATGCCCACTATAGAAGAAAGAATATTAAAGGAGTAATCAACCACTTTCTGATTGAATTTAAAGTCCACTAAGTAAAATGAATCCTGTACCCAGAGCTGTTATCATGTATGACGGTATTATCCTGTTAAGTGAAAAAAGTATTAAACCAAATCTTGATGACTTAAAAGTATACCCATAGATTAATGCATCTCTCAACTCTCACCAGAGAAGCTTCTTCTTATAGCAGATGGCATTTAACACATAAATTCACAACTGATCATAGTGTAGAGAATAAGAGACTGTGGAATTCTCGGCCTTAAATGGGACACATATATCACAGCCTCTCCTCCCAAGTCTCAGGTGTCATTGTGGAAGAGGGGGTGGAAAGACTTTAAGAGCCAGAGGTGATGGACAACTAGAAGTAAACAATGTTTTCCAGACAGCAGGATTGTTGCACATATGAAATTAAAGGAATTGTGACAGTGTGTAGAAGACTTATGCAAGCTCAAGCCAGACAAAATCTTAGCATGGGGGAATGTTTGCAAGAAACCCCAAGTCTACCCTAGGGACTATTAGCAATTGATATCTGTTGGGAAAGAACAAGTTATTTTTCTTTAAAGGTCTGAGACTGTGTATGGTGACCGATTCCAGGGGATAAACTCACACCCAACAATACTTGGGGACACAAAATTGGTCTTAAAAATAATAATAGAGAACACGAAGTTGGAGGTGGGTAGTAAGGTGATGATGAAGATGGAGGAGGATGTCTGAATATGATCAAAATATACTGTATGAAAGTCTCTTAGAATCAATAAAATATTAATAACAGCATTAAAACAAAATATGTATTCCATTAAGGAAATCAAACTCAAATATAAGAAATTCCACTGGAGGGGGCTGGAGAAGTGGCTCAGCAGTTATGCTCTTGCAGAGGTCTCAGATTCAGTTCCCAGCATCTACATGGTAGCCCACAAGCATCTGGAACTTCAGTTTTTATTTCCAGAGGATCTGATGCCAACTTATGGTCTCTGAAGACACTGCACAGACATGATGTACATACGTATATGCAGGAAAAATGGTAACAAACATAAATTTAAAATTGATTAATTAATTTTCTTCTAAATTTTGCTGAAAGACAGATCTCAAAATTATCACGTGTAAATTATCTTACCTTACCAAAATCTACTGAAACTGAGATATGTTGGCTAAATCTTTTTGAAACTAGATTTAAAATTTAGCAACTTTGTCTCTATAAAACTATGTTATGGGCCGGGTGTGGTGGTGCAAGCCTTTAATCCCAGCACTCGGGAGTCAGAGGCAGGCAGATCTCTGTGATTTCAAGGCCAGTCTGGGCTACATAGTGAGTTCCAGGACAGCTGGGGCTACAGGGAGACCCTGTCACATAAAGACCGAAGGAAAAAAAAAAAAACTATGTTACTGTACTATATATTTTTCAATTATTTTTTAGTTTATGTGTATGTGTGTATTCCTTGAATGCAGGTAGGTGCACCCATGTTGTGGAATGCCCACGGAGGTCAGAAGGGGGCATTGGATCCATGGAAGTAGAGTTGTAAATGGTTGTTAGTCACCATGTGCTTGCTGGAAATTGAACCCAGGTCCTCTGCAAGAGGAGCCAGTGTTCTTAACCTCTAAGCCACCTCTTCAGTCTCTCTTATTATATTTTAATAGTTTTCATCCATGGTTGTATCAGATGGAACTAAGATTGAAAAATAATATTCAAAGGAAAAATTGTTAGGAAATTATTGTAGACAAAATATTATCAGTAGTAAATTTTCTGGAATTTTGTAGTTTTGGCATTTACTTAATATTGGATAGAATACTTTACAAGCAATAGTTAAAGATCAATTGATTGTTTATTGCCTTTTGCAAGTGAAAAATGCCAGAAGCATAGGCAAGAACAAATATATAGTCTTAAAAGTACAAAATGAACATTAGGAAATAACTTATTCAAAGTTATAGCAACAGGTAAGATAACACATGCTTTAATTTTGTGACAAGGACAACTACAATCCAACCAATTACATTACAAATTACTGGAAAAAGACAATAGTAAATTGATCAAAAAATTTTAATTATCTTGATTCTCATTTAGCCACAGTAAGTGACATTTGAACATCACCAAAAAGATGATTAAATAAGTTATAAATAATTGACAGAAGCCAAACTCCACCTGCATATTGTTTTTTTCCAAAAATTAAGCATATAACCATCAATACAGAATAATTTATGAATTTTGAAAAGATTTTATTCCTACATATAAAATGGGAGAGATCAAGAAGCAAGTATTCAATCTGTAATCACTTTATTGGGCTTTTTTGCCTTTCTTTAACAAAATGCTCAGGGCTAAGTAACCTACAAAATATAGAGATTTATTTGGCTCACAATTCTAGTAGCTGGTGGCTTCAAACACTGGCGTCATGGTCAGAGGTCCCTGGTTACATCACCACATAACTGAAAACTGAAAAGGGAGCTAGCTACATGAGGAAAAGAATCTAGAAAGAGCTGGAACTTCCATGAGAGAGCATTCATTAATCCATTAAAGAGGTTATATTCTTGAACTATTTAGCACTCACCATGACCCATATATTAAAGGCCCTACCACTTCTATTTTCTTGAAGAGCTGAGGATTGAAACCAGAGCTCATACATACTATGCAAGCATTCTATCAGTGAGTTGCAAACCCAGTCTGTACCAACTTTTAATGACACACTGGGGTCCTAGCTTCCAGCATATGAGCCTTTGAGGAAAACAAAGAAACCATATCGAAACAAGATAACTCTGCTGGGTTATTAGCTGTATCTATTAGGATGCAGATATGCTTGCTTGTATTATTTGAAAAGTTCTCTATTTACATGCAACTTCTACACTGAAAAATATTTATACTACATACTCTTTTTTGTATAGTTAAGCTAATGAATAAAGAGTACACATCAATTATGGGCAGTGTCACACACCTGTAATTCTAGCTCCAAAAGTGCCAAGGCAGAAAGATCACAAGTTTCAGTAAGACCTTGATTCTACAATGCCCATGCCACAAATGTTTATTAGTTACAAAAACGCTGTATACGTAGTCTAGGCTTTTCAACAACCAAAAGGGCACATTAATTTTTATGTAGTCCCTCTATTCTACAAAAGAAAAAGCAACAGATAAATATCAGTAACTCTTACTACTTCTGCCAAATGACATCATGCTGTAGAAAATAATGACATAACTTTTGTCAAGATTTTCATGTAGAAATAAGTTCTCACCAATGAGAGTTGGGAAAGAACATTTCCTTCACCAAAACATGGGTTGGAATTCACAATTACAGACTGCCAACATAACTCAGTTCATAAAATGCCCTAGTCTGAAAACCAGACAGTGATGGGTGTGAGCCCACAGGTAATCCCTATGCTGTGTAGAAAGAGACAAGGGATTCCCCCAGAAAGCTAAACCAGCTAAATCAGCAAGTTCGAAGTTCAGTAGGAGACCCTTTATCAGTAAGTAGTGTATACAAGTACATGTGCACCCATACGTGCATGCACACACACACATGCAAACATGAATTCACACACAAACAGACTCACCACACACACACATACACATATAAATAGATATAAAATAATGAACCTAGTAAAGAGAATGAAAATAAGCAGCAAAGAGGTTAAAACTGTGAAACAGCAAAATACTGTGAAATGCCTATAAGTTCTGTGATTTACCTGATATCCATCTTTAAGATGCCTTTCTCACTCCAGTTCAGCAAATACTCATTGAATGCATATAAGACTGAGAACAAAGGTGAGTTAGACACTGAAGTCATCATAACGCAGTCAAATGAGGAGAGGTGGTTATAATCATTTGATTTCAATGAATATGAAGAACAAGAATGTTAAGATTAGTCCAAAAACCTACTGAAAAATTACACATACAATATCTCTACATGAGTTCGTGAGTACACCCAAAGGCTACATAACAAGAACTAGTGCCAGACAGGGGAAACTTTCCATTTTGTTGCCTTCCAGTCTAGTAGACTCCCAAAATTACAAAAGCTATTGACATAGTCCTTGATTACCTCCCAGAACTTGATAGTAAGACCCTATTTCTGAAGGCAGGACATATTTTGAACACAGGATTTGGAGCAACAGAGTTGGAACTGACCTGGAAACCACCTCCCCTGAAGGCAATCTCTCATAGCTTTGGAGAGCACCACACAAGCTGCTAAGGGAGAACATTAATCAATGGTCCGACCCCACCTTCAAGACATAAAAACCACATCAATGACCAGCACATTAAACGGCATTTGTGTGGTAGTGGCACTTTTATTTTGGGGATTTATAGTCTTCTCAGTGGGACAAAACTCATGTGTGGTACTATAAACCTAGCCAAATACACATAGATTTAGAGAAAACTCCAAGGCTGCCATATCCTTAGACAAATGTAATGTGGATCCTTAAATCTATAGACAAGTATCCTAGTCAATACACATCAAAGAAGCTTCTTCTTCAAGATCAGATATAGTTACAGATTACCACAACTGATCACACAGAGAGATTGTCTGTGAATTGCCCAAGCCTAAGTGGTACAACTAGGATGAAACCTCTACACCTACGGCTCATGGAACATAGAATAAGGGATGAAGAAAACATTAACGCATCTTTCAGTTCTCATCATTGAAGCTTCCTCATGGAACAGAGGGCCAGGAACACAAAAGGTCACAGATGGCCAAAAAGCAGAGAATAAAAGTCTGCAGAGTTTGGGTCCTTGTACAGGACTCCTATATTAAACTCCACCCACCCAGAACTCAGGGATCATTGCGGAAGAGAGGGCAGAAAGATTGTAAGAGCCAGGGAGGAGGTACATGACCATATGGAAATAGTCATACAGGCTCCTGGGTCTCTTCTCATATGAACCTATGCTATGTTGTAAGCATACACAAGACCCATCAAAACTTAAGTAGACAAAAACCCAGTACAGAACTCTGGAAATGAATAACAGACCCCAATCTTTGTGGAATAATTATTGACATCTTATTACTGCTGGGTAAGAATGAGCTCGTCTTCTTAAAGGGTGGGACTCCATATAGAATGACTAGATCCCAGTGGATGAACTTGCACTGAAGGACATTTGGAGACACTAATGTTACCTCATGGGTCTTAACACAAATGACAGAATATGTGAACTACAGTGGATGTGCTATCAGAGGGTGCCGAAGGGGAAGGGGTTGTAAAAATGATTTTATGATAAACAATTGAAAAAAGAAAACATTCCCAGTGGGGGAAAAAAGATAAACTAGGGGCTTAAATTCTAGACAGTGAATGTAGTTTGTTTTTCTTCAAGACCATTTAGGAGTTAGTGAGAAAGTAAAACGAATAAAGAAAATTTTACAAAAGGCTTTCCTATCATTTTAGGGTAGTCCAGGTGTTTGGAATGCCAAAGCAGAAGTGGGCCTGTGCCCAAGGGGTTGGGAGATTGAATCAGGTTGTGGGAGTCAAGGTGCAGTGGGTGGGGTCAAATTTACCAGGGAAGGAGGCTGGCCTCAGGAATCCCAGGCAGGTTGTGGGGTGAGGAAAACCAGGGAAGAAGGCTGGTCTCAGGTGTGCAAAGGCAAATTGGATGTGGGGGTAGGCTGTCAGGTCTCTAGGGACCTGGACTCAAGAATTGGGTTGGTCTGGGTGCAAAGGTTCTGGAAGAATTGGGGGCATCTGGGCCAAGAGGGTAGTCCAGAGGTCTGGGTGCCAAGAAAAGAAATAGGCCTGTGCCCAGGACTAGAAGGAGAACAGGATGTGTGCATTTTCTTTTTTAAAATACAATTTTATATTTTGTAGATTTTATGTAATGCGTCTTGATCATATTTAACTCTGCTTCCCTATCTGCACCTCTCCTTAGACTGCTCACAGGACTTCATGCATTTAGTCATATATGTTAAGGCCGTACAGAGGTAAGGATTTGTACCCAGATTCTTGGTGTGAGTTGATCCACTGGAGCTAGATCAACATGTCTAGTGTCACTCCCTTGAAGAACATCAACTCTCTCTCACCCATCAGTGATCAGCTGCCTATAGTTTTTTTGGCTAATGTTGGGGACTCCTGCCCATTTCTTCAGGATTATGCTGGTTTTGGTATATTTGGGTTTACATGGGTCTTGTGCATGCTGCAGCCAATGCTGTAAGTTCATATGAGCAAGGTCCTAGGAGCCTGTAAGACTATCTCCTTATGGTCATGCACCTCTTCCCCTGGTTCTTACAAGCTTTCCTCTCCCTCTTCAGCAATGGTCCCTGAGCCTTGAGTGGATGAGGTTTAGTATAGGAGCCCTGTCGAGGTAACCACACTCTGTAGTCTCTTATTCTCTACACTATGGCCAGTTGTGGGCATTTGTGTTCATTGCCCTCTGTTACATGAGGAAGCTTTACTGATTAGAGATGTGAGATTCATTAGGTTGAATCCATCATTCACTTCATTGAGATAAACCTTTGTTTTGCAGTAAGTTGATTCTGTTTGTGCTTGGTTTCCTGTGTTTTGCTTTGTTTTGTTTGATTGCTTTGTGAAGGTCCTGGATGGAGTTTGATACTTCCTCTGCTTCTATTTTACTGGTGTCATGATGCACAAGAAGGATGCTATGTTTTTTTAATCTGTTTTTTGTTTTGGTCTTTTTGAGACCAGGTCTCCCTGTAGCCCCAGCTGGCCTGGAACTCGCTGTGGTGACCAGGCAGGCCTCAAACTCACAGAGATCCGCTTGCCTCTGCCTCCCAAGTGGTGGGATTAAAGGAATGTGCTACCACACTCAACAAGGCTATTATTTTTAAGCAGGGAAAACATGAGACTATTTTGAGTCAGATGGAAAGCTTCACTGGAGAGGTAAAGGTTGAATAGATGAAAAGGATAGGAGATAATTGATGAAACAAATTCCCCAAGGATATGAGAGCTAAATATGAAAAGTTATTAGGCATAAAGAATAGAAGCTCTTTGGGTTCATGTACAATTTCAAATAAACATTTTTTTAACTTAATAGAGGACTTTGACTGAGAAGAAGTATGAAGCATTACAGATCAGCTATCATTATTAATTTTTTAGTATTCTCAGGGGAAAGGTTAAAGATTCATGGGGACTGAAAACTTAAAAAATGAAGTTTCTCAAAGAGGGAAGAGACTGAACTAAAAATTGAAAAAGAAGTAAATTTTTTTAAAGTATTTGAAATTTCAATGTAATCCTCTTTTTACTATGTCTGAATGAAGGATAAAATTTAAAATGCATATTTCATCAGTAACCTTCTAGGGTTCTCAATTCTTGCAAGTACACACAAGGATATATGAACAAGGATTTTATTCTAGCCTTATTTCTGTATCAGTGATTGTGAGCATTATTAAATGCCCAGTAGTATATTAACAAGTAAAAAATTGCCCATAAATCAAGTGTGTAGGGACTGGAGATGTAGGTTGGATTGAAGCATTTGGATAGCATACACATGGCCCTTGTTCAATACTCAACACTTTCCCCAACCAAAATAGATGTGGTTAGAATTCCATTCTGCAGTTGGTGTCCTTTTTTGTGTTTATACCCTGCCAAGCTCTTGTCATTGCTGTCATTCACTCTGGGAGATGAGATGGAGAAGTAGAGCTTCATGTATTTTCTTACTTTAGATATATCTATATACCTTTCCTTTTTCACAGTGATCATGTCTTCATAATTCATAAAATGGTTAATGATTTCAAATATACTTATTACAGAAGATAGTTTATATTATCTGTCATCAACTCCAAATGTATATATGCATGCATGTATGTGAATTGTCATCCTTTTCATCTCATCTCTCTCTTCATTAAGAAAATTAATTGTATTTTATGTGTAAGTGTATCATGTGCATTCAGTGCCCATGGAGGCCAGAAGAGGGCATCCAATCCCCTCAAACTGGAGTTAACCATGGCTTTTAGTTGACATATGGGTTCTAGGAACTGAACCAAACTGAAATCCTCTGGAAGAGCAGCCAGTGTTCTAACCATTGAGTCATCTCTCCAGTTCACTCTATTCATTTGTGAGAGAGTATTACTATGTAGGTCAAGCTAGTCTTATATTAAGAATAATTCTGCCTCAGTCACCCATGGAGCTGCGATTACAGATGTGTTTCACCATACCTAGAGGGTCAGGCTTTCTGAAAAGAAATATAAGTAACAGTACGAGTGTCCTTTATGCAGCTATGACTATTAATCAGATTATATATAAAGCTATATAATTTATTTTTGATGAGAAACTAATTTACCTTTTTATTTCCTCTCAATATATTTACTTTGCATTTTCTATTTTTTGTTTTCCCCTCCCAAGTAAAACAAAATCAAAATATTTCATTTTGTGCATAATAAGTTCATTTTAAAGATATTTCAATATTTTCATAGCATTTTAGAATAGTTTTGTACTTTCTTTTATATATTGTATAAGCCAGGCATATGTCACTCCTGCTGTGTTAATATTATCTCTGATATTGCTCTTCCAAGTTGTTTCTGTTTCTGTCAGAGCCTGTGTGCGTTTAAGAAGCAAAGCATAAAAGCCAAAGATACAAGCGAGATGTATACTACTATATTCTGTATTTCTGCATGGTTCTAGAAATATGTGAATTCTCTCAGTGGAGGATGATGATTTCCTGAGCATTTTTCTAGCAATATCTTACTAATTGTGACTTCTGACACCCAACAAAGCTAGTTTTCAATATCAGTTCTGTTGAATGGACAGTTTAAGTTGCTTGCCTCACTTTATACAATAATACGATATGATATTTTTTACTTCTCTGGGTTTGTGTAACAATGGTTTTCAGATTAATAACTACCTTCTTCCACATTCTTATAGGCATTTTCAATCAGTATACATTGCATATGGTGTACATCATTCACATTGCACTTTCTAGCAATCATGAACCAAACTTACTTCTGAACCATTGAGAATAGCTTTAGACACTAAAATTAGTTTAGGATATGAATATACTTGCTCCCTACCTTCTTAAACTACTCAACTTTGATTAAAATCTGTAGAAGGCACAATGAAAATGAAGCAACTTACTTTAAAATGCACCAATTATCTCTCTAATTCAAAAAATATCCAAATAACCAGAAACCTCTTCTACTTAAACATTCCAATTTTAGTGTATTTTAGTTACAAATTTGTACTCATCTGTAATCTAAGATGCTCATGATATAAAGAAACAAATGAGCAATTATTCTAGAAAGTGTATGCAATCCATGGTCAGAAAGAAAATTACTACAAAATACTTCACTTACTTCATGAATCTGTACTTTGGAAACAGAGCTCTACCTTCAGGCAATGTCACAGATGAATGCCTTGCAAATTATTCTATAGTAAAACTGGAAAATGCCAAAATGAGAATTTGATACTAGGATATTATAAAAATAACTCTTATATCCCTACAGATGCTGTGACAGTCTTGTATTTTTTTTATATAGGCATTCTTGACTTTAGAATTTGTGTATAAACCTGAACTTATTCATATCATATCTCTAACATTCTCAGTTTATAATTTTAGTTTTTATGAAAATTATTAGCAGAAAAATGCACAAAGCCACTGCAATATAAGCTATGCATGCACACATTTTCAGATTAGAAGACATTTATAACTATGCTGTCACAGCTACTGATGTGCCTAAAATGCAATAATGAGTGAAGATTTTCCTTGTAGACAATGACTAGAGAAAATGCAGGTACTATGACAAAAAAACCCTTTTTAAAGTGATGAATTTTTAATATTTATGAATCAGTTTTCTCCCTGAATATTATTAATGAGAATCAATTCATCAGTCCTTGATCTGACATCTCCCAACTGCAGTTAAACTACTCAATAAAAGCACATAAAGAGACACAAAAAAGAGAAGCAAAAGCATTCGTTGAAAACCAAGGACAAGGAACAGTTCCATCACTTGCTAGGGTACAAGGAGAGCACACCTTAAGTTTTTTTTACTGAACCTAAAGTGATAAATATACTAGTGATCTAAAGTTAGTCCTCTGAAAGTAGAGGACTTGGAAGGCAGAACACAAACATGAAGCGATTTGGTCTATGTTACACCTACCCATAGGTTTGCAGCGGCTGTCTGCTCAGGTAATTCAGAAGCAAGAGAACATCCCTAGTCTCCATAAAGTTATCTATCCCCTGTTCCTCACCTCTTCCCAAATTTTCTCCTTATCCTTCCCCTTCTTTCATATTTTTCTTTCTACTCTCTTACTCTTCCTCCTCCCTCTCTCTCCA
This sequence comes from Nannospalax galili, assembly GCF_000622305.1. Classification (NCBI taxonomy): domain Eukaryota; kingdom Metazoa; phylum Chordata; class Mammalia; order Rodentia; family Spalacidae; genus Nannospalax; species Nannospalax galili. Next base: position 5,362,950 of record NW_008355363.1, on the reverse strand, counting down.
TCCAATGGAAAATAACAAATCACAGCAGAGATCATGGTGCTGAGTGCCAGAGAAGCAAAAGACAGTGTGGTTTCTGTGTTTCTATGTCCCTTATATAATAAAGAAAGAACAATGTCATACTTTCTGCAACATAACTTATTTTCCTTACAGGATAAAAAAACAAGTAAGTGAATAAAACATCTGCTCAGTGGAGACACTGTGCAAGCATTCTGTCATTTCAACGGAGGACCACCTACTTGTAAACGGCCATTCATTAGCTGTGTTATGTTGGAGTTATTTCACCATCTGAGCCTAAGCTTTATCCTTAAAATGGACACAAAATAGCTCCAAGTCATAACTGAATAACCAAAAACATATTTGAAAGGGTCTTGCATAGATTTTGGCATCTATTAATTCCTTCATACTTATTATGGTCCTTGTTCAATGTATTGCTGTGTACATAATATAAATGAGACCTGTACTTCTAGACCTATAATTCAATCATGCTACCTCCTGGCATCTACTTAGAGAACTAATAATATTCTTTAAATTCTTTAAATATTTTAATTGATTCCAGAATCTCACACAATGTATTTTGATCACTTTCAGACTCCCTCCCCCTCTCCCATCTCTCACCACTCCCCATTTAATGTCCTCCAATATTATCTATCTTTACTTTCATTTATTTACTTACTTTATTTGGTTAGTTAGTTAGTTTTGGGTTTTTACAGGTCTATCAATACCAATTTGTGTCTCCCAGGTGCTCCTGGGTATGTGTCCCTGTCCTAGAGTCTGGTCAACCTACCAGACATCACACTGGTGAGGAAAATTGAGTCTCTTTCTCCCAGCATCCATCAGTTGCCGATTGACTCCCAGGTATGGCTGGAACTTTCTGCCCACCTCATTCATGCTGGACCCCAGTCTGGCTTTGGTTTGCATAAGTCTTGTGCATGCTCTGCTGGGTGTTCATAGGTGCAGCTACCCTGTGGTTAGGCACTGCTGGTAACACTCCTGGCTCTTATAATCTTTCTGACGCCTCTTCCACAATGATCCCTGAGACTTTGGGAAAGAAGGTGTGATAACAGGTGTCCCATTAAAATCTGATATCTCCATATACTTTACATTGTTATCAGGGCAAGAACCTGTGCTTAGACAAATCACAGGTCATATGATAAAACCTACTACTATCATTCTGCTAAATACACACAATATTAAACTGACTCAGAATGGCTTATTGTTGCATTCATAGATCAGTACATCCCTTCACTCTCACAAGAGGTTTTTCTTTCAGCAGATGGTGACAAACACAGAGACACACAAATAGTCAACATACAGAAAATAAATCCATATACTTGTTTCCTGGAATGTTACTCAAAAGTAAAAAACAAAAATAATTTAGATATGCAAATATAGACAAATAGGACTAACGATGAAAAAGCCCTAAATGGTATGATTGTGAAAAGTTCCCAATAGGAAGAAGAAAATGCTAAATTGCCAGTGTAATGGGTCAGAGGTATAGCCTTATTGTAGAACATTAGCCTAGCATGTGTAATGTATTGGTTTGATCTCAAGGATCAGAAAAACATGTTATTGAAAATTAGAAAATATTTTATAGGAATAAAATTGTATTATAATGATGGATAGAAAAAGAAAGAGCCAACTATTAATAACTGCTTTAAATATTCTAAGTTCAGTTACTGTATTTAGGCAAACTTCCATGGCATTTGAATTTTCTAAAAGAAATATGCATATTTTATAACAAAATCTCCATGAATGATATAAAAATGAGTGTATCAACTATTTTTCAGAGTGGATTTTACCTAAGTTTTGCTCTTCTTCTAGACTTCAGCTTCTTAAATTATCAGTCACATAACTGCATCTAGGGGTTGAAAAATATTGGAAACAGTAAAAAGTTTCTGAATATGTATTTGCTTAAAAATCAAACATGTAATGAATTCAAGGTATTTGATTTTGTTTATTTGAGACTTGGTCTCATGTAGCTCAGGTTGGCCTTGAACTGATCTTCCTTTGTCTACTTATGCACATGCTAGAATTTCAGACTTGTATAATTTGTAGGAATGACTTTCCTGAGAATGTCTTCTGTTACAAATGATGATTTTACCTAGTCATTAATCAAAGTAAATCCTATGCTTTGAGATAATCTAACACTATATATTTTATCTACCATCCTACTGAGTAATCAGCTTATTTAAATCCAGGAAACCTTTATGAAAACAATGTCAAAAATTACTTGGCCTTGGATTCATCTCATAATCAACTTTTACAAGTTAAGTTAAGCAAATAATTTAGGTTTTTTATTATACTGGAGAGCTGTCTTAGAAGTTAAGAGTACTGACTGCTTTTCCAGAGGATTTGGGTTTGGTACTCAGCACAGATATGGCAGCTAGTAAGTGTCCAAAACTCCAGTGCAAGGGAATCTGACATCCTTGTCTTGCCTCCACAGGCTTTGCACTCATGTGGTGCACAAACATACATGCAAGCAAAACACTCACATAAAAAAACATAATAAATAAATAGTTTTCTAGTCTTTTGACTTGAGGTTACAAGGTAAACTCCTCCTGATCCTGGAATGGCAGAGTGGGCTGGGTGGTTGCTAGCTAAACAGGTTAGTTAAGGGGCCAGAAATGGACTACCAGTTTTTATGCTGTTGACCAAGGAGTCGCATAAACTCTACTGGCTCTTGCCTCTGCTCTTGGTTACCCACCAGAATGTCACAGTGAGACCATTTTTGGAAGACACTACATATATGAATTATAACAACAAATAAGGAGAAATCAAGCTGATGTTAACCTCAAAGCCTCATGTCTCCTAGCTAGCTTTTATAATGCTGGAAGGTGCAATACGTGCTACTTGAAGAGAAAATCATCAGTCTTATTCAGCTGTGAATTCTGTAAGCTACTACAATTGGCCTGGAAAGATATGTCAACCAGTGACACTAATATTATGGGAGTAACTACCCTCATTTAAGGTGTGTTTCATAAGACAGGGCCCATGATTGACATTAATATCAGGCTTAGAAACCTGAGGCTAGACTGGTCACAGGGTATAGGGGAAAGACTAATACTAATTTTTGGCTAAACAGATATAATATTAAACTGACCACTAGTGATTTATTGTTATACCCATAGATTGATGCATCTCTAAACTCGGCAGAGAAGCTTGCTTATCCAACAGATGGTGATTAACACAAAGAACAACTGGCCACTGTACAGAGAATAAGGGGCTTCAGGCTCCTAATTTTTGAATAAGACATCTGTCCGTTTGTTTTTGTTTTGTTTTGTTTTTTTCATGTGAAGGAAAATGAGGTTATTCAGTCTTGTGGACTGATACCCTGATCATTCCATAATGATGCTGTCTCCCAGCTCAAATTTTGGGGGAAATTTATAGTCAACTTATATTTTCAGAATATAAGCAAGTAGCATATATATGATAATTAAGTAGGTGGTTACACATAGACACATGATTACCAAGATCACAAGAATGTAACAGTTTGGTAAACAAAGACTTCAGTCATGGGTAGACCAGTAATTAAACTGCAGGGGGTGCAGGCAGGTTCCTTTTTACCTTCTACATTCTTATTTCTTTTCATCTTATCTCAGGGACTTTCATGGTCCAAAGTTCTTGTATGGGACATCTTTATCACACTTTTGTCTTCCAAAGCTCAGGGTTCATTGAGGAAGAAATCATGGATAGATTGTAAGAGCCAGAAGTGGCAGATGACTACAACGAAACAGAGATTTCCAGAGAGCTGGCCATTTACTCATAGGAACTCACAGCAATGGTGACAGCATGCACAAGTGTCATGTAAAGTCAAGCCAAACAAAATCCCAGCATAGATGTAAGGATGTAGAAAAGAAACCCCAATCTTATCTAAGGAAGTATTGGCAACCAATGGCTCCTGGGAGGCAGACAGTCAATCTTACTTAAGGGTGAAATTGGTAGGTTGACAAGGCTTCAGTGAATGTACCCACACCAAAGGGCATTTGAGGGACACAAATTTGATCTCTCTGTCTCTCTGTCTCTCTGTCTCTCTGTCTCTCTCTCTCTGTCTCCCTCTACATATATATACATATATATATGTATATATGAAATTTGGTGAGGTAGTAAGGGGAAATGCAGGAGGTGGGGGTGTTCTAAATGTGATAAAATATATTGTTTGAAATGTGCTGAAATTCAATCAAAATTATTTAAAAAAATATTCTTGATAATGTTCCCTATTTAACCCACACGATCCTTCTTTGAACCAGGCCAAGAACAATGTCGTGCTGGATGTACTTCTGAAAAACAGAAAGAAAATATACCCATGGGTGGAAGAACAGCTACTAGAGAACTCAGAATGAATAAGTTCTGAGAAGAGATCAGGCTCAAATTTGATTTTAAATGAATCCAAGTGTCAGGCTGTCTTTGTTCAAGCATGGACACGTTGTACCATCTCCTCGACACAATCAAATGCTAAAATTCTCTTTCACCTAAGCTAATGTAGTATGACCTTCTTCTCTTATATCTTAGATATCCTTACTAATGTAATAGTTGAATTAATATTTTAAACATTCAAACAGGAATATAAAATGTAAAACCAATGATAATGTAGTATTTCTTGACATGTAGTTCATTCTCAGGATTATTCTAACACCATACTGCTTGTTAGGACAACAACAATAAAAAGCATCACTGTTGGGGTTGGAGAGATGGCTCAGTGGTTAAGAACACTGGCTGTTCTTGCAGAAGACCTGGGTTTGAATCCCAGTGCCCACATGGCAGCTAACAACTGTCTGTAACTCCAGTTCCAGGGGATCTGACAACCTTTCTGTTCTCCACAGGCACTTACCTACGTGCAGGCAATACACGAATACACATAAAATTAATAAATAAAATATTTAAAAAAGAAACAAAACACTGTTACGAAGGTATGGTTGGAAAGAATAATTATGCAAATTATGTCATCATTTAAAGTGCATTTATTATAGTTATTTATTTAGATGGTAGGAGCATATGTGTGTGTGTGTGATGATGCATGTGTGGAGGTCAGAGGACAATCTGCAGGAGTTGATTCTCTTCTTTCACAATGTAGGCCCTGGGGAATTAACTCAGGTTCACAGGCTTGATAGCAAGTGCTTTAACCAATTGAATCATCTAACCAGCCTAAATGCCATCAATTTTATAAAACAGTACAAAGCATACTGGGGTAAGAGGAGATTGACATCTAAAGACTGAAAGCTAGAAAATGTACTAATGGAGTAAACATCTCTTTATTCATTCCCAAATGACTTATACTAATTTTCATACAAATATACCTAAAATTTGTTATTTGATTGCTGTTAGAAATTTTAATTTTTTTATTTCTATCAATGTATTTTAATTCACCTTCCTGCTGTGGCCCATCATGAATAATAAATATGTAATATAAAAAAACATAATGAGCAAGCCATTAAAAATGTAATCTCTCATTCTAAATAAAAAGATGTATAGCCAACATCATAATGTTCGCAGGACATTTGCATATCCCATTGAACCCTGGTAACTTAAACACTACAACTGCCACCTTGGATGTTTTAATACCAACCAAGTGAAATTTTATTGGTAGAATCTTCTACTTCTCATATCAACCTAGGTGATGTGAATATTTGAGAACTAAGGATGAACACAGGATAAAAGATGAAGAATGCATATTTATATGGACACTATGAGGATATATTGGAAATATGAACATTAAACCTATAGTATTTGGCCCAACATGTAGGAAATAAACACTTTTTAGTAAATGTTATTACCTCTGTCTCTCCTTCCAAAAGCACCTAACAGAGCAGTTATATAGTAGGTGCTGAGTACAAGACTGAATACATGAATACATTCTGCTATAAGTCTTTGTCCTTGCAGTTTCGTTTTCTGTTCTTCCCTCTACATATTTGTCCTATTCAAATATTCTTTACCATGAAAAATTCCTAGAGAAACAACTTCCAAACAAGAAGGATTTATTTTGACTTACCTTTACAAAACTTTATTTTTAATCAGCTGGATTGAAGGGGAGGCCAAGGCATCATGGTGGTATTAGCATGTGGTAGGGATTTGTGGCCATGAAGAAGAGTGACTGACAGAAAACAGCATGGGAAAAGATACAATCGTCAGGACCATACCCAAAGAACATGCTTTCCCTTACTAGATGTTCCGTATTAAGGTTTCCATTGATTCCCAGTAACGGCGTCATTATAAATTAATGCATTAATTATAAATGAATGCATTGATTGGGTCAGAGTCTCCATGGTGTAAGCAATTCTTCTGAGTTCTACCTCTAAACACTGCTGCATTCTAACTAAGTTTTCAGCACTTGGATCTTTTGGAGGGATCATTTCATATCCAAACAGATGTGATAGTGTTAGTGCATTAAGTGACACAAACCTGAAGAGTTGATTGTATGTCTTTAGTTCTAGTTAATTGGCAACTTATAATTGACCATGGCCGGCTCAATGGGAAACATTAAATGCTGTACATCAGGTTGTTTTCCATTCCCAGTCAATCTGATGCTTTTGAAGGCCCTTAAGTAGCATAGCATAAAGGAAAGTATGCTAGATTGTGGATAAGAAGGCATTGGTTTTTGTCTTGTTTGCCCCTTGCTAGACAGATATCAAACTAGATTACTAGCAAAGTGGGATATTAATCTAAGTTTTGTGCCCACTGTATTATTGTAAATATCAAGTAAATGATACACTGAAATGTTTTATAAATCTCAGTATATTATATTAATTGCCAAGATTATGGTTGTGCATGTTCCAGAACATGGGAGGCAGAAGCAGGCAAATCACTGTACTTTTGAAGAGAGCCTTGGCTACATAGTGAGTTTCAGGCTGACTGAAACCTGTCTCAAAAAAGAAAAAATTCAATATAATGAAAAGGTTGTGAGTGCTTAAATGATTTCTTGATTTATTTTACTACTCAATTGTTTTTCAAGGGAATTTCCACCCTCATTATTTCAGTAGAGGGAAGGTTAGTAAAAATTGGTATGGAATAAAAATGTACTCAATAATTATTGGTATGTTACAGTGAACTATACTCAAGTGGAAAATTTCATCTTTCTTAATCACAGTTACTGACAGGAAGTAGAATTCCTTTCTTTTCCATTCATGGTAGAGAGATATATTCTTCTATCATAATGTCTTCTCATACCTCCTCAGAGTAATAGTTCTGAAAATTGAAATGCAAAGGTGATTTCTTGTTAGAAGAAAGCATCAAATTTATTCTCATATAGTGATTATCCATATTATTTCAGGTTTTGTCAGAGTGAAAGAATCATAGACTCATTTAAGATTTGAGTGCTCCATTTGTTGTTATTGTGTAAACTCAGTCTCCAACTCTCTTGTTTTAAACAAGCCTTGGTGATTTAGTAGAGCCATATAAACACTGAATCAGATCAGAAATGGAGGGTGTATAGTTGATGTGTTACCACAAAGAGAAACACAGTAAGCAACAAACCCAACAACAACAATAAAAAGAATTTGTAATCTAGAATTTACATTACCTGAGCGCCTGACTGCTAGTTCAATTCCCAGTTCTGTTACTGGCACAAAACTGCCTTCGGCAAATCACTTAACCTCCTTGTGTGCCTGATTCTCTGTGAAGAGAAAGAAACAAAGGCACTGCTTAATGTTTATGCAACAATTAGGACTGCTGGAAGCATGGCACCATGGTGTATTGGTGGCAAATAGAAGGAAAGATACATTACAATTTGCAGCTGCAATTTTATAATGCTGTGTTCACATGAGAACATCATCTTTGAGGTTTGATGCACAGTTGCTTGCGTTACCATTTTAAAGCAAACACAGTCAAGTTGTGTCATGTTATGAAAGCTAAATAAGCCATGTTTCTCTTCACAGATACTTATATTGACTTTTCTTGTTTCTATTGCATGAAAGAACCTTGTCCAATCATGTGTAGAGATTTGAATGTTTTCACAGGGTCCTAACACAGCATAAGTAAAGCTACTCATCCTCCAGCTGATGCTGGCCACTACAAAACATAGTGAATGCTGGCTTTTAAAGACCAGACATCAGTAGTCAATTAAACTGTCATTTATTGATGGATTACAGCAGGTCAGCTATTTGTATAGATTCTTGTGTAATTTTCATAACTGCTATGCAAAGTCAATATTTTCTTCACTTATAAGTGAAAACCCAAGACTCTTAGAGATAAAGACATTTAATCAAGGCTTATCAACTACATAGTATATAACAGAATGAAAGTTAGATTCAACTTTACCCTGATTAAAATCCAAACTCCAGGTTCCTAATCAGTATACATTAGTCAGTTTTCTAGGTTCTGCTCAATTGAGAATGGATTCCATCACTTGATATCTCAAATCTTTATGTAAAGGAGATTATAATTGCTTTGGAGTATCCAGTCTCACCCCTTCATCACCATGTCTTTAAAGTCCTTTCTTTATCAACATAATTTTAGAATTTATTTCTTTGATATGTTAGAGTACTACAGTAGATCCATGGCTACATATGCATGAAATAGAAAATCTGGAAAGAATTCATCCTTTTTTACTTTGGAAATGTTGTCTTCATTTATACATTTTAATAGTAGCAACAAAAAACTGAAACTTTCATCATAGAAAAGACATATAACATTATAAAGACACCTAGGAGATGGAGCAACTGGCATCTACACTTGGCTTTTCAGCTCTGCATTCTGGAGTAAAACAACAGCAGCTAGGGAAAAGCATTACTTTTAAAGAAATTACAGTAATGGGCCTGCAAGTTGCCAAGTCTGCACTCTCAAGTTTGAATCCTCCATGAGAAGATACACTTATCTCATATATGCAAGTATACGTATGTTAGTGACAAATGGTCTTTTTTTCTTCAACCTACCTTTTTATAATTTGTCCTAAACTATTTCATCAATGTTTGTTTAAGGAAATGGCTAAATGTTTTATATATATTGTCTTCTTTTGATCTCTAAGTATCTGCATCTTATGGTAATGTGCTTACGTCCCAAAATTTTGAGTGGCGGAATCTGTATTTGAACATAGTTTTCTCTGATTCAAATATTATGCGCTTTCTTTTGAGGTTATACTGGCACCCTTATATTACAACTTTGGATGTTGAACATACAATAAATATTTATATGGATTCACAAAATAAAAGATGAAAATGTAATTAGCATTAGATTGTTT
>NW_008355363.1:5335972-5353744 GCF_000622305.1 Nannospalax galili | reverse complement strand
CTCAGTTGCATATTTTTTCATTTTTATTCTATCTCATTTATCTCAGTAACCAAATAAAATTTTATTGCTTGCTCATATAAGATTGTTTCTGTACAAATTTACTATGAAAATACACAATACAAAGCACATAGAATTAGTATGTCAAAGTGGTCCTGGGATGCTGTACATATGTAATCATTACATATGGTTAATCAGCCATAGCATGTAAGAGCTAGATCCATAACTGCTAATTCAGTCTATCAATTTTTGTCTTATTTTATGAAAGCATGAAAAGTCAGAGAGAAATTTGTGGACGTCTTCACATATAAGCAAATATTCTGATTTATATTCAGTTACAGGACATTAGGCAATATTGGCAGGATGACTACACTAAAAAAATTACCTTACTGAACTAAAAATTTGAACAACAATTCCAAATATTGTATTTTACTAATATTACTCACACATTTCTACCAGATATAGTTTTCTAAAAGGAAATTTTTGAAGAAAATATACATGGTAATTTTTACAAAAGTATCTTGAGGTGTTTCATTAATACAATTATCTTAAGGGTATATTCATTCATAAAGAACACTTTATGAATCAATTGGTCTATCTATGATCTTTTTAAAAATTCTCTTATGAAGACCAATAGGAATTATGAATGAAGCAATATTATTAAAGTACTGTGTTGGAAGTTTTGAAAACATGTACATTCTGACAAAATTCATAAGGTGTTAGGCAAATGCTATTACGTTTTAAAGAATAAGTTATCTTGATATTATATGTATCAAATTTACTTATTAATACCTTTATTAATCTTTATATATGCCTTGTTTTAGTAAAAATTTTATCAAAAGTTCTCTAATTTTTTAAACAGAAGGAGCATATGAAAATGAGATGCAACATATTTAATAGATCAATTAGATCAATTCCTGAAACCACCATGTCTTATTTTTTTTACTGCTAATCTATAAAATATGTCAGCACTATGCCTTTTAAAAACTTGAAGTGTATTGTTAAATAGAGTTACTGTAAAATACTAAGGAATTAAACAGATATCTGAAATACATATGAATACAAAATAAACAATCTTATACTTTATTATAAAGTGAAAGAACATCTGGGGACAGTTGGACTGTCATATATAGCTTTCCATGTTTCTTACCTATTTTGGTTTTTAAACCATAGCATCTGATTTCCATGTCAAGAATCACTTCTTGTTGACTACTAAAATTCCTGCAGATCAGGTAGATCGAAAAAAATGACTCCTGAATTTTTAGCCTCATTGAAACAGAGCTTACAAGTCAAAGATACAGAGGTCTAAACAATTTATGTTACACATCCTGTTGTCCATAACGATTGGTTCAGTAATAGGCACAGTGGCTGAATTCAGCCAATGCAAGATCTAGTAATTTTCCTGGAAGGAAGGTATCTTTAATTTTAAAGTTCTCACAGTAGAGGAACATAACATAGAATTTCATGACACCACTCTTGCTTAAATTTTAGGAAAAGTTTAGCTTAGAAGAAAGCATAAAAAGAAAATAAAATGTCACATTTTGGCTTACATTTAAAATCTAGATATTGTCATGTCTCATATCAAATAACCAGTTGAAATTCTTCATTATGAGCCCAGCTAGTCTATTTCCTGTTTTTTTCTATCTTGAGCCATCACATGCCATCAAAAACACATTGACAGAATTCTATTTCCTTAGTTGACATCAATTTTTCACTTGTTACAAGCTGGTAACTTTTATTTTATTTTATTCTTTGGCCTCTTTGAGGCAGGGTCTCATTGTAGCCTCAGCTGACCTGGAACGCACTACATAGACCAGGTCGGCCTTGCTCTCACAGAGGTCTGCCTGTCTCTATATCCTGAGTGCTGGGGTTAAAGGCATGTGCCACCATGACCGGCCTATAAGCTGGTAAGTTTTGCTAAAACTTTGAACACTTATTTTATGAAGAGTTAACAATATGGTAAAATTATCTCTTCTATAATCATAAAATCATCTTAGCAGATAATTTTTACCCATAAAGAGAACTTAATACTTTTAGCTGTTACAAGGCAGCATCACACGTTTAAATCCTTGGGAAATACTACTCGGGCCTTACCAACAAGGTTCTCAAAGCAGAACACTAGTTTTACTTTTAAGTTACCTTCATTTGGTCAGATTTTCAGACTATGACCTTTGCAGTTGAATTTAAACTGATTAAGCATGGCAGTTTGAAACTTCTAGTGTGATTCAAATATATTCTAATATGCGTAGAACTTGATCATGCAAAGCATCTGCCTTCAGTGACAAAATGAATTTGTTTAATTAATTCCTATGTAATACCTAAATAAACAAAATGGCAAAATTTTGGGTTGGCAACCTGTTTCATTTAGGGGTAAGAAGGAAATTATATACCACATGCAAGAAAAGCCTAACTCAGAAGATTATCTTACCAGTGGAAAGCAAAGAAAAAATCATAACTGGTTTTATCAAATTCACCACAAATAACAGTTCTTCAAATGCTTCAAAGTTTCTTTTTTACACAAAAAATAAAGAATAAGAATAAGTAAATGACATATGTATGTTAGGATTCAGATTTTATCATTATGAGTGATGTTTATTTTCAATTGTCTAGGCCAAGTATTCTAAAAAAATTCTCTTGAGGATAAATGCTAAATTGATAAGTGATAACTTGGGAGCATTTCCATGCACAAAATATATTCACTCCTCCTCATACTATGTTACTCATTTTCAACAATTTGGAATCAGCCTGTACTTTATTGCAGGTAGAATTTGAATTGCCACGCTTGTATGTTTCCCATTTTTTTCCCATCGCATCTAAATGTCTTTTTCTTTTGCCCAGTCTGCTACTTATCTTCCTCTGTCTAAGCCTAAAATCAGCCACTTTACCTTCTTTGGGAAGAGAATTATCAAATCATCTAATACGCATGCCAACTATTATAACTGTATGAATTATGTGAAATATCATAGCTCATATATATTATTATGGATCAAATCTAGAGTCGCGAGCAAGCTAGACAAAGTCTCTAAAATTGAGCTACATCCCTAGGCCCATGAAGTGGTTTTCAACCATATACCTCTTAACTTCTAAGGGACAATCAAAGCTCAGCCTTCATTTCTACAGAAATCCAAGTTCTTTCTTTTTATGTCTCTCCCATGTTTCCCTCCCCCTCTCCATCTTTCCTTCACGCTCCACCTATCCCTGTCTTCTCAAGCAAAAATAAATTTCCCTTACAGATTATATTGGCTGGTAGGAATTCCTTCAAAAACACACTAATAATAATGTGACAATGAGATAGAATATAGTGAGGTAAAGGGAGAAAGGAAAGTAATGGAGTAGGAAGGGTTAAAGATGGCGAAGAATGGGAGGATAGGGCAGATAAGGAAGTTGGGATGGATAACTAACATTAAAGGCATTTAGAAATTTATATGTAAATCTACCACTATAGAACATTCCTAAAGTGTATACATCTATAATATAAAAAGAGATTAAATGGAGTTATACTATAACAGAGGGGCATTCCACCTACTGGACACCATAGGGTTGCAAAGAAAAAGCCTAATCCCAGGAAAAGACTCCCTCTTTTGAAACTGTTGACCAGGGATGCCATAGACCCTCAAACAACACTGGCTATTGCCTCTACTCTTAGTTACTAACCTGAGTTTGATGGCAAGTCTCTATTGCTGAAGCACTACGTATGTGAGTTGTACAACAAACAAGGAGAAATGAAGCTGGTACTGACTTCAAGATTTCATCTCTCCTGATTAGCTTTCTTAGTGCTGGAATATGCTATGTATGCCACCTAAAGGGTATATCAATCATCAACCTTGTCCAGCAATGAATACTGAGAGCTAAACAGCAAATGGCCTGGTAAGTAAAGCTCACTTGTGCAATAGTGGCACTGCTATTATGGGAATAACAAAACACAGTTTTTTAAAACTTTTTTTCTTAATTTAAAAAAATATCGAAGACATATAAAATAAGGCAACATTTACTCTTTCTAGTCTTCTGGCCTGGGGTCAGTGGGTGGTTTCTCCACTGTTATGCTGTCGCTCCCCCAGCCAGTATCATTATCACTGATCCCTTTCTCTGGCATGCTGCCAACCCACTTCTGCCCACTCTCCTTGTTATTCAGAGTGAGAGTGCCTTCTTCGCCATTCTATTGGCTCTCTGTTATTTCTTTAAGAAGTATCTCCTGTGTCTCCATGGGAATGCTCTCCTCACCCCATGTCTCCTCAGCTTTGCTTGCTGCTTGCTATTTCTCAGGGCTGATGCTGCCCTGACTGCACTTGACTTGCTCTGCTGCCTCCGTGCCCCTCTCCTCCTGCCTATTCCTCACCCTACGCAATTTCAGCTGCGAATTTCTCCATATCAGCTTTGATCTTCAGAGTGCATAAACTTTTGAGCTCGTTGTTAATGAACCTGTGCTTTCCATGAATTTCATCTTTCTTTTCCTGGCATCATTCTTCTATTTGAAGAAGTATGACTTCTAGTTTTCTCTGATGAACCACTAACAACTGGACCTGTCGCTTGAGGACCTGAATTCTAAGCCACTGGAACAACTGAGCACACATCAGGCATCACCCTCTGAGGTGATGGTATCTTTGGAAACTGTCAGTGGCTGTATTGAAAAGTCATGGTCACAAACATCTGAATCTTCAGTATACTGAATGCTCAAGTAAGATTCTCCTTTCTCTGGGTAAGACCCTTTATCAGCTTTCTTCCTCTAACACACTTTCTGTTGAACTTTTGCATTGATGTAGGCAAAGTATGCAGGGGGGTGTATGATAATAGAGAAAAAGGTCATGCTTACCTTCAGAAAATAAAGTGAACCTCTAGGAAGAACCATGGGAAAAGAAATAGGTCTCAAATTAGATTTTGCTAAGTGGATAAGTAAAAGTGCTCTCAGGTTTATATATGCTGTATCATATGAATTCGAGACAAAAAGGCTACTTAAAACATTTTTTTGCATTTTAAAATGAATTTTTGTGATTTTCATACAGTATATTATGATGGTGTTCAGATTTGTTCCCTTCTTTGTAGGTCCCCCATTACCCCCCAACCAATGTAATGAACTCTTTTATGTATATAATATGGCCTATAGATCATAATTTGTATCCCCGAATGTACTTCAGTGTGGATCCATGTGCTGGGCCCACCAAGGCCCCAACCCTGTAAGACACCGTCTTTCCTCCTCCCAGCAGCCATCAACTGCCAAAAGTTCCCTAGACTGGGTTGGGTTTTCCTATCCACTTCCCCACGTCTATGCTGGGATTTTGTCTGACTGGAACTTGCATAGGATTTGTGCAAGCTGTCACCATTGCTGTGAGTTCATATTTAGGCAACTGTACCTTTTACCCCTCATTAAAGAAGCTTCTTTTTGCAGCAGATGGAGACTATTACAGAATTCCAGAACTGACCAAACTTAAAGAATATTGTCTGTGAGATGCCTAAGTGACACATCTTCAATGCAACCCCTGCACTTAGGATGAAGTCATCTCTTAACTCTCACCAGAGAAGTTTCCTTATGTGACAGATGATGATTAAAACACAGACCCACAATTAGCCAATGTGCAGAGAACAAGAGGCTGCAGAGTACTTATTCCTGAATAGGGCAGCTATTGAAACCTTTGCTTGCCAAGGCTTAGTGATCAATGTGGAAGAAGAGGTGGAAAGACTGTAAGAGCCAGAGGGGATGGATGACTTCAAGGAAACAATGTCTTCCAGAAAGCTAGTCATTTGCTCATATGAAATCACAGAAACTGTATTCAATTTTAATCACTGGTCTATATTATAATTATAAGAATCTTAACTTAGTGGACTAAATAATGGTAATACATGTGATCATTTAGAATTGGAGGATTTGGTCTCTTTATATAAGCCCTTTTAAAAGTAACTAACAGTGGGAAAGGCAAGAAGAAATGAATAGTCTCTATCAAATATGGTGGTAAATTATGTTATGGCAGACGAACAATTTCTTTAATTTTCTCCAATTTGTTTATGACAGGCCATTAGCAATATGGAAGAGAGAGAACTTGAACTGAACTTCAAAGATAAACAGAGTTGGGTAGGATATAGCTCATTTATAGAATACTTGCTTGCATACATGAGATCCATGATTTAATTCTTAACACTACAAGAAAAGATAAATAGGAGCATGGTACAAGATAAGTAGGACATTTTAAGGGTAAGAAGTCATTTAAGAAAGAGTCTACAAGCACAGAGGCCCTTGGATTTTTTAAAATTGTGTCTGCGTGTTTGTATATTAATTCATCACTATTATTTGAAAATATTTAACTGGACCTAGGTAATTTTTTGCATTTTTATTAATTTTGTACAGTGTACTTTGATGGCATTTAGATTTACTCCCTTCTCCCCACCTCTCTTGACAGCCCCCTACCCAAATTAATGAGCTCTTATATAGAGAATGATTTGTGTCCCCAAATATTCTTCAGTGTGGATCCATTCACTGAGCCCTTCAAGAGTCTCATCCCTATAAGACACTATCTCTCCCCTTCCCAGGAGCCATCAATTGCTAAAAGTTCCATAGATTGACCTGGGATTTCTTACCCACTTTCCCAAGTTTATGCTGGGATTTTGTCTGGTTTAAGGTTGCCTGGGACTTCTGCATGTTGTCACCATTGCTGTGAGTTCGTATGAGTAACTGACCAGATGTTTGGATGACTGTTTCCTTGGGATCATCCTCCCCTTCTGGCTCATACAATATTTCTGCCTCCTTTTCTACAATTGACTGAGGTATTTTTTAATAGTAGGGACTGATTTCACCATCTTACATAAGCCAGAAAATCATTCAACCTCTGAAATGAGACCAGAACTTTATATTGTTTCTTTGAGACAGAGACTCTCTAAGTTGCTCAAGCTGATTTCAAACTCATGATCCTCCATCTTGGTTTCCTAAGTACCTATGATTACTGGAGTGTAGTGCTTTGCCAAGAGTACTCAGAATCATTTTTAAGATAACATGCATGGTGCTCTAAGAATTCACACTGAAGTGATGTGATGATTTTGATCAAAAGTGAAATGATAGAGGAAAAATAAAATAGAAATGCCATGCAACAATCTTGAATCAAAGCTTCATTACTTATCTATAGCAAAATAACATCTCTAATAGCTACCATGGAACCTGAGGCAGTCTACAAATCTGTAGACACTACATGAAATCAAAAGGTTATTTCCTTGCTAGTTTTTGTTCTCATTAAAGTGACTGCAGATAACTTCTTTCATGATGACTAATGTTCTCTGTTTATAACAATTTATGGCATGGAATTAATTGCCTGTTTTTATAGTTGACCTTTAAAATATTTTGCATTTAGAATGACTGGCTATTTCACCTGTTCCCAATATATTGTTCAGAGAAGGCACTCAGGAAGAACTGGAATGAATGTGCTACATTAGAACATTGAAAAGGTCAATGTTTCAGTTGTTGATATTTTCTACAGAATAGAATTCTTGCATATTTTAATGGGTGATAGGGAATTTAGAGTGATTAATACTAAATACCAAATAATAATCATTGTGACCACTGTTTTAATCTATGAACAATTCATTTCTTTCTAACAAATGAGCAACAACACCATACTAAGAGCACAACACAAAATAATGGCAGGGGGCTTTTAATGGTGCCTTAATGACATATAATCACTTGTAGCATTTCATACCCATAAGAGAAAAGTTAGGTTTTGGGTTGATTTATTGGATATTAGACTTCAAAGGAAGCATTTTTGATTGATATCAATTCTCTTAAAATTCTTCAAAGGGAAATGACAGTTCAGTTCAGTGTTTTGACAAATTTCAGTGCAGAATAACCTGCCAGTAGGACTGACTGATTCATCCATTTATTGAACAGATATTTTAGTGGCTATCATATATGTGTAAGACATTATGTTAACTAATTTAACATAGCACATGTGAGATGACATGATGGTGATATCCCTGGAAGTGAAAGTGAGGAGAAGGATAGGTGCAGATGGCTGCATGCAGGAGATTGGTAATGGTTTAAATAGAATGTGCCATGGCATAATTCAGACCCACTCAGCTTAAGTACTGATTACTTTTTCAGCTGAGAAATGTTTAAAGTGTCCTGCCCTATAACACGATGCCAGAATACTGATGAAATTCAGGGCAAACACACAGCACAAAGCTCTCAGGTAGATAGAGAAGTGACAAAAGTGGCATTCCTGGGGAAAGGATAGTGTAAGCTTGTGATCAGCATTGCATGTTTGACTAAAGCGAAGTCTTGGGTAAAGGCATTTTTATATTCTATTTAAACAAAATTTGAGACAAAATCATTAGTAGACAGTGAGATTAAAGACCTCAGTGCAAGAACATAACAATCACAGAATGGCATGGAACAGGAAAACTCAGCCCTTCCTTGCAAAGAAAAATCAACTGACCTCATGATCTTGCTTTGCTCCTGATAACTCATCACTCATTCATAGAAAATGTTACAATATATAGAAATGAAAAAACATTTATTTAATTTGACCAGAACTAGGAATAGACCCATTCCTAGTCTGTCTCCAGTTTGTCAGCAACAGCCCTATAATTCATAGAAAAGATGAAGCATAGAAATATGTATGTGTATATTTAGTTTTGGGTCCCAGAACTGGGAGATATATCTTTCTCTGGCCATGAGTCAGGGGTTTAGGGTTGGATATTTGTATTTTGTCATGAAAAAAAATTCCTGTAAAAATCCTAATTCCCAGGTTACCTGCTATTATAACTGGTGGAGCTGGGGAATTAGGACTTGTTGCTCTATTTTAATGAATTAAAATAGAAAATCCTTTATTTTTTACTTTTCCAAATAATATATTAACTTATAATATCTTAACATTTTACCAGATAATAATAAATATTTATTTATTAATGAAGACACATATATATTTTTATTTTTGAGTCATAAAACTATTTATTGATTTAAACAAAATAGTACATGAAAATTATTTCTCATAATGGATATTTTATTCTCTTCAGGGTGTAAAAAGACTCCTTACTATTCTGACTGTCTTACATAGTTATAAATCTTCTTAATAAATGACTTTGGAATTCTCAGCTCTCTTTTCCTAGATTATGAATATAGTAAGTGGTATAATATTAATGATCCCAACCAATATTAAGTTAAAGCATTTTCCCAGCATATTTCATCACTAGAACAGTAGCATACTTCACTATTATCCATTCTCTGTGGCTGTATGAATAAACGCTAAGTAATGCAAAAATGTTAAAGGGCACATGGGATTTCATTTTTTTCCTATGTTCGCAAACTTATCTAAACATATTTCTAAAATTCATGGTTTAAGACACCACTATCTCAATCTCCTCTTCTTTAAAGACTTACTTCCTATTTATGAGTTTTCTTTGACTACAAAACCACTCTCCTTCTGGATCTGTCAGCTATCAGAGTTTCTTCTTGTATGTGTTTTATTCTGCTTATCCTAAAAATGAAAGTGAATTTAAATACAGTAAATGAACCATATAAAATTAAGCATATACTGCCTTTAGAGAATAAAATTATTTAACTATTATACTTCGTATCATAGAAAGAGCAGTTATCATTCAAATATGCATAGCATTATGTTTTTCTATTTCCTTTCTCAAGGTTAAGTGTAAGAATAAAATATGACAGCCTAAGTCTGGGGAAAATTTGGCATATCAATTGGTTTATCTGCATGTGAATATTTTATTATAACCTTTTCTAAGTACAATCATTATATAAACACCAGAAGAGTTTACTGTTCTGAATTGCTAACATATAGTCTAAGTTATTTTGTGAAGGATCCAAATAACTACTACAGCAGGAGGAACAGTATGTCTAGTCTGAAAGCCATTTTGACTGCATACAGTTTGATTTTGTTCAAAGGCTTTAAATCAGGAATAACGATGTAGATGATCATGACTATTTTCTGGTTACATCTACACACTTATTGTAGGTAGTTCAGAATTTTCAATTCATATAGGATTTCTGTAGTATATTTACTTCCAAGACAAATACATGAAAGACTTTCCCTTGACGTTATTTGCTGGAGTGAATATTTCAGAAAAGGCTATGATTAGAAAGCCAAAAGCATGGTTTTGATTATAATTCAGAGCATTCAGAACGGTTGAGCTAGAGGAGAGGAAATGACAAAATGGGGGAAAGGGACCCTATACTTTAAATGCCAGATGCAACCAGCAAGTGATGAGTCCATCAGAAATACCCCTTGCTACTGGTTTTCCCTTTTATCTTTATCTCTGGCATATATTAAGCATGTCTATAATGCACAAAGGTGCCTGATTTTATGTATGGGCAAAATTAAAGCACACAGGGCACAGAAATAATATGAAATGAACACAAAGAACAATTTGTGCGGATATTATATTCCCGTCTATCTGATTTATGCCAGACAGAAATGGACAATTGATTTCCTTTGTTTTGTTTTCATGATAACTACTCAGACACAATAAATGGCTTGTGTTTAAATATGGTTTGCTAGTTTTATGCATATGTTCTGGGAATATTCAAGCATACTACTGATTTGTTAGTTTTAAAAAGGCAGAATTTTCTTATTTTGCCTATTCTGTTTTTGCTTGAACTTTTTTCTTTGGTCTTAAAATGGATTCCAGTGCCATCAACATTTTGAAAAGTCGTTAATTCTCTACAAGTATACAATTCTGCCTTTGCTATCCTACAGCTGGATTTCTTCAAGTAGTTTAAATGGGTAAATAATTAAAAAGTGGAGACCAAATGTTGAACTGGATGACCCTACAGCTCAATGCAGTTCTCTTCTAGCTTCGTTTTTCTCCCCTTTATCATTAGAAGGCAGTTTCAGTTTTCTCAAAAGGCCAACAGATGGCAGCAAAAACCTGTAGACTGACGGAAAATTTTATTTGCTCAAGTAATTATCCCCAAGCAGCAATTAAATGTCTAAAGGCAGAACTGTCATTTTAAAGCTTAGAAATGCTACAAAAATTTTAATGTCTTTTTCAAGTGAAATTTAATAAGAAATAAAGTCTCTTTGCTCTTTAAGCGTGAAGCCCAGTTTTGGTTTTGTAGCTGTAATTTCCTTCATATGCATTTATGTATGATCTACCAAAATTATTATTATATCTATAGGTTTTCTTTTTTGTATTTGCCAAATGAAACAACAATCCCCCCAAAACAAGATTCCAATAATCTTCAAATTTCCACTGAAGTCAAAACATCAAAGAGTTAGTTTGCAATTAGTCTTTGAAAGCTAAGTAGTACTGTACTTGCCAGAATGTTCACATTACACTGTAATACTTGAAAATCTAACTTCAGAAACAAAACAATTCCTGATGTTTTTAATATACTCAAAGATGAACCCCATGAAATAAAAAATTGGTAAAAACAATTTCCATTATACACTGTAAAATTTTAAAAATATTTTATTTATTATTGTATATGTATTGGTGTATTGCCTGCATGTACATCTAAGTGCACCTGTGTCGTGAAATGCCCGTGAAGGTCAGAAGAGAGTGTTGGATTCCCTTGGATCTGGAGTTCCAGATGGTTGTTAACCACCATGTGGGTGCTGGGAATTGAAGCCGGGTTCTCTGCAAGAGCAGCCAGTGCTCTTAACTACTGAGCCATCTCTCCTGTTCCCAATGTAAATTTTAATCTCAGTTTATTGTACTCCTTGATTTTCAGCTGAAATAAGTTTGAGAAGGGAAAGAAATCCTCTCCCACAGACTAAGATATATTTTCAGTGGTCTCTGAGAAAAAATCTTGGTCATTAGTTCACAGTGCTGCTTCATGAGAGAAAAATATATTACAGGTCTTTCTCAATTATTCAGAAATGGATAATCCAAGCATTTTGTCTGGTCATCTTTACTGTGTAATGCCTCTCAAGTGAATATTTCATTTTCCTCAGCTACTGAAACATCATAACATACTTGTCACACCTTCCTACTCGGCATTCACTAATTTTGGTGCATTGCCTCTGTACCTCATATTTCTTGTGTGCCCCTTCACATGTTTATTGATTTATCTGCTGTCTCCCACTTCAAAACCAGGAAGAAGTGCATCTTTTTCTCTCTTGTATTGCCAGTATTATAACATGGTTGAAACTCACAAGTGATGGAATCAAGCACATCAAGCAACCTGATTACTTTTCAATACCATTAAGAATCGCTCATTATATTTAAAGGACATTACCAGTAGCTTTGGGAAGTCACTAAAGAAAGGCAAAGCTGCCACTGTCCTAGAGGTGCCATTGATCTTTAAGTAAAGATTTACCCAAAGAATTACTCAAAATTAAATTCAGGTACATATTAATGTGATGCAAATGAGCATGCCTTGTTGAGGAGCTCTAAAACAATTAGTTTAAGCTAGCTATTTGGGGGAAAAGTCAATGGTCAAGGCCAAAGTTTAGAATTTGGCTGAAAAGTTTCAATTGAAACATTTTGAAGAGATGAAATATAAGATTAAAACCCTGAAGGATGACCAGAACTAAAGGGCAGATAAAATAAAAGAGGCTGGCAGACATCAATAATGTCCCAGACAAATACACACACACACACACACACACACACACACACACACACATTGCAAGAATAAGACAAAATGATATCTTAGAAGCAAATAATCTCAGTATTTTTAAAGGAAGGCAAAACACAAATTGACTAGGACACAATGGCTGGTAGATTGAGAACAGAATTTGGGGATTTGTGGTGAGAATACCCACTTAGCAGCGAGTTGTTGGAAAGCTTTTTAAATTTTGTGGTCTGTTCCTGTTTCTGGAGGAATTTCCTTTGCTGGTTTCCAGTTTTGTTTCTTTAGGGAGGACTCTCATTTTAGACAACTAAAAACTAAAAAAAATTATATGTTCAAAATCAAATACACTGATAGAGCAGTCAACTCAGTTATTTTACCATATATGCATTTTATGAATAATACAAAACTAAGACATTCCAGGATAACAGAAACTTTAGGGAAATGAATTATTTGTGTTTATACTTTTTCCCTAATATGATAAGCAGCTAAAAGAATCTAATTTATACAACAGAAGTTGAGAATCGACATACATATATTCATTCAAAAACTACAGTAGCCTTCAATGTTAAAAGGCCTCCTAGCTACCAGATACTCTTAACTTTCCATTTATGAACACTGTGACCATTCCAAAGCCTTCAAATATTTGTATATACTATCTGTAGAAATTTGTTTGTGGTTAGTTAGTCTTCATGTTTTCCATTAATGTTTTTTATTCATAAACAAAATTCTGCACATAAAAGACAAATTTAAATATCTACCTAATTATACTATATATTTTAAAATATATTATTTTAATTTTATATGTATACATGTATTGCTTGCATGTAGGTCAGTGCACCCCTGTCGTGCAATGCCCACAGAGGACAGAAGAGACTGTCAGATCCCCTGGAACTGGAGTTACGGACAATTGTTAGCTGCCATGTGGGTGCTGGGATTTGAACCTGGGTCTTCTGCAAGAACAATCAGTGTTCTTAACCACTGAGCAATCTCTCCAGCCCAGTAATTTTAGTATATTTTTGCAAGATATTGAAAAGGAATAAACAAGACTGATGATTTTCAGGCTTTTGCACGAGTCAATGAGAGCGACAATGTATATTGTGGATGGCCTCCTATCTTTTGGGAATATTCCAGGTTTTTCCAAGTTCCTCTCAACACATTTAGGCAGTTCTTAGAGTGTTTCGTGTGCATTCATGAATTAGTTCTCTCATATATGACACATTTTCTTTACATTCTGGGCCTGACAACTTCCAGTGCTATCATACCAAGCACTGCAGTGCAATAGCCTGAACAAAGTCTGAGTTACCACTCTGTACTCTGTCTAATGGGTCTACCTGGTACATCCAAATGTGTACTCAACCTAAGACAGTGCTCTGTTCTTGATCCCTCTTTGTGATTTCTTGGTATTTTAACTTAGCTTGTGTATTCACAACAAAGGTTTTAGAACAACAAGTCATTTAGAACTTATTTCCAACTGGGTATAGCATGCTTTAAATCCCAGAACTTGGGAGACAGAAGGAGTGGGAATCTCTGAGAAATGGAAGCCATCCTGATCTACATAGTGAGTTCTAGACCAGCTGGGGCTACAGGGAGACTCTGTCTGAAAAAATAAACAACAGGAAAAAAAGGGTAGGGGTATAGCTCTGTTTTAGAGTAACTGTCTAGTATGCATGAGGCCCTGGGTTCGATACCGAGTACTGCAAAACAAAACAACAAAAAGGGGGTAGAATTTATTCTTTTTTTATAATAAGTCCTGACATTAAAAATTAGGAATTCATGTACGGGAGTTGATCTGGAGGTATATTTGGTTATAGAAACCACACTTCACTTAAACCTCTTTCGTTTCTTACGATGGGCAGCTGTCTGTTAAAACATTGATTAACTCTCAAGGCTTTGATTTTCTAGATGTTATCTCAGTTTTTAGGGGAAGAACCCACCTTATACTTCATGCAGATGCATCTCCAGGTTGTTTCATTGCCTCCAAGGGGCCTATGTATGAGATTGTCCTAGACTGAACACTGCTACTTCTAGTTAACCATGATAACATATACAGCATAACTTACATTTAAATGTCTTCATTTTCATGCCTCCAGTATCCCTTTCATTGATTTTGAGTGGAATGCTCAGGTATAAAATACTTTCAAAATATGGCATGGAGAGTTACAAGCAGTAGCAACTGAACACTGCTACTTCTAGTTAACTGTGATAACATATACAGCATAACTTACATTTAAATGTCTTCATTTTCATGCTTCCAGTATCCCTTTCATTGATTTTGAGTGGAATGCTCAGGTATAAAATACTTTCAAAATATGGCATGGAGAGTTACAAGCTGATACAACTGAGTATGGATCTTTTAGAAAATAATATATGATAATATATAAATAAATTTGTCTTTATGTATTTTGGAATTAGAGAATGTGAGGACTTTGGCTAGAAATATATGGACTTACTTGTTGATATAAAATAGAACTTACCCAAAATACCACCATATGTTTTGTTCAAAACCAACAAAATCCACAAAGATTAGTTTGAAGAAAAGTGTTTTATCACACTTGGGAATAGAAAATGAGCTGCAACTTTCCCTTTTAATGAAGAGGTCTACAACTTGTGAAATGACTAAGAACAAGAAGAGCTAAGATGGAGCTCAATGGCAGAGTTTCTTCCAAGGATGTCCAAGGTCCTGGGTTCAACCTATCACCACATTGAAACAAACAAGAACATGATAAGTCCTATTTTAATATAGTATAGTATATATGGGGACTGGAGAAGTGGCTCAGTGATTATAAGCACTGATTGTTTTGCAGAGGACCCAGGTTTGAATCCCAGAGCTCACATGGCAGCTAACTTTTTTCATAACTACATTTCCAAGGGATCCAATGTCCTCTTCTGTCACTGATAACAATGGTGCTCTTACATACATGCAAAAAATACACTCATACACATAAAATAAAAAATAAATAAATGAAATGGTATATATGCAAGATACCAATATCATGTATGAATGAACTTCTTTATAAATTAATTAGCAAAGTACTTTAGGCAATACATTGGTCAAAAAGTTGACCTTTAAGGGAGTGACACTAGAAAGGCTGAACAGGCTCCAATGAATGAACTCACAGTGAGGGACTTCTGAATATACAAACTTGACTCACTCGATAGGCCTTAACATATATGACAGAATGCTTGATATATGGTGGCTGGGCTATGGGTGTTGCAAATAGGTGTGGGAGTCAAAATATGATTAAGATGTATTTTATAAAATCCAGAAAAATTTTAATTAAATATATGTTGAAGAAGAAAAGTTGAGCTTGATGTGTGTAATGGACAAGTTGTTGTTCTTATGCTCTCTCTTCTGAGAAAGTATTTCTTGTGTAAGGGGAACTGTTACTTATTCTTTCTGTGTAGTTCTATGTTGTGAATAAATTATTGAGCATTGTTCCTTAATATGTGAGTGTGTGATACTAGGGTGGCAATGGCATGATAGACAGTCATCCTGAAGCTGAGGAGAAAAGACAAAAAAGAAGGTACTTATCATTGCACAAATGCTCCTTGAAACCATGGTTGCCCAGGCAGAATGAGGTGAGAAAGGGCTTAGTGCCAAAGTTCAGTATGAAGGTAAGAATAAGGTTTCTTCTAAGTTTAGTGGAAAAAAAATTGTTTCACACTGTCAAGTCTCAATAAACATTGAGAATAAAGGCAAATTTGTCAAGTAGGTTTTATAACAGTGTTTCACCAAATTTTTCCCCTCCCTTTCTTGGGAGACTGGTGCTTGTGTCATCTGAGGCCCCAGAACTGACAGACTGGCGTAAGACATCCTATTTGAATTTTACATAGTTTATATGACATTTGGGAGGGAGTGACTTACAAAGAAAGGACTTCTCATAACCCACGCACCATTCAAGCACCGCCAGTAGTCTCCATCAGCTACGCCATGCCCACGAGCCATCTCACCCCATGGTATGAATGCCTCATCTCACCCTGCAGAGTCCATGTGAAGGATGGCAGGCCCTGCCACCTCTCCGCATTGGCCATGCACTTGGATCTGAGTTCCAATATGGCTGCGGCTCCACCCTTTTTCCCATGGTGTCCCTCATTGCCCACTCTTTTCGGAGGAATGAGCAATTTTGGGGCTACAAACATGTACAACTACTTTATTGTAAGACCATGTAATTGTAGGGATATTCTTCAACATAGACACATTATAGCACAATGGATAACAACATAAATTCTTAAGTCAGCTCCACTTCTTAGATCCTATGTAATCCTGAACAAATAGCTTTGACTCTGTGCATAATGCTTCTCCTCGTAACACTGCCTGATTCATTAATGTGGTCATAAAAGTTAAACAAGTATTTTGGAGAACATAAGACCGTGCCTGTCACAGATGATAAACATGTTAGCATAGAACTGTGCACTAAATAAGCAGTTATAAACTAATAAAATATTAAATAAAAAGTAAAAAAAAAACTAAAAAGAAATATTGTGAACCACAGTTCCGACTGGACTATCAAATATGTTTTTCTAAGAAAAAAAATTTTATTACCTTAATTTCTTCTTGAAGGAAGGTCCAGCATGATGGTGCTCTATATAAATTCATTCCCTTCCAATATATTGCTTCAGGTAGATTTCAAATATAGTTGCATACATTAAATAAAATTTCTGCAGTAGTTGAATATTCTTCAATATCAAATATTTTAACCTAAATCCTTTTTTGTAATGTAAACTGGAATCTTCACATCTATTAAAAATACATTAAACAAAATTTCTGCAGTAGTTGAATATTCTTCAATATCAAATATTTTAACCTAAATCCTCTTTTGTAATGTAGACTGGAATCTTCACATCTATTAAAAATACTTATGTAGCTCTCTGCTTCCCTGGGCCTGCACCACCAGCTAACTCTCCTAGCCTGCACTACTATCCTCAGGCCTCTTGGGGTAAGTCTATAGCGCAGCTCTCCACGCCAGGACTCCCTAAGCGACATTCACCCTTCCATCCCGCGCCTCGCCGTTCTATACTCCTAGTTTGGGCCCTGCGCCATTCCTAGTCTCGGGGCCACAGACACCTGGGGGACCAATACTGCTTCCTGACCCTTCCCACCCAGAGAAACTCAGTCCCTTTCTTGGGCTCCAGGAGAATCGCTTCTGGTCCTGGCCCCGCCCTCACCTCTCTCTGCTTCGCTCGACCTGCACCACCTGCTAACTCTCCTAGCCTGCACTACTATCCTCAGGCCTCTTGGGGTAAGTCTATAGCGCAGCTCTCCG
>NW_008355363.1:5263857-5329891 GCF_000622305.1 Nannospalax galili | reverse complement strand
AGCATCTTTGCTCTGGAAATTGTTATTGAATATGTTAATGCTGTAATGAAATGCTTCTAATCATGTGGTTATTAAATAATTAAAAAAAATAATAATAATTTTCACATACACACACACAAAAAAATACTTATGTAATAAATATAATTGACTGTTCTCATGATTCTTCAATTTTTATTCCTACTGAAAGGCCTGGGCTACCGTATGTTGCCACAAAGTAAACAATCATGTATGCAATTAGTAGAAATTAAAAGTTAAAAACATATGTAAAATGAAAAGTACATTATGGAATACAATAATTTTCTACAAATCCATAATATTTTGAAACAATTCTTTCATCTATTTTTTTCTGTTATAAGAACGAGAACTTGGGGCTGGAGAGATGGCTCAGTGGTTAAGAGAGGTGATTGCTCTTGCAGAGGACTCGGGTTCAACTCTCAGTACCCACATGGTGGCTAACAACTATCTGTAACTCCAGTTCCAGAGGACTCCCATACTCTCTTCTGATCTCCACGGACACTGCAAGACACGAGTGCACTTACATATATGCAGGCAATACACCCATACATATAAAGAAAAAATAATAAATTAAAAAACTTTTAAAAAGAAAGAACACTTATCTGACATTTCATGGGTGTGAAAGTCCAGGAATTTTAGTAATCATTTATTGACTGAATGTATGATGACAAGGAAGATATTATACAGAAATAAATTTTGAAAAATTTGTTAAAACATTCGGGAGTATTGAGTAAACATGCAATGGATGATGAGAAATTTACTGAAACAGATTTTTTGTTAAAATAATTTAAAGAAAAACAATCAGGCACCTGAGAAGGAAGGTTGGTGAAATTCTGTCACTAGAGTTCTGATGGGGCAAACAATCCAACATGAATTAATTTGAAAAACTGTCATTTCAAATACTATGATGACTTTCTTATGCCATTAAAACACCATCTCCATGTAAACCTTCAAATTTTTCTCTTTTATGAAGCACATAACAGTCTGTTCTCCTGTCTTGATAAATTTTGTATAAGTGACATTTGTTCTAAGAAGTATAAACATTTTAAATGAAGTAAAATTTAAATCTAATCACACTCAGTCAACTTAAGATGAAGGAGCATATTATAATATTAAGAAAATCTTTACTTTCACATTTTCTTAGAAATAAAGGTAAATTAAAAGGTGCTAACATGTAAAACATCATGACATGTAAGAGTCTTTAGTTCCCATAGTTTGTCTGTTTGTTTCTTCCTTTCTCTTTTCATCTGTCTCCCAAGTGTTGGGATTAACAGTATATGCCATTAAGCCTGGCTTAGTTTTCATAGTTTCTTAATAAAATTTATTTATAGACTATTTGAGCAAATTATACAAAATAATTAGAAATGAAAACCTATTTACTAGGCTCATTTATTATCTTATGTATACTAATGCCAAAATGGAAAAAAATATGATAATGCATGTGGCTATGCCCACTTTTCTTCATCAAGAACTCCTATAGTTAATAATTTCACTGCAGATTTTCCCTCATTTCCTATCCCAGTGGTCAATGTCCCCCTACATTGAGAAGACCTATCCCCTTCCTTCTTCCACATCTCATTCTGTCTCACACACTACAAAAGATTCTTTCTCTTCACCATTTTTCTTTTGTGTTCTGAATTCAAATATGACAAAATTACCAAATACCCTTCATTCTGAAACAAACAAAATAAGACAAAATATGCGTGTGTCTGTGTGTGTGTTTACCAAGAAAAGTTTTTGTGCAACTTCACTGTCCTGCTTCTTTTATATTTGTTATTCTGGTTTCTTTGTTTTGTTTTCCCAGGATCTCACTGTTTCACTGTGTAGCTCAGCCTGGCCAAAAATTTAGAGTCTTCTAACTTCAACCCCCCGACTGTTGAAATTTCAGACCTGCTTTACCATGTCTAGCTTCTGTCATACTTCTTACCATAGCACTAACTTCAAAAGAGAAATACACTTCCCACTCTCTTCACATACAATAATCTTACTTCTCTCTTTCTGACTCTACTGAAACCATTGATCTAACATCTAAGAGAAATAATTCTTTTCCTTGTTGACTTAATCTTTATTGGCAGTTATTTCTGTACTTTTCTCTTAGAAGAAAAAACAAATAAACAAACACTTTTCCTTCCTTTGTTTCCATATCACCACTAAGTTGCGGTTTCATCCAAAGCCTTGTGATAGATTCACTGGAATCCTTCATCCACTCTACTTTTACCAGCCCCTAAGTGCTGTAGTTCTTCCTAGTTTCTAACTTCAGATCGCCTCTCTCCTAATTTTTATGGTCTCTTTGGTTATGCTCATATATAACACTGGAATTATTGCCTCAGTTTAATTATTTTCTAAATTGCTGTCCTCAACATTTCTCTGCAAATTCAAGACTAAACCACTATCAAACAAGTACCCATCCAACACTCCCTATCTTGAAAGTTCCTTAGTGTAACAAAGTACAAAAACAACATGCTATTATCTGTCTTCTGTTAATCAAACGTGTTAGCTTTTGTCCATCACATAATGTCATCACCAGCAACCCCAAAGCTCAGTTTAGAAGCCTCAAAGCCTTATTCCTTTACTTTGCTTCACAACACATTCACAGTGGTATGGTTATTTGCTTACCAGCACTCTTTAAAGAATTGAGACCAGCTTTTAGTCATCTTCTTATACACCAGGTTAGTTCACAGATCTGAATGGATGCTTGTGAAATGTTTATTGGGTAAAATTTTGAATTTTTAAATATCACTGAAAATATTGAGAATGGAATAACTAAAGAATAACCAAGAAATGGAAATGTGGAAATTCGAGGGAAAACAAAGCAGAAATTTTCACTTTAAAATTTCAGGGCCAAACTCAAAAGTACACAATAGGATTAACTTTTTAATAGATTAATTAACTTGCCTGTAGCTCATTTGTGTAAATCTTTCCAAGAACTCACAAATCCCTGAGTTCAATTCACAGCCATGAAAATAAAAAAAAAAAAAACAGCAAGAAAACTGAAGACTAATTTAAGTATTATGATTGTTCCTTAAGGCCAGAGGTAAAGCAAATCTCAGCCTGATTCAAATGAGATGAAGTAGTGACTTTCTAATGAGAAAATGAACATGTTTTCTATGCATATGTGAAAGCGTATGTGTGCATGTGTGTGTGTGTGTGTGTGTATGTGTGTGTGTGTGTGTGTTCTAGAAGAAAGAAGGCAGGAGTATGGAAGAGACAAGAGGAAGTCAAAGGTGAAATGAGTGGGACACTTAAAAGTTCTATCAAAAATATTAAACCACAGTTCATTTTGGTACATGTTTTAGCTTGATTCCCCACAACCAACATTGTTTACTGATAACAAAACAAACTAGTGTTGAGGCTTCTTTCCTTTAACTTGAATATCCTATATGCGCCTCTATTTTTTCCCACAACTCCCAAATATATAATCGCAAAGCTTAAGCCATGCCTGGTGGTACAGTCCTACAATCCCAGTACTTAGGAAGCAGATAGATGCAGGGGATCAGAAGTTCAAGTCCAGCCTGACCTGCATAGAAAGACACTATCCCAAAATAAAATACTTAATGTACATAAATACACAAAATTTAACAAATAAATGTTCCATATATTTTGTTCTCTGTTCATCCTGCTTTTTATTGAAACAAGATGAACTCACCTGTCTCTCAATCTTCCTCATTATTAAAAATTGACTACACAAAATTCCAGAGCTCAGGCTTTGCTTTTGGAGGCCATGTAGACTCAAGCAGATCTAAAATCACACCAATAAACTTTTGAAAAATCTGAAACAGTAAGCTGAAGTTCAACTCTCAATTTATGTCGTCCTTCTTTAACTTTTCATAATTCATAAACATGAAGTTGTATGGAAAGAAATTTGAGATGTCTAGATTTAAATCTACATACCTCATCTATGTGCTATCATTTTATAAGAGCCTCTTTTTCTGTGTACTACTTCATCGAGAAATGCAGAAAGCTTCTACTTCCAAAGTATAACTATTGGGCTTCAGATACCCTTTTTGGAATCATATGGAACTCATTCAATGCATTTAATAAATGTCTGTCATATGTCAGGATTAATGCCAATGATGGTAACATGTGATGAGTAACAGACAGAGCCTGCCCATTCTCAAGGATCTTATAAAATGCAATCAAATTACTGATGTTAAATCTCAATAACTTTTGCCCTTATAATTCAGCATGTGTTGTTGACAATCTCCAAGTAAATGAAAGTTGCTGAGGTTGACGTTTTATCAGTAAACAGCCATGGCAAGATCAAGGCAGTGCAAGAGTGAAAAGACATTATCTCAGGAGGAATACAGAATGGGTATCAATACGCACCTTAATTTTTAAATGCAAACAATGGGAGGAATAAAATGAAAGTAACATGTACTTGCTAATGCGAGTTTAAGACTTCAAAATAGCATGCTCTGACATGTGATATCATTCTTTTCCCAGGTTTACTTACATAAACCCCCAAAAAACTAAAAAATGTCAATAACATCATCACTCATAGAAAGATTTCTATTTACAGTGGTTAAAGTGAACTGGGATCAAAAACTTGTTTCTTGGGGTTGGAGAGATGGCTCAGCGGTTAAGAACACTGGCTGTTCTTGCAGAAGACCTGGGTTTGAATCCCAGCACCACATCTCAGATAACAACTGACTGTAGCTCCAGTTCCAGGGGATCTGACCCCCTCTTCTGTCCTTCCCAGGTATTGTACGACATATACAGGTGCACTCGCATGTGTGCATTCATGTAATACACACATACACATAAAATAAAAATAAAACAAAAAATTTCTGTTCATTGCATGCACAAGTCCTGTACTTTGCCGTAAACCAACATGAATATTTTGGAAATGACAGGGGTCCTTTTTCAGAAGATTCCCATAGGAAGCGAATCCGGGGAAAGTCATCCCTATAAAGCTCCATTGATCAGAAGCCATGGATGCCATTTAGTTTCCAGTTGAATAGGATATACTTCTGAAGAGGCAAGAACATATATTTCCTCCTTCTTCCTGACAATGCCTTCCACTTCCAGTCTAGTCAGATTCTTAATCTCCTGCACACTAT
This sequence comes from Nannospalax galili, assembly GCF_000622305.1. Taxonomy (NCBI): domain Eukaryota; kingdom Metazoa; phylum Chordata; class Mammalia; order Rodentia; family Spalacidae; genus Nannospalax; species Nannospalax galili. Next base: position 5,324,816 of record NW_008355363.1, on the reverse strand, counting down.
CATTGACTTGTAGATTCACATATTTGTAAAAATTATATTCTTTCAGGTCACATTTCCTTTGCTCTGTTGTAATATAAAGAATCTGAACAGAACAATACATTTTTTCAAAACACTGACCACAGAAGGATATGAGAAGTTACTGAAGAAAGATGCCACAGACAAAATACCCAGAAGGAACATGAAATATTGTTATATAGAAAGGGCAAAATGACAACTGTCAGACACCTGACATTGCACACCAGTTGAATAATGAAAGTAAGTTTTCAGTCAGCCCTCAGACCAAATGAGAGGAATCCAGGAAATTGACAGTAGCCATCAAATATTTCCAAAGAAACATGTTTCTGTATTTGTCAGGCTAAACATATTATCCCCCTACATAACAGTTGAATTTCATACAAGTTCTGATTCTTGGTGTAGGGATGTGATTTCTATACGTATAAAAGTCAGGATATAGTAATAGAGTCACTTGGGAAATTGTTCTTAACCATCAAGAAAGAAAGAAAGAAAGAAACAAACAAACAAACAAAAAAAAACAGGTACTGTGTTACATAAGAAAACTGCCTGGAGACATATAGCAAGGGCTAGAAATTCACTGGTAGACTGGTTTAAGCTCAAAGGTGTCAAGGTGATGGAGAATAAAACTCACTTGGTGCATTCACCCTGAAAAGAGGGCAAACAGCCAGCGGCACCTAATCTTGATTCTTCTTCCAACTGTTTGGATTGTTTTTGTCAAAGATCAAATACAGAAGCTGTTTTTTTCACACACATCAGTGCAACAGGAAACGTGTGTGTGTGTGTGTGTGTGTGTGTGTGTGTGTGTGTGTGTGTGTGTGTGCCTATTTTCTTTTCTTTTGTCTCTGGCATTTAGATGTGACTCACAGAAGAGATAGGCCATAAAAGCCATTTTATTGTTGCAACAGCCTGTTCCTCAGGGGAATCTGGAAGGCAGAATTGGTTTTATAAATTGTGAAAAACGACACTCTTTATTCACTCTATGTTAGTGCCTGAAAGATTTGAATTTAAAGTGTATTTATAGATTGCTTTATCATACTTCATGAAAATTTATGTTCTTTATTATTTTCATTCTTGTTGCTTTTTTGTCTCAAAATCATACACTTTATTAATAATAATTCAAACACTATTTTACTTTCCAAAGTGTTTCCACAAATGCCTCATTTGCTCTTTAGCAGAGAAAGCATAATTTTTTTATATAAATGTGAAAACAAGCTTGTAGATACCATGTGACATGAGAAAGACTGCATGACTAACAAGGAATAGAGCCAGAACCCACCCAGGAATTTAACAGATTCATAGTTAATATGATTTTCAAGCAGCAAAAATATGTTTCATGTTGAGCATTAATAGAGCATTAATCAGCTTCCTCATCACTGTAATGAAATGCCTGGTGGCAAGCGAACTGTATAAAAAAAGGTGTTTATTAAGCTCACATATCTAAAAGTTCAAGAGCACACATGTGGTGATGATCTTCTTGCCTACAGAGTGCTGAAATTTCATCGGACATCCATGGCAAGGGCAGGGAGCACACATAATTGGTTGTGTATTCCTCTTCTCTGTCTCCCTTTAATAAAGTCTCCAGAACCAAGTAAACATCATTTTAATTATTTTATTTAATACCACTCTGGTTACAGAGGCCTACATCTGAATATCTGGGATAACCTTTGATTCTCTTAATACTTCACAATGGTGATTAAATTTGAGTACATAAGTCGTTTGGGACAATAAAATCATTTCCAAGAATATAGAGAACAGGAAACCCTCTCACAGTGTTGGTGGAAATGTAATGTAGCAAATACATTATGAAAAGTAGTATGATTCTTCTTCAGTAAAATAAAAATGAAACTGTTACATATTCCAGCAATCTCACTATTAGTTATGCACGCAAATAAAATTAAATTGAACTATTGAAGAGATTCACATTTCTGTATCTTTGCAATGCTATTAATAAGAGCCCGGAAATGGATATAATATAAAGTTCTGCTGAAGAATGGATGAAAAACATGTGATTCTGTGGTGTTTTGATGCATCATTAAAGTTATACCTTAATAAAAATTAAACTGACTCAGCACACATTTTTTTCTATTTTTTATTTATTTAATTAAAAGAAGCATTTCATTACAACAACATTAACCTATTCAATAACATTTTTCTGAAAAGCGTGATTCTGTGGTGTTTTGATGCATCATTAAAGTTATACCTTAATAAAAATTAAACTGACTCAGCACACATTTTAAGGCGAAGAGTAGACCCGGACTGCTGAGAAGTTGTTCCTTTAGAATGTTTTTAGAACGGTTCTCTAGAACAAGGAGTCACTTTTTTTTTTTATTAAAACAGTATATACAGCATGAAACAAAGAAGTAAAAGCAGAACTGTCTTCTTAAAAAGAGTTTTTCCTTTTCTGAGCCATACAACCAATCACAAACAGTCATTATCAATTTGACTCCATCCAGTGCTTGCAACACAAATGGGATAGTTACCCCATTTTTTCCAGTGTGAAAAGCCAGAGTTTACAGAGCTTGGATATATAAAACATGCATGCACACATTTATACACACCTTGGATGCAGAATATAGAGAGATGAAGTTGAGAAATCAACCTAAGCTGGAAGCTTTCTCCTACTGACGAGCATTCATAATCCCTGAAGGTGCTATGCAAGTTGCTGAGGGAGAAAATGATCTTACCCAACTGTGAAATCTACAGACTAGGAGACCAACCCTACAGGCAAGGTGTGCCCACTTGTGCAACAGTAACAGTAGAGTTAGGGGGTAATCAACTGCTCTGTGATTAGATTTGAGATCAACTCCACAGGAAGAAATCTATGCCTGATATTGTAAACCTGGTCAGAAACCCATGGAAGGGAAGATCATAGGCCCAAGGGAGGACCTGGATTCTATTGTTTATCTAAATTGAAATAGTATCAAGCTGTCTTTTAAATATTTATGTGGTTACCCAAAGATAAATATTGAATTCAGACTTAATCATAAGACCCTCTCTTTTCAGTAAACAGTGGTAAACGCAGAGATTCAGCACAGGATGATGAGAATAATTGACAAATAAGACAATACAGCAATAATTAAGTCATCCATCCCCCCCACCCAAGGCTCAGGAAACATTGGAGAGGAGGGGCAGAAAGAATATACTAGCTCATAAATAAAGAGAAGGTTACAGAATGCCATTTTTTTGGGGTAAGACATGGCCATTAGCAGTTATGAACTCACAACTGCTGAGATGTTTGCACTGAGTCTGCAGAAGAATGGGCCCATCAACAATTAGGGGTGGATGGCGTAGGGGCTCAGGGGTCCCTATCTGTCGCTGCTATGAACTACTTACTATTGATAAATTTAGGGAGAGGGAAAAATATTGCCTCCATCCGTATACCCACTGATGCTCCCCTCCAGGATCCAATGGACTGTCTCAATTCAGTGGTCACACAGGTGGCCCTAGCCAAATTAAATTGGTCACAAAATATGCCAAAAGCCATAGATATGGAAAAGGGACTGGTAGGGATGAGGAGGATTTGAAAGGGATGGGAAGTACATAGAAGAAGTCAGAGGTGAGAAAGTATAGTTAGAACACAGTACATGAAGGGATGAAATTGCCAAAGAATAAAATTAATTTAAATATGCTCTTCTCAACATGGGTCATCGCATATACACGCAATATTAACACATGAGTGGCTAAAGGAAGAGGATCCTGAGAACAAGGCTAGCTTCAGCTATGTATGAAGATACTGCATCAAAAAGAGAAATAGAAAAAAGATCTCTTAGAAATCCAGATCCAAATGGTGGTTATCAGAAGTTAGGAAGTTAGGAGTAAGGGAATGGGAAATGCTTAGTCGATTGGTACTCAGTTATGGGTAGATAAGAGAAAGAAGATCTGGTGTACTATGGCACATAGTTTTAAGGGTTTTCATCAAATTCAATATTTGGAGCAGTAAATGTTTATCCTCATTTAAACACTACACAATAAATACCTGAATTTAAATATCACGTGATGCCTCAAAAACATGCACAACTTCCATCATTTTATGTATCAACTTAAAAATAAATTTAACTTTAAAAAGAAAGTAATTATCATTTATCATTCACATTGATTTGGTAAAATTGGAAATCTCAGAAGACATGGTAAACTGCAGGCCAAAACTGAGGTGCACTAACTTTCCCTTCCCTTTCCAATGTCTTTTCCATCTTGAAATTTTCACTTCCAAATACTTTTTTTTTTCAGTTTGACTTGGTTTTGGTTTTTGAGGCAGAATCTCACTCTAACCTAGGCTGGCCTGGAACTCTCTATGTAGTTCAGGCTGAACTCTAACCCATGGCAATCCTCTTGCTTCAGTCTCTCAAGTGCTGGTATTAACATTGCACATCACCAAGCCCACCCTTAAGAACTTGCTGGAACTTATCTGAGTGTCTTTATTATCCAGAGACAACCAATATATACTTCCTTCAAACATTTCACCATAGTGATTCTATAAATGTGTTTGTCTATACTGATCTCTACTTCTTTTCATCTTACTCTCTCAGAATTTATTTCTCTTGGTATGTACTTTAAAAAATTGTACTAGAGGGGCTGGATAGATGGCTGAGTGGTTGACAATACTAACTGTTCTTGTAGAAGATCAGGTTCAAATCCCAGATCCCACATGTCAGCTAAAAAAGTTTGTAACTCCAGTTCCAGGGGATCTGAGGTACACTTCTGCCATTGATGGGCACTGTATAACACAGGTACATTTACACTCAAGCAGGCATAACACTCATACACATAAAAATAAAAATAAAATATAAAAATTAAAACGATACTAGAATGACAATCTAAATCTTAGCATATTGTATATGAGCGATCAGTGCTTAATGGTATTATTCCTTGTAATGCTTACCTTTATAAAGAATTAATCGATATTGTTTCAAAGGAAAAAAAATTAAATGTTAACATGATTTCTTTATTTTATTAAAATTTTAGATTTTATTTATTCATTTAGTATGTGTGCATGTGTGTGTGTGTTGGAGTAAGTGAGTGTGTGTGTATGTGTGTGCATGCTGCATGTACATGTGCCATGGTGTGCACATAGTAGAGTGAGTGGACAAATTGTGGTAATCAGTTCTCTCCTTCTACTACCATGCTGGTCCTTGGGATCAAACTCTGGTCATCAGGCTTAATACTAGGTGCCTTTAGCTGCTGAGCCATTTCCCTATTTTATGAGGAAATAAAAATATAATATCACCATCAGGATTACAGAGTCATGTTACTTGTGCAACATTTCTTCAAAATTGTTATGAATGACCTCTAGTCACATTAAGTGACTGCACTGAAAGAATAAGGAATGCATCTTGTTCAAGTCTAATTCCCCCAATTTAACATACCTAAGGGTTTTTAAGTAAATATAAGATGAAAAGAAATGCTTCAGGGTTTTTGGATGTTCCAGCTGATAAGGTTGAGAGTTCTAAGCATTGTTCCTGCCTCAGTAATCACATCTTTAACATTGCAGCTTCCTTAATGTACCTGAAAGACCATTTCTTACTAAACCTTGGGCCATGTACCTGAGTAAAACCAGCTTTGCCAACTCTTTCTTACTCCTTTTTCATTTACCAAATATTGTTTGAGTACGTACAGTATGGCAAACATTCTTCTAAGAATTAGGAATGCATTGGTAAACAAAACAATGATGGCTGCCTGCTTCATGTGTCTCCATTCTAGTGAGGAGAGATAGGCAAGAAAGACAACATAATGAAGAAGATATGTCCTACTATTTTAGAATACAATAAGTACTATGCAAAAAATAGGTCATGGAACAGGATATTGGCATGAATTCATGGTGCATGCATTTTTACTTTATCTAAAATTGTTGTAGTACACAGAAAGTTATTTTCCAGTAAAGGAGGTGAGGATGCAGGTGATGTTTGCACCTGGATAAAGGGAAGAAGAAGCTCCAAGCAGAGAAGGCAGCTTTCCCTGGGACCTTAGGGAAGAATGTCAGCAGAAGTGGAATATTCAGTACCACTGAAGCCCTCAGTCTGTTAGAAAACAGTTAATTTATCCTCAGGAAATATTCCCTGTAAAGAGCTAGACAGGAAATATTTTAGGCTGATTATCATGCAGTCTTTGCTACTACTCTGTTCTGTTTTTGTAGACTGACAACAGCCATAGAAAAAATGAAAATGAGTAAAATGAGAAGTGTTCTAATAAAGTTTTATTTAGATGTTGCACTTAGAATTTTTCACATTTCATGTCACTAAATATGAATTTGTGTTTGTATTTTTTGAATCATTTTAAAAACACAAAACGTCCTGGAGTGTTCTAAAATAAGCCGTATTAGGTTTGGCCTAAACATAACATTTTGCTGACCCCTTATCTACAAGATAAACTAAGGGAGAAAACAGCATAAAGACAGTAAAATTGGGAAAGCTGGAGGATATCAGGCTGAGTATCAACCACTGAATCCATTGTAAAGTCTATGTTCTTTTACAAATACTAAGAAGAAAAAATAAGTTCAGAATTTCAGTGTCATATGAATTCTGAATTGAACACAGATAATTCTGAATTGAACATTCCATTAATGTGTAATTTCTATAAATTCAGTTCATGAAATCTCAACTAAAATTTTAAATATTATAATGATAGAATTTCTAAAAATATTGTAGGAAAAATGTGAAAAATACATGCCACTCTGCAGTCTCTTATTCTCTGCATTTTGACAAACTATGGCTTTCTGTGTTAATCACTATCTGTTGCATGAGGAAGCTGTGCTGGTGAGAGGTGAGAGATGCTATGATCTGTGAGCCTTATGTATAGATGCTCCATTGTAGATGTGTCACTTAGGGCTGGGCATCTTATAGACGTTCTTATATTAAACCTCTACCATCCAGGGCTTACAGACCATTGCAGAATAGGTGGCAGAAAGCGTATAATAGCCAGGGGTGGTACAAGACCACAAGGAAACAGAGATTTACAGGCAGCTGGGACCTTGCTCATATGAACTTACAGGAATGGTGGCAGCATGCACAAGATGCATACAATTTCAAATCAGATGAAAACCCAGCATAGAACTGAAGAAATGGGTAAAAGGTCCCAACATTACCAGAGAACTATAGGCAACTGGTCCACTGCTGGGTGAGGGAGGATTGGTCTTCTTTAAAGGACTGATACACAATAGGCTGATCAGGCTCAAGTGGATGAACTTGCATTGATGGAAATCTGGGGACACAAACTTGACCCAACAGGCATTGACATATGTGACAAAAATGCATGAAATTTGGTGGGGGGCTTTGGGGGTGCAGATATGGGAGGTGGTCTAAATAATATTAAGATGTCTTATATGAAGCATAATATTCAATAAAATACATATTGTAAAAAAATGTGAAAAGTATTCTTACAATTTCCCATCATTTCTGAGACCTTGTTTCCTTAAAACAATTCAAATTGTGGACACCAGTTTTCCAGTAATGCTCATGCATTATTTAGTTCTTAGGAACCAATGCTGTATCAGTAAAATATGGCAGTAAGAAATGATAGCTTAAAGAAGGCACGTTATGCAGTCTTAGAATGGGGAATGTGTGAGCGAGTGTAACTAATGACTTCTTTGTACTCCTCAGACAGAGGTAAGCTGGGAAATGGATTTCAGCAATTTTTACCACTAATCTTTAGATGAAACGCTTTAGTCCATTCCCATCTAACTATTAACACAAAACCATTTGTATGTCCATGGGAAAAGTCACATTTTTCACTCAGAATTGATTATTACTTTCCACACTGAAAGGGGGGGAGTATAAGCAATACTGTAAAAGTTCTAAATTTAAAAAAACACAATTTTGATAAAATTAGAAGTTGCTGACTCTTTAATGAATATTTTTTTGGAATAATTATAGGCATTTAAAATCCATTACCCATTTTGGAGGCTCTGCTCATTTCATTCTTAAGTTAGTCATTTTATCTTAATAAGTGGCACTCAGTAAGGAGAAGTAATTATTTTTCTCAGAGATACCTGTCAATATCTAGAGATAATTTTGGATTGACATAGGTAAGGATAGGGAATGCTACTGATATGTAACTGGGTAGAAGCCATGGTTGCTAAGAAACATACCATGAACAGGACAGTCCACCACAAGTAAGCATTACCTGCACTCAAATGTCAGTATCATCCAGGATGTATAACCATGATCTACAAGTCTGGTACCTTTTAAAACCATTTTTACAAATAAAGTACAGATATGAAACCAAAGTTTTAGCAGCAGATGGGAAAATGAGGTAAATACAGAAAGAGAGGATAGAAGGAGTGGTAAATAACACCAAAGATGATTGATAAACCCATAAAGAACAACATCATTTGGTGATAGTGCTTCCTCCAAGAGCCAAAACCCCCATGCCAGGCTTGGGAAATCTCCCTTCAAGCTGTTGGTCAGAAGCATATAAAAGACTCCCAAAACAATATAGGCTATTCACACTGCCCTTGGTTGCCTCCCATACTGCGAAGGTAAGATCCTATTGCTGATGACACCACACACTTGGTAGATCACAGGACTTTGAGGAATGGCACTGTAACTAACCTGGGAGCCTCCACCGTGAGGAATATATCACATAATATTAGAAGACTATGCAAGCTGCCAAGTGAGAAAAGCAATAAAAAATATGACCTAGATGTAAAGCCTATGAACTGCAACTATGATTAGCCTGGCAAGATACCCCAATGGTGCCAGAGTGGCACATTTTTCATGGGGGTAACTAACAGCTGTGCAATTTGACTTAGGGTCCACTCCACAGGAGGGAATTCATGTCTGGTAATGTAAACTTAGCCAAATAACCACGGCTAGAGAGGTTATGTACTATAGAGGAGCACTTACTATTACCATTTTCCAAAACCAATATAATTTCTAACTATATTTTAAATACTTATCCGTATACCCAGAGATAAGTGTAGCTCTCACCCCTCATAAAAGAAGCATCTTTTTACTACAGATGGAGAATATTACAAAAATCCACACCTGGTCAAAATTCAAAGAATAATTGACCCTGTGGTGCCCAGTGCCAAATTCATACATCTTCAATGTAACCCCTATAGGTATGGCTCGGGGAACATTGTGGAAGAAGGATCAGAAAAATTGGAAGAGCCAGAGAACAAGGCTACATGCTGCTAGATATTGTCTTCTGAGTATGACAGGGACTCTGCTCCAATGAAACCTCAATAACATGGTTGGCTAAAGACCTGCATACTGACCATTCCAGTTAAAGTACCAATGTAGATAGGAGTGTCCCACACCTAGATGAAGAGCTACAGGTGATCAACAGCTGCTGATAGAGGAAAACTCAGTTTTCTGAAATGATAAGAATGGTGATATGTTGAGCAATCCCAAGTGGTCAAACAAAAACACATGTATCGATGAGCAAAAATAGTTGAACTCAAGGTTTTCTATCATCTGTCTATCATCTAGTTATCATCTATCTATCTATCTATCATCATCATCATCTATCTGTCAATCATCTAACCATCCATCCCTCTATCTGTCTAAATATCTATCTATCTGTGGTGGTTTGAATGAGAATGTCCCCCATAGGCTCCAAGTATATAGACATGTTGTCTCTAGTTGGTGGTGCTCTTTTGGGAGGTTTTAGGAGGTGTGGCCCTGTTGGTGGAAGGACTGCTATATGGGCAGGCTTTGAGAATTCATAAATCTTGCTAGGTTTCCAGTCTCTCTCCACTTCCTTCACCTGCTTGAAGATGTGCTAACTTTGATTTGTGCTCAGATCACTTCTTTCCACTGTGCTTCCCCCACCATTATGGATGCTTACTCCTGGAACCATCAACGCAAAAATATCTTCCTTCTGTAATTGCCTTGGTCCTGATGAATTAGTACAACAACAGAAAAGTAATCAATACACTATCATCTATAAAAAAATGTATTGATCTTGAGAGGGACAAGAAGGGAGGAATTAGAAGGATAGAGGAAGTGGTGGACATGAATACAAATCCAGTATTCATGTATAAAAATCACAGAAAAGAATAATTGTAATAAAAAGAAACTATTTCTCAGTCTAGTTTTAGGGATTTATCTTGCATGTACTCTAGATCAAAGTGCAAAAAATGGCAGGAAACATATTCAGTTCCATAGCAGGATATGGAAGTCATGCTAAAGCAATGAAATATTAAAACATAAAGAAGATATCAGATGCTTTGATTGTTTATACAATATATTTGTTTGGCTTTACCACAAACATAATGCCATAAAATAACACTATTTATTTATAATTCTGTAGGTCATAAGTCTGACATAGACATTATTATGCTAAAATAAGAGTTTTGACACATCAATGCTCCTTAGAGGTTCAGAAAGAAAATACCTCATTATCTTTCCCTTATTTTAGAGATTGCTTACCTTCATTGATTCCTGACTTCCTTCTCCTGCATTCTAAAGCTGTTTGCTTCATGAATAGTCATACAAGGTCACATATTCATAAGTTCAAGGGATTAAAATATAAACATATTTGTTGGGATATTGTTTTTCCACAGTATCTTTAGAAAAATGAAATATTAGAAGATTCACACCTCACCAATAAGAATAAAGCAAAAGGTAATCTACATTCAACAAGCTGAAATTTAATTAGCTATTTCCATATAGTCAAGTACCGATGTATCATCCTTGATCTGATTAACTCCTTGGTTATAAATTCAGTCAACATTTTTTCTTATAGAGAATCATATAATGTAACAAATTCATGAAGTCCCAGTAAGTGAATGCATAGTGCAAATCGAGTTCATATATCTTATTGTAATTAGAGACTAACCTTAGCTTCGGAGCTTGGTTCTCTATCTCACTCTAAAGTTTGCTGCTGAAGTTATAATTTTTCTCTCTCACTCATATGTGAACTTATCTAAGATGGTTACATTAAGAAGTCTGATACAACGTGCAAATTGCTATAGGCTGTCTTATATTTCTCAAAATTATCCCTATACATATCTTTTTTTATATTTGTCTCTCTGGAACAGAAAGTACACTTTAAATATTTTATCAATGGAAAAAAGTCATCTGTCAGTGACCAACTTTTGTAATCATGTTAAAAATATCAGAAAGGCAAAGCAATGTCTACGCTATAAAATATACAGGAAATTTTCTTCTTACACATTAGAAAATCCAACAACATAAGCCTTAGGACAATCATTACTGAGAAGTTATTGAGCTTCATCGGTACAAAATCACTAGACCAAAATCAAATTGTGTACAAACTGGAAAAAAATATTTTTTTTAATCTCCTTGTTATTCAAAAAATTAGTCACAACATTTATGAAATGACAGTTAACATTTAACCATTTGTCTCTCTGAAAGAATGATTCAGCCTTTTAATGATGCTGTATTGACTTTAAATACCCCAAGAAAAAAATCATTAAGAAAACTTCATTTATTCTGCAATTCCTTTTCAGTTCTATAGAAGGAAAATGATTTTATTAAAAATAGATACTATCACAAAATCAATCTAAAATACACATAGCTCAACATTAGCAGAGATATAAAATAAAAAGTCATTTTTATGTCAGAATTGTGTATGTGTACACATGACATGTGTGTTTGTGTGTGTGTTGCACACACATGAGTATACAGGTGTGTACACCCATGGGTTTACAAACCGTGACCAGTGTGAGACAGCAGGAGTCTTTCTATATCAATCTCTACCTTATTACTTCGAAACAGGCTCTCTAATTCAGTCAGAATCTGGATTACTCAGCTGGCTAGCTGGTCTGCGAACTTTTAAGATCCATTTGTCTTTGCCCCTAATTGTTGAGGCTGCATGCGTGCACAGCCAATGCCCAGCTTTTTACATTGGTGCTAGGTATTCAACTCAGGTACACATGCTTGCAGAGCAAATACTCTTACCTACTGAATCATCTTCACAGCCTTTCTTCAAGAAATTTATTTGGCATGTGTGCTGATTAATGTTCATTGTCAAGTTGACTGGTTTTGGAATCACCTAGGAGACACACGTGTGGGTGTAACTGTGAAGACTTTTCCATAGAGGTTTAAGGGAAGAGAGAAGACCCAACCCAAATGTAGATGGTAGAATTCCATAGGCTGGGGTTCAGGAGAGAATACAAAGGGAAAGGGGAAAAAAGAAAGCTGAGCACAAGCACTGATCACTTTCTCTTCTCTGCAGATGTCAGATAACCATATACTTCATGATTTTGCTGCAACAGCAAGAAAGTTCTCAATGCTGTACATTTTCTGCCATAATGTGCTACCTCCTCAAACTGTGAGTAAAAACAAACTGTTCTGTCATCAAGTACTTTTAGTCAGGATTTTTTTTGTCACTGCAACAGGGAAAAAAAGTGATACATGCATTATCACAAATATGTTAATTCTATCATATTAGTAAAGAGACATATTGCTCATAAAAGTTTATGGCAAGTTCTGCATTCACATATAGTACACTTGGTGCCTAGGCTTTTTATCATAAGAAAGATTATTGGACAGGGCATAAATGTTATTACTGACAGATACTTTTATGACAACTACCTCTGTGTACATACACTGAATGAAGTGATTAGAAATATGTTGGTAAAAAACATGCATACTTCATTATCTAATATAATTGGCATTGGGCATATGACCTAAGCTACTTTTTATCTTACTGTCAGAACCAATGACTATCTAAGGCAGTTTCAAACTGAAATAAATGTGCTTCAGCAATAACTGCTTCAGGAGACTGTGACTTTATGTAATTCGATATTTCTATCTTGGAACAATTATGTTAACAGCAAGTTGTTCCTACCTTGGCTAGACAGTATGACATTGGTGTCATCCATTTTGTCAGAGTGACCTTCTAGAGATATTAGTAGGTTTGTCAAGGCCATTTGAGTGATCAACTTTTGACCTCCCTTGAAGAAGTCTTCAGTGAACCAAATCATTTCTATAATCATGGGTGTTAGCTCGAGAAAGGTTTAAGGCTAAGGGCCAAAAATTTATGAGATGGTTCCCGTTTTAGGAAATAAATCTGTAACTCCCAAGTGGCACTGCCTGCCAACTTACTTCAGTAGTAATTGGCCAATTGTCCATTACCCTTTCTTTCATTAGAAACATTAAAAAAAGAACTACAAAGGACTAATAACACTACTAGACTAGCTCTGATTTTATAGATCTTATATGAAATATCTATTATGTAAATAAGTTAATACACATTATTTTCTTTTTATTTATTCTTATTTGATTTTTATTACAAAGATAAACTATGCTGGGTAAAAACAACCCTTTACTTTAAAAAATGATTTCCTTTAGTTATCTCTGATTTCTTTGGGAAGTTTTTGAAGCCATAAAAAGACTCTGAAAGGTTTAGATAAGAATGAATGATTGAAAATTTAATTTCACCCAGTTTGTTATTTTTGAAATAGGCTAGTATCACATTTTGAATGTTTGGGCATTACTCAATATATATTTAAATACTCAAAATGGTATCCACTTTGCTCATTGAAGTGCAAAACAAACTTCCTACTATGACCCTTGACACACAGCAGGCAATCAACAAATTTTACCTATTTTCGTTTTTAAACATCTACAGTTTATACACCTGTATGTAGCTATAAATTAAAAACATGACTTTAAAAACTCAATACTTTATAATCCTCAAGTATTTTTTTATATAATTATCCTGAAAATATCAAGATAGGTTGTTTTGAATTGGAATGGGATAAAAGCAGTATCAGTTACTCCATGATGATTTTGACACCCATCATTATTTCTTTGAGCTAAATGTTTTTGTTAACTTGCAAAATTTATATGTTGTATTCCAAATCCCCAAAATGATGGTATTTGGAGTTAGGGAATTTGAGCAATACTTAGATGATGGAGGTGGGAATCTAATGAGGCATTTGTGCTCTAATGAGAATAGACAGGAGTTCTCTCTCTCTCTCTCTCTCTCTCTCTCTCTCTCTCTCTCTCCTCCCACATCATATGGAAACCTATAGTATTCTGAGCAAACCAAATTATGACACATCCATTAGATTATTTAATAATCTAAAAACCGAGTAGTTTATTCCTATTATCAATGCTATCTGACAGATAAAGAACTCTAATAGCATTCACAGGATCCCACAATTTGATCACAGGCCTGAACATATAAGATGAGATCATGTACCAGTGAAGAAAGTCTCACATCCATAATCATGGTTTCAAATCCTGCTGTAAAATAGCTTATGATGTAAAGTGACAACCATTCCTAATACAGTCACGTTAGCATAGCATAACTATTTAGATTAAAATACATGTGTTATTTCTGTGGTAGTCCCTAGTGGGGTGCTTTTACACATATGTGTTTTAATAATAAGTTTGTTTATCTAATATCATTGAATTGGAAAAAAAAAAGTCTTATTAGAGAAAATACTGTAAAGAGTGCTCACTTTGTTTAGAGTCCTATAATTAATGCTGAGGAAAGGAATCAAAAAAGTCAGATACAGTTTGTATTGGCTTGTATAAATTCAAATAAACTAATTGAATGAAAACTGTAGGAAATTATTACTAATATATTTTAAACATTAAGATGCATAAACAATGTGGTGTCCATAATGGTAACTACTAGAAACGAATGTTTTTTGATAACTCTAAATGTAATTTGTGCAATAGGAAAACCGATAACATTTTGAAATATTAGGTCGATTCTATCCAGAAAGGCAAAAGATAATTTATATTATTCAAATTCAAATCCACTGGTTTCAGTTTAATTTTAATTCACTAAGAAATGAAATATTACAGATTTGATGCATGCTTTTTTCTTTTAACATTATTATGGTTAAAACATCAGTATGGTAGAATTTCATGAGCTTTATCCATTCTCAGCCCATTTTCATCTGAGAAATTTGTACTCAACCCCTAATAAATAAATATACAAAATAGGTATGCGAATCAAATATTTACTGAAAATAAATCAGAAAGAAATTTATTTTTGAAATTCTTTAGTGTTAAACAGTTTTAACAATTATTAAAGATGAAAACAAAATTAGATACTAGGAGATAAATCTGCTTATTCATTTTTTACATAATCAAATTTTCACTGAATATTTGGTAATCAGGGTTTAACCACTTTCAAAATTTTTCAGGTTTGGTCAATATTTTATTGTATGATCATCAATTCACGGAATGCTGCTTGACAAGCATATTTTAGGCAATTTCAGAAACTGTTGGAAATTCTATCTTAATCCCAATCTAAAATTTCTTTTTTTTTTTGGTCTTTTTGAGACAGGGTCTCCCTGTAGCACCAGCTGTCCTGGAACTCACTATGTAGACCAGGCTGGCCTTGAACTCACAGAGATCTACCTGCCTCTGCCTCCCAAGTGCTGGGATTAAAGGTGTGCAGCACCAAAGAACATTTACTAAACTGAAGTCATCAACTCAAAAATCAGTTTGTAAAATCCATAGTTCTATCACAATAAAATCCAAGATTATAATTTAATAGTACGAAAATGGTTTTAATATATAACATTTTATTGATTCCTTGAGAATTCAATACATGCATACAGTATATGATCATATTCTTCTACTGTTCTTCCCCCTACCTCACCCCAGATCCACTCCCTATCCCACACTTCTCAACTTCTTGCCTTCTTTTTTGTTTTTCTGTAACCCCCCAAAGTCCAATTTGTGCTGTCCATATTAAGTGTTTAATTTTCCACCAATTAAATTACTGTGTTTCATAAAAGCTAGAAATCATTGGTTGTTTTTCTTCCCTGGCAGCTTATACAGCCCCTTCAGATACCACAAGAGCTAGCCCTCGGGGGACAGGCTTTCAGATCAGGTTCAGCTAAATTTTTCCATGTCCTGTGTCCCAAATATGTGAGACAAGCTGTGTGTGCTGTGGACTGCAGAGCTAAAGAAGGGGAGTTGTTCCAAGCAATTTGGAGCTTAGAAGATCTTGAGTGAATCCCAGATGTCCAGCCTTGAGCTACTTTGGTGGACTTAGGATTTTCTTGACTGTGCCCGAATCTTCCCATTTGAAGTAAAACAGTACTTAACTTGTTTTTGATTTTGCAGGAGCCCACAGTTAACTTTTAAGAAAGACTGAACTTTTAAAGATGTTAATTTTTTTTGAAACTGTGTTTCATTTTATTTGGATGACTACATTGTAGCCTTTTTAAATGAAAGAAAATTATTTTACTATTGATTAAGAATTGTTGTATGAAATGTACAAACGCTCAATTTAAAAATAAAAAGCCTTTGAATTTTTTTAAGGACAGTAATAGTAACATGTAATCTTGGGGCTAGGAAATGGAAAAATTGTGGTTTAAAGTGATGTGTTTGTGTGTCAAGTTGATAAGAGGTCAATTGTGCTGGATAACCTTAGTTGCTAATTTCACACATCTGGGTAGAGTAAATCTCAAATGAGGAATTTCTTCCATTGGATTGGCTTGTGGCCATGTCTGTGGGGCATTTTATCCATTGTTGAGTGATGTGGGAGAAACCAGCCCACTTCGGACAGTGCCACCCGTGGATATGTGGTCTTGTGCCGTATAAGAAAGGAAGCTGAGCACAGGCCAGAGGAGCAAGCCAGTAAGCAACACTCCTCCATGGTCTGTACTCCAAGTTCCTGCCCTGAGTTCCTGCCCCGAGTTCCTGGTGTAAGACAAATAAACTCCTTCCTCCCCAAGTTGGTTTGGACCAGTGTTTCCATCACAGCAACAGAAAGCTAACTAGAACACCCTCCCTGAAAATCTTTCTTTCTCCTCCACACCAGTTGTCTGTTTTTAGTTTCCTGGTTCTCCATATTCAATACTCAGATCTAAAGATTTGATGATTAGATATACATATGAATAAGAAAATGCATTTTGTATGTTTCTGGGTATCTGTTACCCCACTCTGTGTAACTGTAGAAACAGGATTTCTATATCTGTCTTATTCTTAAGGCTACTTCCATGCTGAGCCCTCAGTAAAGACCTTATCCCCTGCCATTTGTTTACTGTCATAGTCTCCTGTCAGTCAGTAGGACAGAAGCAAGAATTTTCAGCTGAACCTTTAAACTACTAAGTGCTAAGTGAATCTGTTCCTCTGAAGATTCCTCCAAGGTTCATCTAAAGGATCACAATGTGAAGGATTCAACCAGTCCCCGTCTGTAAACTTAATAGATGTTTAGGCATTTCATTTATCTGTAAGCCAAGATGTGATTTTTTCATTTTAAATATTTATTCTTGAAGATATAAATATGATATTTAATCATCTATTTAAATATCTCACAATTTTTCTTTACATTTTCTTTTGGCCTCCAGTAGTGTTTCTTTTTAATACATCCTTTAACTACCTTAGTTATGCTTTCTTTGTTAATTTTGTAATATCTCAAACTTCTTATTAGATTTCATTTTTCTCTCATGTGCTTCTGACAGAATCAATGTACTTCAAAGATTATATTTGAGTTTGGGGATAAGTATTCCATTTTCTTTGTCTATTACTTCTACCTTCTAAATTTTTAGACAAGATACTCAGATGAAAAAGATCACCTTATTGATACAGCACTATCACTTTTTAGGATACATGCAAACTCCCTGGAAGTCTTGTTACAATAGTGATTGCTGGTCCCAATTGCCAAGGATTTTCAACTAAATTTAGTCTACATTCCATAATCTTGTATCATAATTGATATCCCCCACTAACTCTGGTACAATTAATACAAAGCAGATACTTTGAGAAACCATACATTTTAAAGCGTTTTCATGTAGTAATGGGCTTCAAACTTTAATACGGAATATGTGATGCGTTTTATTCAACTTAGAGTAAATTAGAACTTTTTATTTATGAACTTTTTCATTTGCTGAAGGTTTAGTTCTTAATGAAGCAGTATTCAGAGATGAGGCTTTAGGGAAATGTTTAAATTGAATGTTATTCATAATTCCATTGCATTATTGGGAGTGGTAGAAATGTTTCGACATGGTGCTTAGTTGGAGGAAGAACCTCCACTTTGAAGGCTGAACCTTACCCCTGGCTGTTTCTTGTCTTCCTCTGCCTCCTTGTTGCCATAAGGTGAGGGGCTCTGCTCTACCACAACTTTCAGTCATGATGATCTGCCTTTCCCCAAGCCCAAAGCAATACGGTAATTCCCCATGGACTGAAAACTCTGGTTCTAAATGTCAAAATGAATATTTTCTTCCTTGTTTGTGTCAGGTATTTGTCAGAGTAAAGAAAATTGTTAACAGAGCTTTAAGCTCAGATGATTAGATGACTAAATATATTAAAATATACAGTAAAATTTGTTTCATCAGAAAAATTCCATGTTTTGGTGAAAATAAAACAAAATCAAGACAAATATCCTTTAGCATATAGACTCCAAATCTGTATCCTTATATGTTATTTACCTTGAAATTGTAGTATGTTTCATAAAGTGAGATAGCATAGCTTCAAAGTGATAAACTTACATCACTAGCCTCAACAGGTTGAAGCTTCATTACCAGTTAGTCATCAATGGCAATTTTCCACAGAGAAATCAGTCCAGTCCTAGTATTTGCAGCATCCAAAAAGTGATAAACAATCTGTTCCACAATTTTCAAGGGATGATCTTGCTTCTTCACTTACCATTCTTTTTTTGACACATATTAATTCAAATTTAGTTTAGTGGTAACAGTAAAAAGTATCCTGACTTTCACACATGGCATTTTTAAGCAGAAATATTTCCCAATTTAAAAGAAATATTTCTCAATCTTTTGCAACAGGTGGTATTTTAAATAGCTGGAAGACATCATTGTAATTTACTGGGTGTGTTCAGTTGTTATTCATTATGGAAAGGTAATGATTATACAAATTAGGGTGAAATTTATCTCTTCTTTATCAGTTGTATTAAAATATGTAATTACTGCAATGCTAATTGAAGAGGAAGAAAGCAATTATTTCTATAGGGCTCCACTGATTATTACCAGTAATAACAAACTACAATAGTCTTGTAATTGGCAATATGTTATTATACTAACAACATATATTGTTGTTAGATTTAAGAATTGAGAGTATACCAGAACATGGGGGGCTGGAGAGATAGCACAGTGGTTAAGAAACTGACTGTTCTTGTGGAAGACCTGAATTCGAATCCCAGCACCCACATGGCAGCTAACAACTATCCATAACTCCAGTTCCAGGGGATCTGACAGTCTCTTCTGTCCTCCATGGGCATTGCACGACATGGGACACTTACCTATATGCAGGCAATACACGCATGCATATAAAATAAAAATAATAAATAAAATATTTAAAAGTGAATATACCAGAAGTCATTGCACTAATAAGCACATTGTTCTAATTTTTACAAGTTTTTTTAATGAACTTCTTATGCTGTACATGTAATTTAATAGAATGCGTTTTTGCAAATATTTTGCAACATTGTAATTAAATTCTAAGTCTAGAATATTCTATTTTAAGCAGAGGCATCTACAGTGCACTTAATCAGGAAAAAAACTGTAGCAGTGGATTATCTGCAACATTTGTACTATTAAAAATCATTAACATTAGGATAAACAAAACTAAAATAAGAGCATCACTGTCAGAACATTTCTTGAGAGGTTACTGTAAACATTTGTGAAAAGGCAAGTGTTTAAATCAAGGTATCATGAGGTAGTCTTGTTTTCAGGAGTGTTTAAGACTCAACAGAGATCAGAAGAATTGCTCTTCCAGAGAATCTGGTGGCTATTATAAGTTACTGTAAGTAAGTTTATCTTCATTTGTGGAATCTAATTAAGCAAAAATTTTCCTGTGGAGAAAAAGTATCCAAATGCACTAATGACAATAACTTTGTTATTCAATTTTGGCACTGCAGGCTGGTGATATAAAAATACAAAAGAAATTTGGAAGTCTTTTGAGGGAGGCCAAACTGGCATGGTATTAGATAAAAGACACTTATGAGGAAATTTTTCAACTCAAATTTCTTTTGCCAAGTGACAGGGAAAAATAACTTTCTGGTATTTAATGAGTTCAATACAGATGGTTTCACCAAACCTGTCACATGCATTCAGAATGTTTTGTTAAGTACATTACTTCCTGAATTGTTTACCTTTAGTGATCTATTTATTCATTTATCTCCATCAGTATCTTCTAAATTATACATGTGAAAGTGTTAAGTTACATGAGATAGTTTAAAAACAAATGTTCTGGCGAATATAATGAAGAGTGAGGACAAATAGAAAAACATTCTCCTTTACTATCTGTGTGATGGAAGTTGTGATAAGGGTTTTGTCAGATAACACAATCTGACCTCAGAATTCCTATGTTGTGGAGGCTGGCCTTGAACTCCTGATTCTCCTATCTCCTGCTCTCAAGCACTGAGATTACAGTCACTAACAAGCACACCTGGCTTTCCTTTACTCTTTCACTATACTCCTCAGAATTTCTCCGACATGACATTTGCGTCACTGTAGCAGAGGGCAGGGGGAATATGTACTCTGAAAAACAAAATAGAATGAAGGGATAAAACATGGTTGTTTAGAGTGTTTGCTTGTTTGTTGTTTATGAGCTGTGATTTAGATTTCAGCTTTGGATTTTGTGGGATAATATTTAATTATTATTTACTACTTACAAGGAATCGTGGCAGGACTTTGAGTATTTCTACTGCGATTACTGCACCATTTCCTGTTTTCAACTATACTGAGTTCTATACCAATAGAAGCCTTCATTTTACTCAGTAGAATTCTCTGTAATCTTGACTCAACTTTTCAAATCTAAGGCTCATCATTGAAAATCACCTGGAAATACGTCTTTTACCTAAAATACCGTGATCCTCAGCATTTCTAATTCACAGCTCAGTTGGAAATATAGTTCTAGTACATTGTAGAATTTCACTAAAGCATGAGCTCTTGTTTTTGTTTAGACATCTGTGCTTACCAAGATGCATAAGACAAATAAATTGTAACTGATTACTTTAAAATAAGCAAACAAAATCGTGTGGAAATATTGCTATGTATATGGCTCCTAGGAGTCATATGAGTTAAAGTGGACTTTGTTTCATTTTCATCTCCATGAGTATTGAAGGCAAAGCAACTTGTGTACATAGCTTTTGCATTTAGTGTCCCGGGCTGAAATAGAACATGTTAATACTCCAAAAGTTAAGTGTAGTATCATTTATCAAGATCTCTTCCTTTTAAGTCGAGCTCAAATTAGCTTTCAGACGGGGTGCCAGATCATTTGAGATAATTTTGTTCACCAGGAATTAGTCATTGTTATTGTAATCCTAACCCCTGCCTGGTAGCTTTCAGGTTTCCTTCTGGAACTCAAAAGAATGTTTGTAGATCAAAGATTTTTCTAGTGTCCATACCTAAATATGACCTTGGGGAATTTTTACTTACCTATTTTGTGTTCTACTTTCTTGATCTAAGAAATGCACATGATAATATTTAGTACTTCACTGGCTTGTAAAAAATTAAATGAATCTGAAAACACCCAGCATGCTGCTTAGAAAATGAATATATTCAAGTCTGAATATTTCATGGAAAGCTCATCCAAAATTGCTGTGTTCAACAACAGAAAGTCTAAAAAGTAATCTGTCCACACTAAATTATAAGTTTGCATTGGTGCATTATTCTTTCTCTCCATCTTTTCATCCTTATCAACATGCTCTTTAATTAGAAGTGTGTACCCATAACAATCTTTGGTATGCTTATAAGTGTAGGAACACAAGGTGCCCCATCTACTGTAATTTATGTGGTCCTTGAGAAAGTAGTATGTGGGATAACTGGGATGAAATACAGGAGAACGCACATGTTCAAGCATATGAAGCAGGAGCATCATGGATTTAAGGTCAGCCTGGATTTTACATTTAGGGATGGAGTTTTAGCTAAGTGGTAGAGTGTATGTAAGCTTACCTAACACATGCAAGCTTACCTAACATATATAAGCTTACCTAATGTATGTAAGGTTTGATACCCAACACAGTTAAAAAGAATGATGAAAGAAAGAAAAAAAAAACTAATAGTTGAAGAACATTTACTTGAAATGATATAGCAAAAAAATAAGCATTAGGTAGTCCTAAGATAACATGTTCTTAAGTACCATGATTGAACTGTATTTTCTATAGTAGTACAAGATACTTAGAAAAATGTATAGAGTCATGTCTTAACTCCAGATTTACTGAACCACCTCTGGAAATAGGACCTAGAAATATGTAAGCAAATGGGGCTGGACAGATGGTTCAGCAGTTAAGAGTACTGGCTCTTCTTGTAGAGGACCAGAATTCAGGCCCCAGCACCCACATGTCAGCTAGCAAATGTCTATAACTTCAGTTCCAGAGGATCTGACTCCCTCTTCTGACCTCTGTGGGCATTTCAGGACACAGGTGCACTTGCATATATGCAGGAAATTCACTCGTACACATACAATAAAAATAAATAGAGGTGGCACATGCCTTTAATTCCAGCACTTGGGAGGCAGAGGCAGGCAGATCTCTGTGAGTTCAAAACCAGCCTGGTCTTCATAGTGAGTTTCAGGACAGCTGGGGCTACAGGGAGACCCTGTCTCAAAAGGACAAAAAAAATTAAAAAGAAATATGCGAGTAAATTCTCAGATGGTTCAGATGCATGCTATCTTTTGGAACTCCTGCTTTAAAGAATATTCATGAGTAAAACATCACAAATAGGACTGATGAATGTGAGTTCTGATTTGGGAAGAGAATATTCAAACCTAGATAATCTCTCTATGTGAAGTCTCTATTTAATTTACTGGTGTCAAAGTGTACTGAAAGAAATGACTAGCCATGGGTCTATTTGTACTATGGTCTTCATAAATCTGAGGCACTATTATTTCAATTATGTCATACTTTAGAAAATTTTCAGTTTCTTTCAAGAAATGAATAAAAGTTGATAAAGCAATCTTCAGAATACATTATCAATTGTACTATTCATCTCAATTTAAAGTTGAAGGGAAACAGATCAGACAAGTTTTAGGACATTTCTATTTTAATAATTTAAATAAGAACTGGTTCCCATCTTTAAAATTTAGAATGAAATTTGCAGGTAAATGGATTGAACTAGAAACTGTTATGCTAAGTGAAGTAACACAGACTCAGCAAAAGAAGTGGCATGTGTTCTCTTTCATATGTGGCTCATACCTCCCAATCCTTAAATACAAGTGCACCTCTCACTACTCATCAAAGAAGATTCGTTTTGCAAAATGTTCCACAATGGTCAAATGCAGAGAACAGGTATCTGTGCAGTGCTCATCCTCTAAAACCTAAATAAAATACTTATCCAATTCTACCCATCTACAAATTTCATAATGTCATTTTTCTTTACAATAGAATGAATTTCCATTGTGCATGTTTACCATGTTTTCATTGTCCATTCATCAGTTGCTAGACATCTAGGTTGATTCCATTTCTTAGCTATTGTGAATAGAGCATCAATGAACATGGATGTGCACTTTTCTTTGTAGTAGGAAACACCTTCCTTTGGGAATATGCCCAGGAGTTGTATGGCTCCATCACATGGTTGATCTATTTGTAAATCTTTGAGAAACCTGTAGATTGAAGTTCAAAGAGGCTGCATGAGTTTACACTATCAACAATGGAAAAGCTTTCCCTTTCCCCACATCTTCATCTACATTCATTGTAATTTATATCACTGATAATGGCCATTCTAATTGGGTTGAGATGTAATAGTGAAGTAATTTTAATCAGTATTTGCTGATGGCTGAGATTGTTAATACCAGGTTAACTAGTGGATAACTGTGTAAATATCAAGCTCTCTTACTGCAATCACCAAAGTTTATTCTTAATTTTTCCACTTCCTAAATATGGGAATTTTTATCTCATTCCCCAAATTATGAAAAAATATCCTACTCATATGTGCAATTCATAAAACAGTTCTCCTCTACCACCTTAAAAGGTCACCCTTTGGGGCTGGAGAGATGGCTCAGTAGTTAAGGGCACTGACTGCTCTTTCAGAGGACCCAGGTTCGATTCCCAGCACCCACATGGTGGCTAAGAACCATCCTTAACTCCAGTTTCAGGGGAACCTGACGCCCTCTTCTGACCTTTGTGGCATTGTACGACATGGGTGTACTTATGCACATGCAGGCAATATACTCATAAGCATAAAATAAAAATAATAAATAAATAATAGGTCACCTTTAAAAAATGAAAATGGTTTACAGATAAAAATAGCTGCCTGAACAAACTCAAAAGACAGGTTAGAAAAGAGCCAAGTCTCAGGATGTAATTAAAGCCAAGTATCTTCCTCCCAGCATCTCATTTCAAAAGGCTAAACTTATTTCTTTAACCAGAACCATGCAATTGAGAAAGGAAAAGCAAATAAATGTTTACATTGATACTAAATATACTTCTCTGATTCTTCATGTTCATATAGTAGTGACAAAAAGTAGGAATTTTAACAGGAAAGGTTCTCTGGTTAAATATGGCCTTATCATTTTCTCTCTTTTGGAGGTTGCCCGGCTGCCCATTCAGGTAACAGTAATTCATTGTATGGGACACTGAAAAGACAATGTCCTTATTATACAGCATGAAAAATTGACAGATGTATGTGTCAGACAAACTACACTCCAGGAAGCAACAGAGAATGTCCATCTGATAACCATTGTCCCAGAATTACATGTAAGCCCAAGTTAAAATAAAGCAAGGAAGGAATCTACCAACCAGCAGGGAATACAGATTTAAATACAACTAAAAATGGCTTTTGATTTCTAGAGAAACAAGACTCTACCATCTCAAACAGACTGACACAAATTATTAAGTCAACTTATGACTCAAATCACATGGCAAATTAAACTGAAACTAACATTAACCACTTTGAATATTCATGACTTTAAGGGGTAACAGGATTAAAATCCAGGATGCAAAAGTGATAAGTGCCTATATAGTCACTCTAATAATAAACTAGGTGGTAAAACTAAGCTATTATCTTTATTTAACTCACCACAACGGAAAGGCACATTTCCATGTAAAAGCTGACAGTGACATTTTACACTGATGTTTCCATCATGAAACATAGACACAGATCAGAAAAAAAAAAACTTCTTAGCTTCTAATATATGAATATTAGCACCATTTATATATTTATCAGTTATAATTTCAATGTGTAAGTTGTTTTTCTTTTAAGCATTGTTGGTGGAATGAGTAATATACACTCAGATGATTACAGCTTCATACTATCTTTCTTTTAATATTTTTCTAAAATTAATCTTAAAATTGTTTTTTAATGTCTTGCCACATGAACATCAATATGTTTTCTTTTACATCATGACTCTCAGGTACCTCATGAAAAAGTGTTATTCTATTTTAAGTGATAATCCTAAGATTAGGCAGAAGAATTTACTGTGTGCTGTGTCATTTAAGCAGTTTTACATCTCAAGTCATAATATATTAGGTCCCAGAGTCTCATCCCAAGCCTCTCATGTTCATATTAGATAAGGCATAGTGAGACTTTTAATCCCTGATAGGTAGGTTCTGAATCCCTAATCGGCCTGAGGAAGCTTTAGAATAAAGAAAACTTTTGCCACACATCTAATGACTTGGAAGTATGCACAACTGAGCAATGGACGGTCCCTCAGTGATGGGTTAAAACTCCCACAGTTGCTTCATTTTGCTCATGTACATATAGATAAGAGGTTTAGTAAGACTAAGAAGAGCTAATGCCAAGCAGGATTGTTAGGTGTATTTTGGGAAGTACAAGGCCTTCCATTTCAGTGGTACAATAAAATGGCTCTTCCTTTGGTCATTCCCCTTTGAGCTTTCATAAAAAGAATTAGCTATGAAAATGAAGTACAGAAGCCTAATTCTACAAAATCCTGCCACAGCCAAGAAAGGCCTTGTCTATGGTTTTCTGGATGAGGTTCCCATATTTAAAATGAGATCCTTGCAGTGATTGGAAAGGGTCCTTGTCATGAGATTAATAAGGCCCAGGAGCTATAAATTTTGTGGGGTAATTTGAGGCTTTCATGAGAAACCTTATATTTACCTGAGGCCAGTTTTTGAAGAGCTAAGAAAGGGCAATGTGTTGATCTGTGTATTTGTCTGGGCTAAAGATTAATAAATTACGTACAGAGTGAAGAAGGCTACTCTAAGGTGGAAATTTAAAGCAGAAGAGATATTTAGTTGGGGTTTGTCGGTAAAGGTGAGGGCTATCCCAAAAAGATCTGACATAAGATAATGTGAATAAGCTGCTGAATAACCTGAGAAGGCATATAGAGACAGCCAAAATAAGGATGCTGAATTGAGAGTTACATGAATATAGTACATCAACAGCCAGGACTTTGTAAATGGCAGGCTGTAAGCCTTTTTACACTTTAATCTTAAAAAGATATTCGGGCCTTCATAGAAAGTTATCAGGGTCATAAGGACTACTGTAACATGAGTGACTGATAATATTCAGACATTGGTGATAACTTGTTAGATAATATAGGGATCTACAGCAGAGCATATAGGGAATGTCTTTGGGGCTCCAGACAGCTGTAGTACATAGCAGAACAGGGGACTTTGTATAAGGAATGCCCTAAGTGCTTCTAGATTCATGAAAGTCCATAAATGGAGAGCATATTAAGATGATGTCCCTAACTAGAAGAAGAATGAGATGCCTATGTTGAACCAAAATTGGATGAGTGAAAAGATTTTCATCTTTCATAATGATTAAAAGGAATATAAGTATAAAGCAGTCTTGTTGGGAGCTGATCATCATTACCATTTAGAAGGCCTTGGGACCAGAAGTTGGATTCTGAGAAGGTGGTTATTGTAGAGTGTTATCCTCCAAGAATAAAATGTACCATCTTATCTGTGACTACTTGTAAAGGGCCTTTAAGATAAGGCTTGTTGACTGTTGATGTTCCTCTGTAGAATGAGGGGGTCAGGGAAGTTCATTGCATTATCACCTGATACCTCAACCACTCCCTCCTACACATTCCAGCCTGGGGTATGCTCCACATGCATGTGGATTCATGCTCTTGGGGGATATATAGTCTATAGATTTTAAATGATGTTTGACAGGGAACTCCATTTCTACAGATAGAAGGAAGTCATCATCTATGCTGGGATGAGACTTTCCAGGGGGCCAGCCACATTGGAGTCACCCACCATCCTGTGAGGAACGTGTAATCCATGTGTAAGTCTAATAAACTCATTGGCTCTTCAAGTTGCACTTTAGTGGAATAGTAATTTGTTTTATTATAGTGAAGAGGTGCACATTTCTTTATGTCTCTCCAGGGTGGTAAATTAAATGTGCTTAGATGTAGATAATGAATTTACTTTTGGTCTTTGCTACATCTAGGTTTACTTTAGGTTCATCTATAGAGATGGGGAATACTAAAGCCTATATATCCTCAGGGCCTGATCCTCAAACAGAGAGGAATTTTTCCTCCCTTGCCTCTTCATAGTCAAGAAATAAAGTTAGAGGCATTTGACCATTTTTGAATTTGAACTGAGCATGAAATTCTTGGATGGAGGGTCACTTTCATTCTCACTTCCAATGAATCTCCACTTTAATGACTCCACATTGCCTGAGGAGAGGCTCATATCCTAGTAGCTTTAAGCACTCTAATCTGAAATGTCCAGGTGAACCAAAATAACAGTAAAGTCATTCAAACAGGCTGGATTAATTTCCCTTAGACTGAACCATTGGTCACTAGATGGAGCTCTAGGATTTTCTGAGGTAAGCAAGGACTGGGCAATTACTGCAGCTGTGTGTTGACCTTTCTGTTGTCTTCTTTCTTTTTCTGGTTTTGCCTTTCTGGTTCTTGAGATCGCGTCATAGTTATTGAAGACCTTGAAGGGCATATCTAATAATGTGGGGAAAAGAGTCTGGGGTCTCTGATCTAGATTTTGAAGTTTCTGTCTAATATCTGCAGAGGCTTGTCATAAAATTTACAGCCAGAATAGCTTGGTCTTCCTAACTCTTAGGATCAAGGTTACTTTACTTTTGCGTAGTCTCAAATAGCCTAGCTTGAAAGAAAGCAGGGAGGATTTTTGGAAGCTCCCCTGTTTTCTGCTACAGCTCGATATTTTTAATGATTTTTGGTAGCAGACTTTTTATTCTCTCTAATAGGAAATCACATAATCTTGACAGATTCTTTCCCATTGTTTCCTAAGTTAGTGGCTTGATGTGACTAGTGGAGTTCCATATCTGGCTTTCAAGAGAGTCTGGCCTGGCTATAACTGGGTTATCAGTATAGATTTTCTTAGCCTAGACATGTACTTAAGACTAAATGTGGAACCTCTCATGCATGTACCAAGCATCGGGTTAAGTCACAAGCCACAGCTAAGTTTTGAAATCCATAATGAAAGTGAGAAGATTCTGAATAAATAACCCTAGTTTGAATTATGTTTGAATCAGATCAGACAAGAAGAAGTGATATGTACATAGATGTTACTGAAGTTCCCATTAACCACCCTGTAAAGGGGAAGGATGATCTTGGAGAGCACGAGAGAGAGGTTCTATTGATTGTTTCCTGAGTTCCATATATGAATTTCCCACGTGAGTGCCTGAAAGAATGTTTTATATGGGGGGAAGGGCGTTGGAGAAATCTTGGTCAATGGAAGAGAGGAGGAAGGAAAAGTCAAAGAGAAGAAGATGGGAGCAAATTTGCCTGGGAGAGAGGTGGTTGGTAACAGAGAAGCCAGATGTGGAATGGCTTGAGCATGCACAAAGGACAGTTCATTAAGGATGTCATCTGGGACTATTTAAGGGCAATGATTGTATAAAGTTCCTGTGACAAGGCCATGAACACTTGCATGTAAGGTAGAGCAGAGTCCTTTTTTTAAAGACTACAATTAAGAGATTTAATTGTAGGATGCATGTATAGTTTAATGTGTCATGAGGCAGACAGCACTCCTGATTTGGCAGAAGGAATAGGGACAAATATTGCTACACAGGAAAATAAATTTTCTTTCTTCAATGTTTGAGGATCAAATTTAGAGAAATTACTTATTTATTTTTTTGTGTATGAGTGTTTTGCCTGCATGTAAGTGCACCCATGTATGCAATGCCCATGGAGGCCAGAAGGCATGGTATCCCCTGGAACTGGAGTTACAGATGGGTGCTAGTAACTGATCCCAGGTCCTCCACAAGTGCAGCCACTGCTTTTCACCACTGAGCTACCTTTCTAGCACCCTTTTTAAAAGGGTTTTAAAAAAATTTAATAATTTTTGAGAATACTCCCAGAGATGATTTGGAGGGAATAGAAGGCTGGAGATACATGCTGTGGACTATACTATAAGTTCAGTTTTCACCAGAAGTGGTCTCTTGACGTCAGTACATCTCTCTGTTGTCCAGGGCGAGATCCAGTTTGATCCATACTGACTAATCATCTGAGGTGAATTCTATGCTGAAATGTCACCAAAGACATTTCATATCAAATGTCTCCCAAAGTCATGAAGTTGAAATCCCAACTCACTCCAAAGTGAAACTTGCTGAGCTAGTCCAACTGGACCAATAGCAAATGGAAAGCTCATACAAATGTTTCACTAGGAAAAGGAAAGAGACTCATCACCCTGAAGAACATGGAAATGGTTGCTATTAGGTATCTCAGATCAGGAAGGCTAGTTGGGTGGAGGAAAGGGTAAACAGGAACACTGATAGCCATAAGTTCTTCTCCTTTCTACTGTGAATTTTGTGGATGATGCCAGGGCAGGTTAAAGGAACGAGAGGGCAGAGGGAATAAAGGAGTAATCAGGATATGTAAAGGTTTATGCTGCTAGCCACATTACACATTGATACTGAGTAAGCTACAAGAAGAAAAGCTAGATTTAACTTCACCATTGTGGTCTTCATTCTTTTCCTGCAGCTTTTGCATCCCAACATAGAATAGCTTTGTGCAGTGTACTTCATTTGTAAATAGGATATAAGGATTTCCACAGGGGAAGAAAGAAGCTCCTTAATCTGTACCCTAAAGAGTAACACAAATCTGGAGTAACATCCCAGAAGCCTTTGTGTCTTGTGAGAGAGCATCCCCAGTAAGTCTTCAGTTGCCCATGCACACTGATCAGCCAAACAGCACCAGCATCAAAGTGAAGATAAACCAAGGGTGGGAAATGGAGAATTTCCCACACAAGCCACAGAAATGTCATGTCAGGAACATTGATGACAAACCAAAGTTTCAGGGGTTCCATGAGCCTTAGGTGTAGATGTTGCATTGTAGATGTGTCACTTAGACCTGGGCAATTCATAGACAATGTCCTTGTGTGACCAGTTGTGGTACTTGGTAATAGTCTCTGAGTGGTGCAAAAAGACCTTCTTTGATGAATAGTGACTGGGATATTTGTCTGTAAATATAAGGATACATATTTTGTACATAGTAAATCCTACAAGATTCTGGGCATCTGCTCATATGATTCTATGGCAATGGTGTCAGCATACACAAGTCCCATGCAAACACTGGCAGACAATAACCCAGCATAGAACTGTGAAAATGAACAGCAGACCTCAATATTATCTGAAGAAATGTTGGCAACTGATTGCTGCTAGATGAAGAAGAGCTGATCTTCCTAAAACAAGTGACTCTAGATAGGCCGACTCTCGACTTAGTAGACAGACTTGCACTGGGGTACAGCTGGGGACACTGACAACCCAGTGGGCCTTTAGAGGGATGACAAGTATATGGGCTCCGTTGGGTGAGAGGCTATGGGAGGGTGCCAGTGGGGACAGGGTTTTATTCGAGCTATTCTGTATGAAATAGACAAAAAAATTCAATAAAAAGATTAAAAAATTACCATATAAGAACATATGTAGAAAAATTCTTCAAAGAAAACTTATTAAAGTAAACGCACTAGAAGGTGCAGTAGGGGAATGCTCATAGAGAGAGAGAATTGTTCTCCCAGTGTGAATGAATGGGAGTTCTTTTATAACAGTTAAGGGAAATTACTTGTTCTTATCTCTTGTGGAACCTTAACTGATACACAGGCATCTCACTGTCTTGTTGGGTAGTAAATATGAAAGTACCAGTTATGCTTCTTGAGTTGGGCCATTTGTGTTAAGATGACATGAGTCATTAGAAGTTAGGCTCCATATGTTTTTATAAAACATCACAAGCTGCTGAGGTCAGATGAGAAGTAGTCAGTTTCTGAATTAACATGTAAATAAAATATGAGAAACTTTATTTTTACCCATTTGTCTCTGTACCACTCCTCTCTTATCCCTAAACCTAAATAATGCACTTACTCATAAAACCACCTTCCAATTTCATCTACAAAAGAAATGTAAGACTAGAAGAGAGGTATATCTGCATGTTTAATTTAATGGTTAAACTTTAAACTTTGCTTAATCATTAAACTTTGTTCTAAAATTTATTTTCTTTGAACAATGTAACTTAAAAAGCCACAAATCAAATATATATGATTGTACCTAAGTGTGACTCTCTTTAAAAGCTCAGAATCTAACTTTCTGTGCTTCTCTTTCTATTTCTTTCTCTGTGTCCCTCTTTCTTTGTCTGTCTCTCTGTCTGTGTGTCTGTCTCTCTGTCTGTGTGTCTCTTTCTCTTTCTGTGAATTTCTCTGTGTGTGCCTATACCCGCATTTACATCTAAATGATATGTATTCCCTTGTGAGTTCGGCATCATTCACAGTCATCCTGAAATTCTTTTCTTTGGGATTGTCAAAGATCAGGTTTTCTGAGTAGAAATCTTTAAGAGGAAGGGAACTCCTCAAGCTGACCCCAACAGTGTCTTGCCATGTCCCCTACATGAGATACACTGAAACTTATTTTGCCATATAATGAGGCTGGAAGTATATCATGCCACTAGTTTGTAATAACAGATAACACATTTTTTTTCATTGAAAAATTTAGGTGGCTTTCATTCTGTTTCCCATTTTCCCTTTGAACTCTTTCATTTCAATCTACATAAATCCTATATCGCATTTTAATTTCACAGAAACAAAAATTCAATACACATTTATATCACCAAAGAAAGACATTAATCACTATCTTATATGTCTTTAAACAAAACATATTTTCAGTCAACTTTATGTTTGTACAAATACAGTAAATTCAACATTTTGCAAACACCAGTGACTAATTCAATATTTATTATTTGTACTTCATTTGTTTTTTTCATGAGCGAGAAAATATGCTAAAATTTGGATAAAAATTTCTTCTACTTATTTGTAAACCTTAATAAGTTACTACATATGGTTTAAATATATGTGCATTCATTTAAATTGTATGTTCATCATAAGGGATTTATTAAATGTATAGATAAAATTGGGGTCAGAAAATGATACCTCAAAGTAGGATGTTTGATTGTTTTAGTACACTAAAATTGAAAGCCAACCTCAATGTCTCTTTGACCTTTTCAAGACTCTTCTTCTTTGTCATTTCTTGTCACTCCAAACCTGTTTCTAGAGTCTCCTTTTTGTGACTAATGGAAGTTCTTCAGGAAAAAATACAATGTTCTTGACTGTCCCTATAATGTCATTAAGCAGAGACGATGAACTCACTTAGATAAAGCCTAGAAAGACACTGCACTCGGAGTCCAGACAAAATATGTCCAAGTCAATTGTTATACAAGTCCATTCGTCTACTCTAAGACATCCTTTACTATTCCTTTAACATTTCATGCTTTTCCCACCTCATGCTATCCCATGAAGAAGATACGTAAACTTCTAAATCTGACAGTTTTATTGGATGTTCACTTTCCAGTGTTGTCCCTGTATATGTAATGCCTCGCTATTTCTTCTATTAATTGTGCTGTCATCAGTTTACTTCAACAGAATCAGTTACTGAAACATCAGAGGGCAAAAGAAATTTTTCTTTACCATTACACGTAAAAAGGGAGAAAAATTACTGAATTCCACAACACACTGATAAGCATTATTTATATTTTGGTAAAAATTCTTCTAATGTTTGTTATTGATGTTTAGTTATTAAAATTTCAATTACATATTTTGAGAATTTCATACACAATACTGGATTTACATCATTTCCAACCATCTCCTCTCTCTCCCCCGACTCCCACACTTTCTCTCAAATTCATGACCTCTTCTTTTTTAGTTACATACATTTAAGTAAATATATACATGTAAAACCTACTGAGTTCACTTTGTGTTGCTTGTGTGTAAATGTGTTTAGGGTTGACCACTTGAGGCTTACTCTGTAGCACAGGCTGCATAGACTCACTACATAGTTCAGCCTAGTCTTGAATGTGGGACAATCCTCTTAAGTTTGGGGACTACAAGAACACTGTTGTACTGCTATTTCTTCCAGATTTTAACATTCTCATCTGGAGGGATGTGAAAGAAGATTACAAAACTCAGTTAAACTTCCAAATCTTATAAAAATAATGATGCCCCTGCCTGAGGTTAGATAAAAAATAAACAGGTGCTAGGAAAGAGGAGATTCTTCAGTGAAGCTGCCTACAAGTGGGGCAGGGAGCCCTGGGGATGCCATTTCCATGATTCATCACACACATTAGTGTAGGCTATTGTTGATGCAATAATCCATGCTAATGTTAATAACCCCTCATGCATGCTCCTATAAATAATGCAAATAAACTCAATTATTTCACTAAGCTATATTTATGTAGAATCATTATGGAGTTTGTAGACATTTGTTCATGTTTCTTCCCACAAAAATTTGTACAGCAAACATCATTAAGATTGCACATTGGATAGAAGATCACGTCTCCAAATTTAGATACTTTAA
The DNA here is from genome assembly GCF_000622305.1 of Nannospalax galili. NCBI lineage: Eukaryota > Metazoa > Chordata > Mammalia > Rodentia > Spalacidae > Nannospalax > Nannospalax galili. Next base: position 5,291,239 of record NW_008355363.1, on the reverse strand, counting down.
ATCAAGATATTTTAAAAATATTCATTTGGAAATATAAAGTAGGCAATTATATATGTGAGTATGGAGCACAGTAAAATGTGTAAATTGCTTCTTGGAGACCAATCATATTGGTTGTGGTAGTTGAAGCAATGAAACAGCTAAGATTTCCCAGGGAGACTACACATAGGTTATTAAAATTAACCCATTAATGAATCCTGAGCTACTCCAAAAGTTAAAGAAATTCAATAAGAAGTAACATGGAAAATTGATTGAAAAGTTTAGTCAGAGTGATGAAGAAAACAAAGCAAAAACTGTACTATATAAAGAGAGTAGTAAGGCAATTTGATAAATTAAAGGGAATCAATCATGTCAAATGGTATAGGCATCAAATTAAATAAGGAATAAATAAAAGATATTGGCATTGACCATTAGCAGGTACTGATGACCCTCTTATGAATAGTTAAACACATTAAACATGGTAATTAAGTCTAAAGAGGTTGTATTTTCATTAGCTGTGGACACTAATAATGGTTTTGCCTGTCAATTGGCTAAAAATATCTCCTTGCCAAATACACACTCATAATAAATATGTGAGCTATATTACCAATAGCACTTTACAGATATTAAAATTATCCCAAGAAAGGTTAAAAATTATACAAGGTCATTCTCTTTGGAACACTAGAGCCGAAACGAATTTCTTATTAAGAAATTTTTGCTTACACTCACAAAATCAAAGTATTATTATCCTCTGATAGAAGTATAAGCAATATATTCATGCCTTTTTTCTCCCAATGTTTCTTTCTAGTACCAAAAAATATGCTTTTTCAGTGTAGCTGAGTTGTATTCCTGATTGCTTCATTTTTGGAGACTTTGTATATACCAATCAAAGTAGAAAGGTGAAAGCTCGAAATAAATGTAAGCACATGGCAAATTTTGAGATTGAGAAGACTTAATGACCGGTAAATTGGTGAAAGGGATGCAGTAGATTTAATTGAATACACAAGGGAAAGATGTAATTGATAGAGAAAGAGGGAAGCTTTGGAAATCAAGCCAAACTGACAAAAAGAAGGGCTTTCACACCCCTGCTGGAAGATATGAGAGCCTAGATTCCAATCCTCCTCCAACCACCTCTGCCACCATGCCTCCCTGCTATGATAGATTCTTGCCCCTTTGGGACCAAAAAAAAAAAAAAAAAAAAAAAAAAAAAAATTCTTTATTCCCCCTCTGAGGTCAGAGGGGAAATAAATAGCATGTATGGGTGTGTCTGTGTTATAATTAAATTTAGAGGCAGGAGCTGTCTAGAAATAAGCAAAAGAGAGTTACTTAGAAGGGGATGGTGCCTCTTCAGAGAACACCTATTTATGGTGGTTCTAATTTTCAGTACTGTGTAAACTACAAACTGTCACCAGCCCTCCACTTATCCACTCCCCTGAGAATGTGACACTGCAACTCTTGTGAAAAGGTATCCACTATTTCTCCTCTCCCAAAATGTTGTTATTTGCATTGACTAGTGTGATGTGGCATAAATAGCGCTGGACTCTTTGTGAATAAAGGTTAAAGAGACCTTGAAAAAAATTCCACTCTCTCCCATGGAACTTTACTGACATTATGTGAACAAGCCTAGGATAGCGTGATAGATGAGGAGAGATATGGTGCCTAGTTATCCTTTATCAGGTACTGTTCAATATTCCACCTGAGAGCCAGATAATCCCCAGGAGGAGAGGCAATTTCCTGACCCAGAACTGACTAGAAGACACCCAGCCAAAGCCAGCAAAACTCGCAACTGATCCAGACTAAATTGCCAACACTCAGAATCACAAGTTGAATAAAGGCTATTCTTATAAGTTGGTGAGTTTTGGTCTGCTTTTAAAAATACAGTGATAATAAATATTACATGGATCATGTTTTTTCCCCCTTTAAACACCTAAAAGTTCTGAAGCAAATTTGGTAGATGAGCAGTTAAATTTATTCAGTCAGACTCTTTGACTCTTCCAGACGTGCATAACAGGACAAAGATACAAATGAATTAAAGGAATTCCAGATGGAGTTTACAAGGGGTCTAGACCTTAACCCAAGGAAATGAAGTCATTGATATGCTAATAGACTAAAACTGGGGAAGGAATAGTTTAGGGAATAGAGCCTTAAACATATGCTTTGACATTTTAGACTTGCCTCAGATATCAGCAAAATAAATATTTTTCTTATAAATTTAAACTGATATTTATTGACTTTAACTTTTACCAAGTGGTTAATTTGACATATATGTCTGAACACTGAAACAAAAAAATCTTAAAAGACATGAAGTTTTTTTTTGATAATGCATTACACTTGAAGAGTTAACAACATATGAAATGTATCCAAGTTAACACATTACAATGAAAATGTCATTTATTTGAATGCAATTTTTAGTTTTAGTTTGCCTTGAAAGAGCACATTATCTATGCCTTATGAAAATGGTGGCGGGGGAGCTATGCCATTTTGCCCTGACCCGTGGAGCAACAGCGTGGGGCACCGAGACTGAACCTGAAGGAATGAATAGACAGGGGGCACAAAGAAATAGAGACAAGACAGTATTCTGATCAAGTCTCATTTACTGAGCAATCACACAGTGTTAATATAGTAAAGCAGAGAGTGGGGGAAGGTAAAGGGCAGAGAGAAGGCGGGGGAGGGGGGGGTAGTGGAAGGCAGCAAGGCCCTGCAGGGGAATTTCTACTACAGTCATGAGCCCTGGTGGTTTCACAAGATAAGGAAGTAAAATGTAGAAAAAAATTAGGGCAAGAAAAACATGTTTTCACAAGGCCACCTGGTTGTTTCAAACTGGGTCAGGGGTACACTTAAGGCTTGGCCTCCAACACCATTTCACAAATTTTTTTTGTCTGCACATGAAAAGGAAGTCAAAGGATTTGTAATTTGCTATCCATAAGCTTCTGAAAACTTTACAACTTCTGAAATAAATTGAATTCAACAGTCCTTATCCAACTTCAGTTGGCTGACGATAAGCACATTTATATGTTCATGTGCTACATAAGAAGATTTTTTCCAGAATTACAGAATATTATGTACTTCCAAAATGTCCTTCCCAAATGGAAAGGAATGTCAGCTCCAATTACACAACACAAACTTTTCTCTGCAAACTCCCAGTAGTGTCATCTCTCTGACATACTGTTGAACATTCAAGATTCTATCCTGTATGTACAACAGAAAATGAGTTTGGTAGTCATAAAATCCACCTCCTGGTAAGTGGTTGGCTTGTTTTTTATTATGAATGACCCCTATGAATTTCTTTATTTTAAAAGTCCTCCACATATCCACACAGAATGGTCCAATTTTATTTCTGCCACCAAGCCTGAGGACCTGAGTTAAATTCCTGAGACTTACATGGTGGAAGGAGAGAGCTCGGATCTTCAAATTGTCATCTTACCTTGATATATGGGTCATAGCATGTGTGTCCCACCCACACACATACCACACAAACTAAATAAATAAGAAAATATAACAAAGAATTTAAAAAAGGATTATTTGTAGCAAAATGCTGATAATCAAACATTTCACAAATTTCAAAACAACAAAAAGCACTTCACAGATATTGGAATAAGAAATTTCTCCTAGATTATGTATCAGTGTGAAAATTTTTACAAAATATAGAGAATCCTTGACCCCCACCTCCAGAGATACCAGTTTGTGTATGGAAAGATATTTCAAGACTCTAGAGTTCTACACATGATTGGAGTTGTCATTCACATTCAAAATTCTTGTCTTGGTGTATAATAAGGCTAGTCATGTCTTTTGCTATACTTGGGGATCTGAGCTCCCTCAGACAACTCTCTTTGTTTGTATGCTTACTGCATATAGAGACAGAGCAGAGGCTCTAGATGGTCTTTACTTTGGGGAGAATCTGTCCTCCAGGAACAAAATAAAACAAAACAATACAAATAAGCAATCAAGGCCCTCCTGTTCCTGACATGCCTAAAAGGAATGAAACTGCCCTAAAGAGACTTGTGTCCCAAACTCTGCTATTTCTGGACTCTTGAAACAAGGCACCCAAAAGAGTTGAAATTTCTCCTCAGAAGGTTATACTAGGAGAAGAAAAGGCTGAAGCTTGCTGCTACCTGGGTCTCTTTGCCTCTCATTCCAATGTGGGTACATTAAATAAATCTCTTTTCTCTGCTTTTCATTACTAATTTTGATACATTAATTGACTTATCAAAAATAAGTGGCTGACCATAACTATGGCAATACTCTTATAGACATTTTCTTTTCTAAAGAAGTCTTAAGACTGATTCTGTATTTGTCAGCAAACGTGTCTACTCCATCCTTTAACATAAAATAAGAGAGGAAGAAAGGAGGGAAAGAAAGAAGGAAGAAAAGGAAGGAGGGATGGAGGGAAGAGGTGATATTTATGGGACACCCCCAAACTTTGGTAAGAAATACAGAAAATTAGATTAGAAATTCTAGCATAATCTTGTGAATTTTTTTTTTTTTTTTCATGAAGCCCACCATTTACGCATCAGTGACCTCAACTGGGGGATGAGCAAACTGGTTTTCGGAAATGACAAGTAAACCACTTACAACGGCACAGCTGGAACTAAGAAAACTAGGATTTCAGAAAATGTCACTCATGTACATAATCCCTTCCAAGGCTCAGGGATCATTTCAGAAGAGGAGCGGGGAGAATGTAGGACATGTGCTTTAAAAATACATCTTCCAGACATGATATTGTGGTTACACTGAGGAACTCAAAGTAGCTATGATTACCTACACAAGTCCTGCACAGGACTGGACCGATGAACATTTCACCTTGCATGGAGGAAGGGTTCATGAGTCCCCAACCCTCTCCCAGGTCCTAAGGGCAGTTAACATGATTGCTAGCAGAGAAGGAGGTATCATTTTCTTCATTGATGTAGACACTGAACAGTTGTTTATGTCCCAGTAAATAAATACTTACTTATGCTCATGCAAGCAACTCTTATTAAACTCAGTAGGCCATAATAAATAAATAAATAAATAAATAAATAAATAAATAAATAAATAAGAAAAAAGGAAATAAGAAATTGGAGGGGGATTTGCTGAGAAGTGGTTCAACATATGAATGAGGAGATATGGAAGAGGGGAACAGGGGTAACTATTATCAAAGTACATTATACACAATAATTTTATTTGTAAAGGATAAATAAATAAACTTTCACTGACTCTGATTCAGGAATATGACTTGTTCACAGTCTCTGAATTATGTACACATGCATGCATATGCATATATGTTTCCAAACATGCATTATATTTTTCTAGATCTTGTATAATTTTTGCAATATATACAGACTTAAAATTAATAAACTCATTATGTCCAGTTCTTTTCCCAATTATCTTCTGTGAGCTTCTCAGTATTCACAAATTTCATGGGCTTTTTAGTCCTAACTCATCTGTTCAAAATAGAATGTGTTAAGTAATTTTAAATCTCTTGTCACCCTAAAAGAGCTACATACCTAGTTCTCTGAAAAACTGAAAGATCAGCTTGGACTATATTGCAAGCATCTTGAACTTTGGGAGTATTTTTCTTCTTAAACACACAATAACAGTGAGACAGTAAATGTACAGTTTCACTTATAATATTCAAAAAAATTTGGTCTTACATCCTGTTACCCTTCATACATGATTTAGTAATGGTCAATAACTGTCAAACTCAACAGCTTTAAAATATTTCGGCCCACTCATCTGTTTCAGAATGCATCAACATTCTGATGTCTGTTGCCAACTTTGTGTTTTTAATACATTAGGGAGGCAAGTTATTGTAGAGTTTCTGCTTACAGAACCAATCCTTGGAGAAAGAGTTCTAGTTTTTGCAAGACTGCCTATGCTTCAATGCAGTGCCTTGGGAGATGCCCTCATCAACATCAAAAGATATATTCTACGCAGAAATTTGAGCATTTGGAAAGGAAATATCATGTGAACACTCAGTGAAATACACAGAAATGTTTGATCATAACAAGCACTGGAACAAGAATCAAGAGACTTAAATTTGAGTTCCAGTTCACCTTCTACCTAGCTGATTGATATTGGATGTGGCATCTGACCTACTAGACTTCAATTTCACCTGTGTGAATTGATCCTTCAAAGACAAAGCAATCTTTGAGTGTAAAAGGGGTGCATATGAACGGTCCTGCAATCTTTGAAATTTCCCCAGACTACTCCTGTTCTCCTCTGTACTCAAATATCAAAACCTCTGCATTCCATTTCACTAAGAAAACAACAGAAGAAAACATCCACAGACCTCCCACAGCACACCACCTCATTTGTCTGCATCTGTTTTCAAATACTTTGACTTCTATCTTACAATGAAAAAGTGTCTTGTCCAAAATAGGAACAATTGCTATGTTTATGCACTGAATGTAGATTCCCTAATATGTACTTAAGGATTTTGGACGTCCGACTGTCTTCCCCTGTATGACACATTTCTCCATCTTCTGTGACAGTTTCCATCAACCTGTAACTTGATTGCACCTTCCAGGATCCCTCTTACTTTATAAAAATGGCCGGCATGGTGGCGCATGCCTTTTATCCCAGCACTCGGGAGGCAGAGGCAGGCAGATCTCTGTGAGTTCGAGGCCAGCTTGGTCTCCATGGTAAATCCTGGACAGCTGGGGCTACAGGGAGACCCTGTCTCAAAAAGACAAAAAAATGGACTTTTGTGTGGATGTAACAGAATATGTATAGATAGCACAATGAAGCAAATTAACTTGTCCATCCTCTTACATGGTTATTCATTTAGGTTTCATTTTTATGGTAAGAAGAGATAAAATCTATGCTTAGTAGAAATTCCAAATGCAGAGAAATGTTCCCAGCTAGTGCTCTCATGTTGTACATTATCTCTAGATTACCTCACATACTTAATGTTCTTAACCTATTATCTATATTTTACCTGTTTCTCTTAATCCAATAACTAGTAATCACTATATATTTCTGTCCAAATATTCCAAACATAAGTAATATCATGTGGTTTAAAGTTTTTTTGTAATATTCTCCAAGTTCATATATGTTGGGAACAAATATTAAGATTTCTTTATTTTTTCCAGCTGAAAACTATTTCATTTTGTTTCTGGGTGCCCCCCGACACACGTAGTTCCTTCATATATTTAGGTGTTTGTGGATATTTATTTTGATGCTGTGGCTATGTGAACGATGCTGAAATGACTATGAGGTTGCAAATATATCTTTAAGAGAATGATTTCCTTGGTTGTCTATATACCAGAAGAAGTATTTCTGGTTCATACTACAGTAGTTCTCTTTTCATTTTTTAAATGAAACTCCATCTATGTTGATTTCCATAACGATTGCACTGCTTTACAAATACCACCAAGAGTGTACAATTAGTTCTCCTTTTTCACAATCTTACAGTTTTGATAAGCACTTTCTGGTCAGGTGTTATGTGATATTTCACTATAATTTGGATTTTCTTCATAATTAATTTTATTGAACACCTTATGTGCTTTGTTGGCTATGTTTATGTCTTCTCTGCAAAAATGTCTACTCAGATCTTTTGATTATTTTAAAATCAGGTAACTTATTTCCCTACTTCTGAGCTGTATGAGGTAAATGTTTGGTGATGTTCAATATTAATCCATCAGATATGTTGGTTAGAAATAACTTTCCCAGCCTATATGTGGCCATTTTATTTTAGTTAGTGTTCCAGTCACCAGAGGCCCAGCGACTCTCATATGAATTTAAAATTTTTTTGGCCTGACACTCTTTTTCTAAAGTCTCTCATTTATTAATATAACAAAACCTCTTTAAAGGTATATGTTCCCCCCCAATCTCTTTTCAGATGCCTCAGTGACCATCCCATTTCTTTTTCTTATTCTCATGCTAGTAATTTACAGTGTGACCCACTATATCTTTCCCTTGGATGGCTAATTTCATGAGGATTTCATCTCTGCCATATTTCAATGCTTGCTCCACCTCAGAGCTCAACATTTAACTCTCTTCTATGTCTGAGCCTCATCTTGACTGTTAAGCATCCTCCATGTGTTAACAGCACACAGATCTATATCTCAACTCTATGTTTCTCCTACAAACTCTAGACTCAGATATCCACTTATTTCCTCAGTATCTGGAATAGCACTGTAGAGTAATGTTGCAGAATGTGGGCTTTTTGGACATGTGTCAGCTCATACCAAAACATGGCAGTGGTGTAAAGCCTCACAAATTTTGAGCAGTGTGAAACTCCTTTGTCCAAGAGCTTTGTGTTGGGCTGACAAAAGACTTTCTCAGAGCTATATTGTAGTCTGAACCCTATCAGCTAACATTCTTACTAGTCTGATGTACTCTCTTCAAGACAGATCTCATGGTCTTCTTTCACATCTGATCCATGGATTATCATTGAGCTCAGAATCATGAAGATTAGTGGAGAAGCCTTCTTTCTCAGAGGACTATGTCAGGTTGGAGATTCTTCTCTAAACCTTGAAATTTTCATTCACTTTCTTCCCTTTGTCCCACAGTCTCTGATAGCTATGTCTTTTATTTGCTATTTTCATGATATTTTAGAAATCAATTTAACCCTTTAAGTTAGTTACCTGGTTGATAAGTTTATAAGTAGTAAAATATGCAAACTTGTCTATATTCAAACACATAGCATGTCTGTTTTCTGACTAGGCTTTCTCTAATTCAAGTGTTCACAAATGAATTCCTCTTATGGAAGATGACAATTTAACTTTAACAGCCCTGCCTGCACTCATACCTATACAGGAGCATATTTCATATTTGCCCCTATATTATTTATATTGCTTCCCTAATATATCATAAATCAGTTCAATGCAAGTTATTTTGACTATGTGAATTATTAGGCTTAATAGCACCTTATTTATAGTGTACGCTTCTCTGCTAAGAAATTTGCTTTGTTTTCTGTTTGTTTCCTTTCTTGTTTTTGTGTGTGAGTATTGTTTGGGATATTGTTTGTTCTAGTTAATAATTATTTTCATTTCAATCTATTATACATTTCTTCCACATAACACCCTCATTTGAATATATAAATAGGCTCTCGTGTATTCAAACAGTCTGCACATCATTAAAATTCTGGTTATTTCCTATGTCTGCTTTATAGTGGGTGTTTGAGCAATTCACAGTACTATTCTTCATCACCTGGAGAACTATACAATCAGCTTCACGAGTTTTGGATTTTTTATTTACACCATTTAAAACAGATCCACCTCTGATGAAGAATACAGTCGCCGATAAACTGTCCCTCAATACAATAAATTTTAAGGGTAAGAAGTAAGACCAAGTATAAAAAGATTTCAGGAGACTTGATGGGAGAATTAGTGCAGGAAAACAATAGTAACAAAATGATAGGTTCTGAATCAATTTTGGATCCCTAGTCATACATCACCTTATTCAATATGATATCTGCAGGAATGCACCAGATGCATGTGGTTTCAAAAAGTCATTTTTTTAAAAAAACATTTTATTTATTATTTTTAATTTTATGTGTATGAGTGTATTGCCTGCATATAGGTAAGCACATCCGTGTCGTGCAATGCCCACGGAGGACAGAAGAAGCTGTCAGATCCCCTGGAAATGGACAGTTGTTAGCTGCCATGTGAGTGCTGGGATTGGAACCCTGGTCTTCTGCAAGAACAACCACTGTTCTTAACAGCTGAGCCATCTCTCCAGCCACACGAAAAGTCATTTCTAAGACACTAGAATGTCCAGCTGAAGTGTATGTCAAAATTATATTCAAAGCAGCAATGTCATCATTTAATATGAGTGCCTCTAATTTTTCCCCACTATTGTAAATATGCAACAAATATAATGGATCTGAAACTTTTACTTATGTGTATCTACTTATGTTTTTAAACAAAGGCATTGTCCGTGACTTTGTGAAACAAAAGGGATTGGGACAGGAAATGTCAGCTCCTTTAATAATTGAACTGTGTAGTTTTGATTTTGAAACTCATTCTAAAAGAGGTTCTGATAGAGGAACATTATAAATTCAACGTAAAAAGAAAACAAAATAAGGGAAATAGGAAGGAAGGGAACCTTGGAAGGCATGTAAAATATAAAATTAAGTTCACTCAAAATAACATTATATTGTGTTAGATCTGTAAAAAGGTGAACCATTTGCTTCAGATTCATGGAAAAAAAAATTGGTCTCGATGTGAAGGGCGAACCATAAACTTTTAAGTAGGAAAATATTTAGCAAATTAAATGAATTTATGACTTGATCATGAAGAAATAAAAATTTTAAGTAACAATATAAAAGAGAAAATTCTATTAGAACAGAAAAAAAAAATAGACGCCTGAAACTTAACACTGTTTTCCAAAAATGGAGATGGACAAGATACACCATTTTTCGCTGTTATTAAGGAAGCCACCACGAGGGGGCAATGCTCCCAGGCCTCTCTGCGGCTCTCCAAAAATCTCAGATGCTTAATACTGCCAGCAGCTAGCACAAAATTTTCCGCAGAGCACATGAGCCTAACACAGCCTTACAGCCCACTATTAGGTAACATCCACCGGCGTCCAAAAATTATATGAGGTTTTATGTGTGTTACGGTAATGGATTAAATATCCTGACTGTTCTTATCATTGGGGATGCGTGAGAATAGTAAAAAGGATGCCTGCAGATTATTTCAGGGTGAGGCCAGGATGAATGCATTTTAAGACTCTCTTCAGGGAGACTGTTATAGATCAGAATACAGCGCAACTCATTTTCGGCGTTATAGAGGACTTTGAAGCCTTCACATCTTTGTAATTGCCCTCTTCTTGTTTTATCGTCCATAACCCAGCCATTTCAGGAGATCTTATAATATCAGGGACATTTGAATCAACTTTCCTTTTTTTCTCATTCATATTTAAGTTTAAGTTGCCTATTTCAGCATGTTTTATTGTGTTTGTTCTCATCTGGGAGCTTGGATGCCTTGAAAAGAGGACAATGTTGTTTTATTTTCTCTAATGAATTATTGCTAGGCAACCTTTAGCAGAGCACACATTGCACACTGTCATTTTAGCTCAGTGCTGCAGATACTGTTTTACGTCAAGAGGTAGACGTGCAAAACTTCACATGAACAATGATCCTGTTAACAAGCACTACCTCTTCTGATTTCTTCTGATCTCAACACTTCACTTTAAGCTTCATGGTTGCCACAAAAATGAAACACTTTGGAAGTGAGAGTAAGTCAAAGTCTGTATGGACACTAAAGGTTTACCTTTGAAGCCATTACAAAGAAATTCTGAAAGCCAGATTTCTGCATCTAGGAATATGATGTGGCAGCTATGGTATTCCTCCAGATTGGGTGAAATGACAATCTGGTTTACCTACTAATACAGGCTTTGGGAGGCAGAAGCATTGTTGTCAGACAAACATGGTTTAAACTCCTGAATTTAGAACTCATCTTCCAGGCAGCAGAAGTAAAACAAAGTCTCTGAGCTTCTGTTTTCTGTTGCTTATAGTGGCAATCACTGCAGCAGAGAGGTCTGTGAACGAAATGGGCATTGAATGTAGAGAAACTGTCCTGTTGATAGGTTTATCAGTAAGTGGCAGCAAGAAACCAACATTTCAAAACAGAGATGTTCTCAGCTGTTGCAAATGCCAAGGTTTTTGGCCAAAGCGGATGCCCTAGTGAGGCCAAGGTGATTACCCAAACATGCCTCAGGCTCATACTTTAGTGTTTCTCACTTAGCTGCAATTTACAGTCCCCTCACAAACCAACCCTCACAGAGTTTAATCAAGATGCATCAGGGAAACCACAACCAGAGAAGTTAAAAAAAGCAGTGAAACAAAGTCATGTTGAAATGTTAATGGGGTCATGTTCAGCATTTGCACATCTCTTGGAATCCTTTAGCAAACAGATTTTCAATTAACATTTCACAGTCAGATTGGGATGCTTCTGTCTAACAGGATCCTTGTGACCCCTTTTGATCTAGAAGCAAGGAGGACAGCAGTAATATAACAGGAAGTATAAATTATGTTTTATTGAAATTATCATTTTATCTTAATACTTACTAACTTGCATCTGAATTACTTGGTCAAGCTCCCCAAAAGCAGAGACCATATCTAATTTGTCTTTCCATTCTGACCAAAATCAAGAACTAGTAGCAAAGAAACGTAAATTAAAATTAGTTTCCCTATCTGTCCAAGCATAAAAAGCAAAAGAATGAATTTGGGGGCGGGGTAAGTTCAGCAATATGTTTAAGAGCTCAGAAAAGTGCCTATGAGTTTTGATGCAGCAATTCTATTCTAGGGGTTTCTACTAAGTGGAAATTTAGGGAATGTTCATTTGTAGTTTCAATATTGTTCACACAGTGTTGTTTATAATGCAACCAGATGGACTAACTATAGGAACAAGAGCAAGAGATTAGTTAAATAAGATACATCTTCTGCTGAAATACTACATAGCTAGTGAAAATGATGCTGAGACTCTTTCCAGGCCTTAAAAATTTAGACTTACAGCAAATGAACAAAAACCACAACACAATAGTATGATACTATTGTTGTAAAAGTAAAGTAATGTATACTTGAAACTAATGTCAAAGTTTGGCAACATGTATTTTAAATATTAATATTAACAGTTTATCTTTATATAAAGAAATTGCAAGGGATTTTTATTATTTGCCTTTATAGAAATAAAAAATTGTTTACCCAATTAACGTTTAAATATGGAAATTCTGATAAATACAGAGTATAGCAAAAGTAATGAAACCAAAACCTTAATAAGCTTTATGATGTTGCCAATATTTTTCCATGTCCATTTCATCTGCCTATTTTTCTTAAAAAGAAATACAGTAAAAAAATCAGTGGATGAACTCACACTGAGGGATATCTAGGAACACAAAGTTAACTCTATAAGCATTTACATATATGACATAATGCATGAAATCCAGTATGGAGCTATTTGGGGTGCAGATATGAAAGAGGTCTAAATATAATTTAGATGTGCAAAATACAAAAAAAAAATAAATAAAAAAATATACCCGTCATTTTCTCCTGCTTTTTGGTTCCCTACAGTCATCCTTTGGAGATATAATTTTGAACAGATGTATGAGTTGAAAAAAATTGTTATCATTGTGTTACATTAAAATCTGGTACAAACAATGTTATCTTCATCATGATCATAAATATCATAATCACTTGGGAATCTCTACTTATATGAAGTCATTCTATTATATTTTTATCCCCTTAGATATACTGTTTGTTATTCTGCATTGCTTCTGTAAGTAGAAAAGCACTATTTCTATGTTTTCTAATGAAATACTACTTTTCTAAGTCTTGGCACAAAAATTGCCTTTGTGTGTGTGTGTGTGTGTGTGTGTGTGTGTGTGTGAGTGTGTGTGTGTATACCAATGAGTTTACTGGACTTACTTAATAGTATCTTAGGTAAGGCCTTACTTACAAGAGCATGGTGACTTTTGGGCAGCTGCGTTTCCTTTCCAAACTGCGCTGAACATGAGTGACAGCTCATGAAACCTGCATCCCTAGAGCTCCCTGTAAAACTAGTAGGCATCTCCACCAAAAAAAGTCTCTTTAGAAGCCTTCCTCCTCTCCCCAGGAAGGAACATTTTAATCACTACAAAATAAATACAGAACACCCTGGTGCAATGCTCCCTGTCACCACCAGAGCTAACTTCATGGCAAAAAGAAGCAAAAGCTTCTCCAAGTTGGATGGTTATCAGAGGAAGACCAGAGTCCAATGGGCACAAGCTAAGATTTTTGGATTATTGTATCTTTTGGTCTATAGATCATTCTCCCTGGTGCTGCATAACTAATCTTGCTGTTACCAGTTACCACTAGTGCAATGAGAAAGGTGTCCCATTCTGTTTTCCAGGAGGAGAAAGTAAGAGACTCGAGGCTTTTCTTAGAAAGAATAAAAGGAATTCTTTGGGGGTTCACAGAATGGGGAACCAACAAGCCACAAAATGAATCATAACGTGTTATTTTGAAGCTTCCTAGAAGTCTTTTTTGGAAAAGAAAACTGAAACTTATTTACAATAGTTTTGTGGAATAACAAAGGTTTTAGTTGTTGCAGAATTGGGGGTTAGGAAAGTAATGTGTATCATGACTCAAGCACTTTAGAATGAAATTCTGATTACTTAAGGATGTCCCAAAGTGACAGAGCACTAATGACTTTATGTTCTCTGCTGAGACCCTGGTCCATTGGGGAAGGAGCTCATCAGTTTATGTGTGTATGGAGTTCTACTAAATGAGACAAACCATATGAGGAGGAATGGCTCATACACTTAGCATGAAACTCATCGGAGACCACAGGGTTGCTTTAAAGAGAAGGATATGGATGCTCTAGTGATAACACACAGCACTGTCTTTAAGGATAATGTTGGTCCTTCTGCATTTGAGTACACTTTATTCTGACCCAGCTGCTCACCCTCAGCCAATTCAAATAACCCAGATAGTTAGGTGCTCACAGGCAGCCTCAGAGCAGAGGGTCAAGACACGTTTTGTTTTTTTTTTGTTTTTTTCTTAAAGTTATTTCCTCTCTGACTTCTTTAGGACTGCTTTAAGTAAGCCCAGAATACCCACCAATTGTAGTTTTCCAAGAAAATTATATTCAAGATTAGGCTTTTGTAGCTTAGCTCATCAACATTTACTTACCTCAATTTCATATTTATCATGTCTTACTAGGTATTTAAATAATATCTTGAAATGATTCTTATTCATACCTACTTAATTGTTGTTAAAGAATTTCTCTTCTTTGTTAATATTATTTTCCAATGTATTTGTAAGTAGCTATTCATGTATTTGATGATATAATTTCTGGTGGCATTTTACATATAATCATAGTCATTTCTTCATCACCAGTATGCTTTATTTAAGCTTCAGATTTCAGAACATCTTGGGATATATATATATATAATTATGTCAATAAAATATTTAGATAGCAATCTTAGAATGTGTAGCATTGTGTAGCTACAAGTATAATGTCCTTATATTTTCAGTTCTACAGCTGCGATGTTTGATTTTCATTGTCAAATTTACAGGTTAAGGCATGCATAGACATTAGCAGCAAAATGTGAGACATATGTCACTGTTACTATGTTGATGTGGGAAAGCTTTTGGAACTGATTTGGAAAAGGGACTTGGATGTACTTGGAGAAGGCAGCTAGAGAAAGCCTAGAATCATTTAAACAGAGCTTAATGAGTAATTCTGGCAAGGGCTCAGAAGAATCAGAATGCTATTAAAAATACAGGATATAAAGACTATGTTTATGAATATCAAATGAAAATGAACACTTCAATGGCAATAGGATTAAAGTCTATCTTGTTACACCACAGCAAAGAATCTTGTCTAGTCCTGAGTGTTTGTTAGTGAGAGTGTGAACTTCATGTGTGCACATGGAAAATAATTTTTTTCAACTATAAAGAAGAAAATTATGTGGCCCGAAAAAAAAGGATGTAATTGGAAACAATCATTGTGACGGCTAACCTTAGAAGTCAACTTGCTCTGATTAATATACACATTATGAAAATTAAGCCTGTCTCAAAAAGACAAATATCACATGTTTTATCTCATTCATTTGTTTGTCCTAGTTTGCGTAGGCTGGTGCAAAAAGTTCATATGTATAGTTGATATGAAGATATCTGTCAAGGGGAAACTGAGGGAACTAATGAAAAGGGAAAGAGGAGAATATGGGGAGTTTGGCATGGAATGGGGGAATTATGCCCTAAGTATATACTTTCTTGAAGATTAACTTTTGTAATTCAGTTTAATAAAATAAAAAGAACTAAAAAGAAACTACTAGACTACATCAGCTATTGGAGGAAATGTCAAGGCAACCCAGGATTCACAGTTGTGTGGTAGCTACTGGTTCCTGTCAGCTAGAGTTTCAATGTAAATTATTAGAAAGAGAAGCATATAAAGATCTGAAAACTTATTTTGGCCTAAAATGAGCATGTCAAAAGGTACAACCAAATAGAATACAGTTGATAAAAACACTAGCACCATTTAAAATAGCCCCAAATGCTTTGCATGTTGACAGTGGAAATTATGTCATGCTTGTATCTCAGGAATGGGCCAGGACACTGCTATGACAGACTTAGAAATGTAAACAGAAATTTCTATCCAGTACCTCCTCAGTCACAATATATTTTTTTAAAAGAACACTGGAATGCTGTACATTCCTAGTTTTGCTGAAACCAATATAAACCTCAAAAGCTGCTGCCTCTATTGCTCAAGAGTCCAGGTACAGCTTATGCTGGCAGCAGACCTTGGCACTGCCAAAATATTAAAATATTGTAGGTTTTGCTGGCATATAGAATGCAAGAGTTATGAGGAGGTTAGGCAGCATGGTAGAGGCAAAACCTCAGCAACTGGTCTCTGCCCAGGTGATGTATGATAATGTGAGAGTGAAAGCAAAGCAGTAACAGAGAATGGAGGAAATTAGAGAGGCTAGACATGAGAACCATCTGCTAAGGGAAGCTGCAGGCTGTTCACAGAGGAGCCTGTACAACAATGGCCATGTGAACTGTGACCTGCAAAGCCTTAGGAGCAAGACTGGCCAAGCCCTTAGAAGCTTACATCCTTCACAGTGTGCAGCACATGCTGGGCATTGATCTATATTATATGATGTTTGCTCATCTTTATGTCTTTCTTATTCAATCTCTCATTGTTTTTGTATTGAAGTAGGAATATTTACCTTGTGTCTTGCCTACCATTTTGCCTTAGAATGCCATAATTTAGTCAATTTTTATTATTTTGTTTTATTTTATTATTGTATGTGTATAAGTGTTTTGCCTGCATACATGTAAGTGCACCTGTGAGTATAA
This sequence comes from Nannospalax galili, assembly GCF_000622305.1. Classification (NCBI taxonomy): domain Eukaryota; kingdom Metazoa; phylum Chordata; class Mammalia; order Rodentia; family Spalacidae; genus Nannospalax; species Nannospalax galili. The sequence continues at coordinate 5,274,495 of NW_008355363.1, read as the reverse complement.
TGCTCTCAGAGGTCAGATGAGAGCATTAGATCCCCTGGAACTGGAGTTACAGACAGTTGTTAGCTACCATGTTGGTGCTGGAACCAAATCTGGGCCCTTTGCAAAAGCATACAGTGCCCTTTATTCCTGAGCTATCTCTCCAGTCTCAGTTTTGAAACTTCAGGCTTTGACTTTTTAACAATATTGGAACCATTAAGACTTTGAGACATTGGAAGAAGGATTAATGTATTTTGTATTGTAGACGTTAGGAGCCAGGGGTGGAATGTCATAGTCTGTATCTGGATTATACCCAAAAGTCCCCTGTATAAGGCTTAATCCCTAGGTTGACCCTATTGGGAGGTGGTGGGAAACACAAGAGGCAGGGCCTGTTGGTAGGTCTTTAGTTCATTATGGTCATACCATCTCAAGGAGGTGGGGACCGGGTCTTTTCCTTTCTGGGTTTTTTTTTTTTTTTTTTTTTTTTTTTTGGTGCCTGCATGTTGAGAAATTTCGTTTTTGTACTATGAACACCATGTGTTGCCACAAGCCAAAGGCCATAGAACTAACTGATCATAACTGAAACTTTGAAAACTGAACCAAAGTAAAACCTGCATATAATTTGATTATGTCAGGTATTTATTATAGTGATGAAAAGTTAAGTATTGTAATAGACTGGCCATTTATTTTTGGTGAAAACAATTTTTATAGATATGTAAGCGTGAAGTATTTATACAGAAAAATGCTTTCATAATTTAGTAATATATTTGCATATATGTTAGTCAATGGAGGGACTATTGATCAGGCAGATAATTTTCACAAAGCATATATATATATATATATATATATATTCTCCAAATAAACCTTAAGACACATAATTCTAACTTCTGAATGTAGGGTAATTCAGAATGCCTTTATAACTCTAAATGATAGGACTCTGCATAAAACATAATAGTTAAAGCAAAATGAAGACTGTAGTTCATCTTCCATTTTCAAGTCAACACTAATCTCCTCCCCATTATCAGCAATACTTTAAGGTCAAATGCCCAACACAATTCTTGTTGGATTTCTTGTCATCATTTTTTTCCTCACCTATGGCACCACCTGTTTCACCACACATATTTCTTCATGACTTCTCATATCAAGTAACTGTGTACCATTAAAGATTTAAAATAGAAGGTAAGTATTGATGATTTGAAGGGGAAATGAGACAACAAAGGAATTACTTATCAGACAGATGATTTTCACAATGGTAACCTGAAGATGGCTGACTTCCTATGAAATAATAATTTAGCAAACCACTGATGCAAGAACATGATGATATTTCAGCAGAAAAACATTAAGTCCTTATTTACTTAATTGAAAGAAACCAGGATTTTAACTTAAAATAGATGGGAAAAATTTTATATCCTACAACTCTGGTGCTCTATGGTTGAAAAGCATTTTAACAGTTTTTAGAGAAGACATAGACAAAGAATCTAAAATTGGAATGTTCTTTAGACTCTATCATCTATAATATGTAATAGTCAATTTGGGTGGTCTTATAAAGAAAAAAAAGCTTAATGTCTGCTGTTAGCCTAGAAAAATAAAATGTTCAATCTTAGTCATCAACATATCTTTATATAAGTTGTGACGACATGTTAATTATCTCTCACAGCTGTTATGCTGCTAGATTAACTTTTCTACATGTGGGGCCTAAAAGTCTTGTTGAAGAATTCATTTCCACCCTTTGGCTTTGAGACAGGATGCTGTCATCTACCAAGTTAATACTTGAGAACTGCACAAGTGAATTACCAAAAAGAATCACAAAAAATTTTCATTATGTTCTAAGGAAGTTTATGATTTTGTGTTGGCTGCCTTCCTAGTGATCTTGGCCACATACCTGAGTGTAGGTAGAGAAACCAAGGCTCTAGAGAGGGGCAGAGACTACCACTGCCTATAGTGTGTGTGTGTGTGTCTGTGTGTGTGTCTGTGTGTGCACCCATGTGTGCAACGCATATGGAGAGCAAAAGAGGGCATCAGATCCCCTGGAACTGGAGTTATGTGTGGTTGTTAGCCACCATATGGGTGCTGGGAACAGAAAACAGGGTCGTCTGAAAGAGCAACCGTTGCTCTTAATCTCAGAGCAATCTCTCCAGCCCCAAGTGAAAATGTTTATCCCTCAGAATATCATTTTTCCAAGAAACAATATCAGCTACATTCTCAATATCCAAATCTACTGACTTCTATTTAGAGCTATACATATTGATAACATTAAAATCTTAAGCTCCCAAGACAGAATACAGCTAAAATGTAGAATTGTCTCATCTAAATATTCCATAGATCAATCTATCTAGCATCTATCTATCTACCTACCTATCATCTGTCTATCTATCTATCTATCTATCTATCTTCTATCTATCATCTATCATCTATCTATCATCTATCATCTATCTATCATCTATCTATAATTTCTCATTCACAATTTTATAAGATTTTATTTTCCTTATCTTGTGGCAATATCTGATGTAGTCTAGACTGCTCTTGAACTCATTGTGTAGTAGAAGCTAGCCTTGAATCCTGATCTTCCTAACTTCACCTCCCAAGGGCTAGAATTATAGATGTGTGCTACCACCATGGCCAGCTTCAAGTTCTTATGTTGTTGTTTGTTTGTTTCATTATTTTGTGAATGTTTTATTCCTTTTGTTTTGTTCTGAAGTAGAGTCCACTTTGGATGCCAGGCTAGTCAGAAACTTGTGTTGATTCTCATGCATCAGCTTCCCAAATGTTTGAAATACAGAACTTGTCTACCATGAACTACTGCTTGTCTTTATTGATACGGTTTTAAATTTATAAATAAAAATCACATTTGTGGTATATAATATGATATTTTAATATGTATGAATTCTGGAATAATTAAATGAAGCTAACCTATTTATTCTTTGCCTTATGGACTCAGTATATTTTTATAGTTTGTTGAATCTCAAAATATGGTATTTGTATGTTTTTCAGCTTCTTGAAATTTCCTCATTCACAGAGACTAAGGGCAAAGGCATAGAGGTTTAAAGCTTTCATTGTCAGATACTGGGTCCTAGCTCTAGGTCTTAGCTTTTTATCTTTCAAGAAGATATTTGCCCTCTCCGTTCCTCCATATTGGCAACTGCAACATGGTATTAATTGAAGTACCTAAATTTTTGAGTCAATAAACAAGGATCAAATGACTTAATAAGTGTACAACTTATAATAGAATGGGGAGAATAAATAATCCTTAAATTTCAAATCCAGGGTCTATGGAGATGGCTCAATGATTAAGAGCAGCTGTTGCTCTTGTAGAGAATCCATGTTCGGTTCTCAGATTTCACATGGCAGCTCACAACTGTCTGTAATTTCAGTTTCAGGAGATCCAACACCTCACCTTGACCTCTGTGGTAACCAAGTACACACATAGTGCACATATATCCATGAAGACAAAATATTAATGCACATGAAATAAAATATTTTAAAGTCTTCAAATCTATAAGCATGAATCGTTTTACATGCACATTTCTAAAGATACCTTCCAAAATAATTTTCATTTGTTCTCTTGTGTTTTTTTTAAATTTTTATTTACTTTGTGGAAATTTCATATATAAATACAATACATTTAGATCATATCCACCTCTGGGTTCCTACTCCCAACTCCTCCTGCACCATCCCCTATATCTCCCCCTCAACTTCTTGTCTTTTGTTGTTGTTGCTGTTGTTCTGTAACCCACTAAGTCCAGTTTTTGCTACTCATGTAATTATGAGTGTGGGTACATCCACTAGAGTGTCGTCAACCTATCAGGGATCACATACTTAAAGAAAACTGACTGTCCCCTTCTCATAAGACATCCACTGCCAATAGCTCCTTAGGTAAGGGTTGAGACACATGATCCACACTCTACTCCTTGATACAATGTTGATGGGGTTGATCTTTTACAGGTCTTACCTTGACAACAACAGCTGCTGTGAACTGAATTGTGCAATTGTCATACCATCCTTGGAATACACTATTTCACAAAATTCTTCCCTGATCTCTAGCTCTTACGTTCCTTCTGCCATTATTCAGAGATGTTCCCTGAGCCTTGGTAGGAAGGATGTATGATAAGGATGTCTCATTTATAGTTGAGTACTCCCCATTCACATATGTTATGTTTTGACCAATTGTGAGTCTTTGTATTAATCACCATCCACCCTCATAAAGAAGCTTCTGTGATGAGAGGTATGAGCTCACTAGTCTCTGGGTGTTTTATCAGAGAGATTCTAACTGTAATTCAGGCTAGTCTGAAACAACCCACTATGCAGCCTAGAGAGGCCTCAAACTCATAGCAATCTTCCTTTTCCAGTCTCTGAAATGTGGAAGGCATCACAGGGGACTTTTCTTTTTGATGTTAAATAGTTTCCTTTTATGTCAGAATTATTAACAAATGCAGGGAGTCTGCCATTAATCCATTTTAATAGGGAGAATAATATTTGCGTCAATTTGTCCTGTGAGAATAGCAGTTGAATTTATTAATGGGACTGTTAGCCATTAAATTCCAATTCACATTACTACTTTTCTTTCCCAAGTTTCCCAATTGTTTCAGTCCAAATATCTGTTTGCTTAACCACAAATTTGTTTTCTTTACGACATCCAGGATTTTGTTCTGACGTTTAGTTTCTCTGGAATTTCCTGCTTAAAACTGTCACATTTTAATTGTTCTGTCAAAGACAAAAAGAAAACTTTGTGTACAAAAATGTTCTGAAATAGAAGGTATATAGAAATAGGAATGGCATTTGTAATGAGTAAGTTTGGATTGTGAGGGCTCATTCAAGTGAACAGCAGAGCCAAAACAAGAGAAATACAGTTTGGTTTGAATTTTTTTAATCCTGATAAGCGATTTCTTGCTACTTATTTTATCAGAAGATGCTAAGGAAAATTTGGAGGTATGAGAAAAGACCTTTATATCTCAACCTGTGTAGCTTCCTGAATAGGTGTTGATCTTTATATTATAACAAAATTATATCATGTTATTTTATAATCTGCATGCAGCAAAAAAAACAAAAACAAAAAAAACTCCTGCAACAGGAGATGCTTTGTCTGTAAAAAAAAAGTATTCCCATTTTAGAGGTCAAAACTGAGATTCTACAGATTAAATAGCCTGCGCAAAATCATGCACCCTTGTAAGGAAGAGCACTGTAATTCAATCACTGGTCATGCTCTTTCCATTCCACTGAGTAATGCTGTCAAAGAGAATTGGAAAATATGACTTAGATCTCAGAGCACATTACATATCCATTGACATTTAGGTCAGCCTTTCTTACAAACACCACTTGCTTCAACTGAATTTATTACTATTTCCCTTTAAAATAACTCTTTCATCTTGATCAAAATTTTAAATGTGAACACCAATGTTATTTATATATTTAAATATAGTGAGAGTTGCAGAAATACACCATGCCAATAGATTTTGAATGTGTGTATGTGTGTGTGTGTGTGTGTGTGCATTCATAAACCCAGATACAGAGCACCAAACACTAATTTAAACATCTCTTTTCCTTGATGGTAGCGTGATTTTTCTTTTCCTTTTCTGAGTTGAGAAAAAGAAAGCAAAGCAAGGTTCTACAACTTTCAAAGGCTTGAAAAATAGTTGCCATAAATCTAAGCAGCACAATTCACATTTTACATCTTATATCATTTATTTTCCTACCATAAACATATGGTACACATTTTTCTTAATAAGGATTTAGAGCTATGATGGGAATAGACTATAAGAAAAATGGTTGTATCTGGGAAATTATGCAATCAACTTAATTTTGAATTTGAAAGTGGTTTAAGCATAAATAACTACCAAAAATAATCCCTTTATCATTTTTAACAGATTAGTTTCATAGAAGCTATAATATTAAGAGATAAATCATACACTTAAGAAACATGTGAATTTAAAAACAAAAAATTAATCTCCATAAGTAAAATGCCTCTAATTACTGAGCAGTTAGAGCAATGAATCTATTACAATTCATAACAGGTGGAATTTATTTTCCTGCCACTATTATGTAATGGGAAGAGAGCAGAGAGAGAAATTACGGGAGAAAGTGTGAGAGAGATTGTATTTGTTTTCTATTGTAAGAACAGGGTAGGAAAAAAAATATTAGGAAGTAGTGATTGTTTCAGAAGCATAAGGTTACACAGAAAGCCAAGTCCCAATATCTAATCATCAGATACCACAAACAGACACCAAAGCCGTACCCAATGGTCTCTTTAATAATTTTAAAGGGATTAAATTTTAACTGTCACCTCCTATCTGCTTCCTGCACACACAGTATGTATGAAATAATCTTCTTTACTCATAACGGTACCTGCATCTTAGATAAATGTGACAGAAAACACATTTGATTATAGAAGTTAAGCTCTCATTCACACAAAGGGTCTTTCAGTTGTTGCTTTCATTGTCATTATTTCTACCGGCTAGCACTGCAAATGCTTCTATTTGCTGATTGTGGAATGACACAAAATATACCATATACTTTGATTTCAGATAACTAATATAAAGTTATATTACATGTGAAATTCAAGCTCAAACAATAAATATTATATGTGAATAGATTTTAGAAAAATGCAGGACAGATTTCTGAGAAAATTATTTTCAGTGGCAGACTTCACTGTTGTGTAACTTTGGTCTTGCCTGCAAATTTTTTGAAACGTTTCTTTTACTCTAGGAAATCTGAGGCTGTAGCTACAGTAATCCCTTCTCCTCAGTGGGCTGCCAAAGATACCCAGACTTCTTGCATTGCAGGGATTGTATTCAACACAGGATAGACAGGACTAACAACTGAGGCTGTCAGAAAGACAGCAGGGGGAAACGATGATAGAAACATGTTGAAAATCATAAACACCCCCTACTCACTATACATTTGACAATAAACTGTCCCCTGCCAGGAACAAGATTATTTGAAGTGTGATTTTAAAAAAATGGGTAGCGATCATTCCCAGTTGTACTACACGTTTTCAAAAATTGATTGCAACTGCTTACTTATTGGTAAGAGATTGAATTTGGCAGTTGCAATCAGGGTTGCCAAACATCACATAGAATATTAAAGAGAAAGTGCAAGTCATGAATTTTGAAGGAAAGGAGAGACAGGACATGAGAGAGAATGCCAGTTATACGAGCTTCCATTTGCGTTGTGTGGTATAGACAGGTTGTTTAAATACTACAGAAGAATTAAAAAAAGATAAATTAAAAATGGTAAATACACGACTAGTCACTTTGACTTAGCAACCAAATCAATGATTTTTCACTATAAATTTGACAACAATATTTATCTATCAGTTAATATAGAGGGACACAGTGTACTCTGCTTTGAGTAACTAACAAAACAAGGTAATTGAGAAATATGAAGAAAAAATGAAAGTTTTCATTCTAGTAGCCAACAATGAAGAGTCACAGTGAGCAGTGATGCCACAGTGAGTGTGAGCAGTGCTTCCCTGTAACTGTCTGTCAGATGGAAACCAAAGTAGCAGCATCTGTAGCAAAGGTGCTCCTGATCCTGTCGCTAAGAGCTGGGCTAAAGCTGTTGCTAGTGGGTTATGGCTGGCTGATTATTTTTAGAAAGCAATTCATTACAGCTTTAACATATTCAATAACAATTTCCAGAGAAAAGATAAATCTCTTTCAAAAGTGGCTGTAAATACTTTTAGGTTCACAGTTGAACTAATACAGTTATACAATATTGAACACAATATAAACCCTGTAAGACAAAAAATTGAATGAATTTTTAGCCTTTAAAAAAGATCTCCATTTCATTTTAAAAACACTGTTTCCTACAGAACGACTCATTTTTAATGCTACTAACACTTAGATGTTCGCACATGCATCTCTATTCTCTATGATCTAATTATTACTAGTCACAGTCGATTGCACTCAGATTCGTGGCACCTGAGCATGGATATGAAGTCATCAGGAAGATTTCAATAGTAATGTTTATCACCTCTACTAATTAATGAAATAAAATTTTATGTTTCCTCCTCAAATACAACTCTTTTTAAAGTTTTTAAAATTGTTTTTTGAAGAAGCATTTCATTACAGCTTTAACATACTCATTAACAGTTTCCAGAGAAAAGATACATCTCTTTCAAAAGCAGCTATAAAATTTTTAGGTTTGCTGTTGAATTAATACAGTTATGCAATATTGAACTCAGTATAAGCCCTGTAAGGCATAACGTTGAATGAGTTTTAACCTTTATAAAAGATCTCCATTTTATTTTAAAATATACTGCTTCTTACAGAAAGACTCATTGTTTTTGCTAATATCACTGAGATGTTTACGCATGCGTCTCTAATCTGTATGTATCTGATGATTACTAGTCATAATTGGTTGCACTCGGATCCGTGGCACCTGTGTATGTCTATAAAGTCTTCGGGTAGATTTCAATCATAATATTTATAACCTCTACTAATGAACATGATGTAAATTTTTATACTTCCTCTTCAAACATAATTCATTTTTAAAATTTTTTGATTTGTGTGTGTGTGTGTGTGTGTGTGTATCACACAGAACATCCCAAATCATCTTATTCAACCATACACCCACTTCTCAGATGGCACCCTCCCATAGCCTCCCTCCCTCCCTCTCTTGGATTCGTTGATTTTATTGTTTTCTTTGTTTCAATTTCATTAATTTCTGCCCTGGTTTTTGTTATTTCTTATTGTCTGCTGGGTTTGGGTTTCATTTGTTGTTGCTTTTCAAGTGTCTTGAGTTGCAATGTTAAGTCATTTATTTGTGTTCATTCTGATTTTTTTAATGTAGGCACTTAGAGCTATAAACTTCCCTCTAAGGACAGCTATAAGCATGTCCCAGACGTATTTTTGTGTTGTATTGTCCTTTTCATTTAGTTCCAGGAATAATTTTAGTTCTTTCTTAATTTCTCTTTTGATCCATTCATCATTCAAGAGTGTGTTGTTTAATCTCCATGTGTTCATGTGGTGACTAGGGCTTCTTCTGGTGTTGATTTTAAGTTTTATTGCATTGTGGTCTGATAGAATGCATGGAATTATTTCAATCTTTCTGTTTTTATTGAGGTTTGTTTTGTGCCCCAGTATATGGTCGATATGGAGAAGGCTTCATGGGGCACTGAATAGAAAGTATGTCCTTTGAACAAATGAAGTGGCCTTCTTTATCTCTTCTGATTAATTTTAGTTTAGTCTATTTTGTCATATATTAGAATTGCAACACCTGCTTGTTTCTTAGCACCATTTGCTTGGTATATTTTTTTCCATCAGAAGGGTTTCTTTTTAAAATTAATTTTAAGTAAGCACACAAAGTCAAGGGTTTCATTATACTATTTTCATATATATGAGTCATTACACTTTGTTCTAATTCAGCACACTCCTCTACATTTTTCCCTTATTCTCCCTGACCCCCCCAATAGGGTTTCTGAAGACACTTCTCCTTAATTAACCTACATTTGAAAAAAAAAATGACTATGGTCATTTTTTCAGACATTCTCAAGGGCTAGATTGGGAGAAAGGTGTTACCACAAGTCTCTTTTGTTCTAGTCTAATTTTAGCAAAGGTATTTGCATGAGAGAAGGAAGATTGCTATCATTTTAGTTTTTCAATTACAAAGTTAAATTAAGGCTTGCGTTGCCAGTTTTCAACACAACTATTCCATAATTTCATATAAATATTATATACAATATGCTGTGTATTCCTAGTTATAATGTTATGACATGGTTTATGTGTTCCTAAAACTCATATATGAGTTTTGGTACATATATGGTACATAGTGTGCAAGGAAAAGCTTATAGGAAATGGAGTTAAAATAATATGGTAAGTTTTGTGTGCTTAACTTAATTTATTCCATGAACCCTGAAGATTTTACTACATGCTTTGTGTAGCACAGTGATTTTTAGGAAGCCACATATTGCAAGTAATTCACTGTATCTAAACAAGTGTTACAACATAATAATCTGAATAAGTATACATCTAACCTAGGTAAAAGAAATTCCTGTCTTCATCTTAGGATTCCAAATATACCAAGTTCCTTTATCCATTAATCTCTTTATTGAAATGGCAGTGATCACATATTGGAGTAGATACTAAATTCACTTTTTCTTATAGTCAGAGCAAATCAGATTACCTAACTCAAAAGCACAACTCTCACCTCAATGGGGATAAGAGACAGTTTATGACCAATCCAAATATGAGTGACCATGGCCTGGTAATACAGATTCAGGTTACACCAAATTTCATGTTTTCAATAGCAGTTTCAGGAAGTAATTATAGTACCAGAATAAAGAAAACCAGCACCCACATGGCAGCTAACAACTGTCTGTAACTCCAATTCCAGGAAATCTGACACCATCTTCTGACCTCCCCTGGCACTGCATGACATGGGTGCACTTATACATGCAGACAATACACTCATAAACATAAAATAATAAAATAATAAAATTTTAAAAAGAGGAGGGTTATGGGGTGCGCAGGGATCTCGGGGCGCCAGCTGCTAGCGTGGAGCCAGTCCCCTGTGCGCACGGGGAAGGCGGCGGGTCCCGCAGCGCGTTGCTGGTGGGCCCCTGCTTCTCTGCTGCTTCTCCGCTGTGAGTCCCTCTGCTACCAGGGCTGGCCCGGCCGAGTTCCGCCCTAATTTCACCCGTGCACTTCCTCGAGATGCGAAATCCAC
>NW_008355363.1:5255898-5263676 GCF_000622305.1 Nannospalax galili | reverse complement strand
TCCAGCTCCAGCTCCAATTATTGAGGAAAAACCAGGACACTTATACCATGGGGGGGTAGTAAAAACCTTAGCTGATAGGTAATTTTAGGATGCCCCATTTACATGTGGAAGTAAGCTCCTGCCAGGCTGCCAGACTGCCTGAAAAATCACACAGGAAAGCCTGGCATTTCCAGAGCCAGAGGCTATGTTTTTGTGAGACTACTTGAAAAGACGAGTCAGGAAGATGCCAGAAAAGCACCCTGTTCAAAAAGGAGTCTCTGCATTTGAGCCGAGCCCATGGGCTATCCGGACATGAAGAGACTACTACTTTACACAACAAGGGTCCCCAACAGAGGGTCAACACAGAGGAAACATTTCCTCCATGCTTCCAAATGAAGCCAACCATGGTTGAGTAGGACCTTTGACTGATCTTCACATAGATGGAACTGGTAAAAGAAAGGAGCCAGTGCTTCTCCCAAGCCCAAGTGACCCCTGAGGAACAGATCCTCAAATGACCTTAAGTGTAAATATAAGTTGATTTATTTGGGCCAACTTTAAGGTCTTAAACACCCAAAAGGAAAGTATAACCACAGAGTAAAGTTATCAGTATATTTCTTTAAGTGTTCAAGGGATTGAAGTTCTTAGACATTAGGCTTAAGTCCATATAAAAAGTTATTTAAACAGTTATTTCTCATTGATGATTTTGTTCTGAATCAGAAAGTGCTTCTCAGATGTTAGACTTCAAATCTTGATCTATATTTGCTTGTTTAAAAACTATTATTTTCCTTTTATGTGTATGAATGCTTTGCCTACATATATGTAAGTGCATCATATGCATGCAGCACCCAGTGAAACTAGAAGAGGGCATTTGATCCCCTGGAACTGTAGGTCCAGATGGTTTCAGTTTGGCTCTCTACAATAGCAACTGATGCTTTTAACTACTGAGTCACCTCTCTTGGCCCTGTACTTATTTTTGTTAAAAAGAAAGGTTTCTTAGAACAAGTTTTATGATGAAAGTTCAGATAATAAGAATGCTCAAGTATTTTGTGACAGGAACCCTTTTATTTGTCAGAAGGTGTGCCAAATGGTACATTGAAAAGTTAACAGCTTATAGTAAAATAAACACATATACCAATAGGTCTACCCTATGACAGATAAATTGTACCCAGTTTATATAATACAATAAAATATGTGTTAGTTTTTAAAAGGCTTTCATAAGAAATTTAAACTGGGCACAGTGGTGCACACCTGTAATCCAGCTACTCACTTGGGAGATGGAAACTGGAGAATCATAAATTCAAGATCATTGCCAGCTACTTACCAAATTCCAGGCCAGACTGGGATACAGCTTTGAGGTTCTGTCTCAAAAAAATTAAAAGAAAAGAAAGAAGGAAGGAGAAAAGAAAGGAAGAAAAGAAGAGAAATGAATATTATATATGTGAATAACACAACAGAAATGGAGAAATCAAATTGGTACTGACCTGAAAGCTTCATCTCTATTTGTTAGCTTTCTTAATACTGAAAGGTGCTATGCATGCTATCAAAAGAGAAACAATCATCAACCTATACACCTGTGAACTCTGAAAGCTATAATAATGATTGGCCTAGGAAGATATACCCACTGGTGCAATAGTGGCACACATGTTATGGGAGTAACAAATTATGTTCTGATTTGATGTATATTCTTCTTGACAAGATAAATCCCAGACCTGGTATTCTTATTTGTGCTGAGATCCTGTGGCTAGGGATGTCACAGGGTGTACAGGAACCTACTACTTTTATGCTGCTAAATGAACATAATATCAAACCCAATCCTAATGGTTTATTTTTATATACATAGATTAGAGCATCTCTCAGTTTTCACCAGAGAAGTTTATTCTTGCAGCAGATGGCAATTAATACAGAGACTCACAACTGGTCAATGTGTATAGAATAAGAGACAACAAACTTCTTAGTCCTAAATGAGACACCTATATCACACCCTTTCTTCTTAGGGCTCAAGGATCATTGCAGCCTTGGAGCAGAAAGAGGAAAGAGGCAAGGGTATTGGAAAACAGGGAAACCATGTTTTCTGGACACAACAGAGCAGTTGCACATATGAACCCATACTGCTTGTGGCAGCATGGACAAGGCCTACATAAGCATAAGCCAGACCAAAACTCAGTAAGGACAGGTAAGTTGTGCAAAAAGCCTCAGCCCTGGCTGAAGAACTACTGGTTTTTGATACTTGCTGGGAAATGGGGTGTCACATTTCTTTATGGGCATTATAGTGGGTAAGTTGAGCATGTTGGCGTGCATGGATTCACATCCAGGAGCATTTGGGGTACACATATTGGACTTGATAGGCCTTGAAAAATAGAGTGCAGGAAGTGGGTGGTTTTGTAGGTGGTTGAGTCCAGATCCGAGAGGAGATGGAGGAGGGCTTGAATATGATCAAAATACATTGTATGAAATTCAGAAAGAATCAATAAAAATACTATTTGAAAGAGATAAGAATAAAGTTTCATCTAAAAACGAATGTTTATGTGCACAGAATTTGCAAATCAAAGTCTATAGCAGTCTTATTAGTAACAGACAAAACTTGAAAGCAAAATTGTCTATTAGCAGGTGAATACACTGAGGTACAGCCAAACAATGGAAACTAAATAATTACAGAAAATGAACTGCCAAGCCAGCTGTAGATGTAGTGGGTTTATATAGCTGCAAATCACAAATTAAAAGAAACCAGTTTATTATTTCTCCATATAACATTCCATAAAAGGCAAAACTATGAATACAGTAAAATCTACCAGCAGATGTTGGTTGTTGAGTGTGGAAAGGAATAAACAGGCAGAGCTCAGAAATTTTGTTTTTGTTTTAGTATGTGTATGAATGAAAGTCTTTGCATGCATGCATTTTATGTATTCACGTGTGTGCATGTATGGATGCAAGCATGTATAAATGTGTGAGTGCATATGTATGGAGGCCACAGGTAGACATCAAATGTCTTCCTCAATCTTTCTCTACTTTATTTGTATGAAACAGAATCTCTTATTAATCCTGGAGCTCACAAGCTTATGAATTTGGCTGGCCAGCCAGAAAATGAGCTCCAGCGATATATCTTTCTCTGAGTGCCCAGTGCTGAAGTTATAGATTTGGACTGCTGTCCTGAGCTTCACATGGATGCTGGGAATCCAAAATCAGGTCCTCATGTTTCCTTAGCACACATTTCCCTGATTGAGTCGTCTCTCCAGCTCCTCTTTAGTTGTTTACGAAAGTCTGAAACTATTAAAGTCTGAACTATTAAGCTTAGGATAGTCTGCTGCTCATTGTGTACCCCATGGTGGTCTTAAACGTGAGGTGATCCTTCTGCTTGTCCTTCTCAAGAGCTTGAATTTCTAGACTATAATATCACATCCAGGATATAGAGTTTTCAGGGATGTGAAAACTTTATTAAACTATAAGGAAAGACAACTGTCATTATACATATGTCTATTGCTACAAAATATATAATGTCAAGAGATCATTTTGAGCCTTATATTTCCACATGGCAACAGTATTGGTTTGGGCACAGCTTTCTGTGATCCTAGCAAGTGTATGGTGAGCTACGTGTCCTACAGACTCTGAACTCCAGTGCCATTCAGGTTAGAAGGAGGGTTAATTATTTTCTGGGTCAGAGCATGTTCTGAAGTTCGTGAACCAAGTATTCACTCCCTTCTAGCAACAGGACCTGAATTCCTACAGCAAACATGTCCTAAATGAAGACATATTGAAATGGCAGGTGACCTTTGATGAGAAGCTTCTGTTCTAGAGACTCCTGACCAAGACCAATCCGATGCCACATGGGGCAGAGCAACTGTTTCCTGCCAATGCTACTCATGCAGTGTATATCCTGCAGTACACTATTGTGGACCCACAGAATCAGAACATGTCCACCTTCACCTGAAACATCATTCATGCCTGACTGATGGTGGTGGGGGAACAATGCATTTACTGTGTGAACTCTTACAACAGTGGCTGGACCAAAATTCGCCAGGAAGCCTCCTGGGTCTCTTCAAGCTTATTTGGTGCCTACAGAGCTGTCCAGGATTTTGGTCTTTTACAATTCAAAAGTAATATGACCCGGAAAATGAAGGACTTTGGTACATCTTAGCCAAGGTACAAGGTGAGGCCCCTTTCAAAGCACTCATCAAGACAGCCAGAGAGGCCAAGGAGGAATCAAAGATGACAACATTGGCAGCTTCAGAGAAGGCAAAGGACATCGCCTACAAAGGCTCCACCAAGCAGAAACAGTAACAGCAACATTCGTGTAGCCCACCAGCAAGTGCTAGTCAGCTCCTTCTCCCTTCTTCCCATTGTACTTTATTATTAAAAATCAGCTTCCCTCTATCTGTTGCCTGGGTGTCGTTGGGCTGATACTCCACTCAGCATCTGCAGTATATGAGACTCATTGTCCACTCTTCACACCACCTCCTTGTTCTCCCATTGGGCAACTGTGACAGGTGCAGAGAGGAGCAGTGACCTGCTCAAAGTCCCAAACAGTACGTAGGTGAAGTGGTAATAAATTATAGACTGTAAGCTCCCCCAGGGAAGGTCTCCCTGTTTTATTCTCTGATTCCCAAATACCTGAAACAATATTTAGCACAAAACAGACAACAAACCCTTGAAAGTATTAATTGTAATGTAAACAACAGATGTTGAGTGATTATGATCTGTCAATGCAGATATATCAACTGTAAAACAATATGCCCTCCTAAGGCAGGATGTTGATAAAGGGGGAGGATTTCATGTGTGCAGGCAAAGTAAATAAGAGGAAATTTCTGGACTTTGTTCTCATATTTGCTGTGATCCTAAAGCTTTTATAAAAATTCTGAGGAAAAAATAATGTTCATAATAGGTCTCTTCATAATACTCCAAAACTAATAGTAACTCAAATATGCATATGTATAAAATGGCTGAAATCTGTTGTATATTCATACTGTGGATTACTCTGTTATAAAAAGAAATGAGCAGCATCAATCAACAGGGATTAATCTTGTGGATACTGTACTGCACAAAAGAAACCAAACATGATTATACCATTTTCTCACATCTCTGTGAAATTAAAAAATGAACAAAGTAAATTTATCTCTGGTAGTAGAAATTAGTGGTTGCCTTTGAGAGATAAGAGATTAGCCAAAAAAAAAAAAAAAGCATAGGGAGATTTTTGTGTGTGTGTGATCATATAAAATATCCTTTATCTCAAGCTGGGTAATGGTCATTACATTCCTCAACACTCATTGACATGCTTATTGAAGAAACATGTATTCTAGTCTATGTAAATGATTCTTAAATAGAATACCAAGGAAAATATCCCAATTGTTTTCCATTATTGTCTTCACACTACATATCAAAAATGACTATGACGCACATGAAATCCTATGATCAGCCCCTCTTCACAAGAAGATTGTAAGGAAAAACAGAATACTGTAATGCAGCCTTATATCCTTTGGTACTGCAGTCGATTCACTTCAGTTGCCCTAAAATTTATGTATCAAAGCTCTAACGCACATTAGAATGTGACTCTGCTTGGAGACCAAGTACTTAAAGTAATTTGGTCACGATCACATGAATACTGTGGGACAGTAACCGAATACAACAGGTGTTCTTATAAGAAGAGGAAGGGTCCACACTGGCACAGACAGAAAGCCATTTTTAGAAGCAGGAAGAAGGTGGTCATCACTGAGACAAAGAAAAACAACTCGGAGGAAACCATCCTAACTGATTCCTTGATCTTGAAATTAGGCCTGAGTATTGTGAGAAAATAAATTCCCATAAAGGTAATCATTTTTTTTTCAGTTGAATCAAGATCTCATGTATCCCAATGTGGCCTCAACTCATTATGTAGCAGATGCTGGCTTTGAACTCTTAATCGCCTTCCTGGACTTCCTGAGTCTGGGGATTACATGTATGCATCTTCAAGAGCAGCTTTTTTTTTTTTTTAAGAGCAGCCCTAGCAAACAATGAAGATGATGCATACAAGATATACATATTTATTGAAAACAATTCAGAGTTTCCAATTAGAGATTAAAATCAAGTCTTCCAGAGTTTTCAATTGAAATAAAAAAAAAAGCTGGCTAGAAAAGAGAGCTATTTTTTTTTCTGGAAGTAGTTTAAATAGTATTTAGGAGGTTGTATAATTCCAAGTACAGAGATATCATTTATTTCAAAATATTTTGCACTCAAAAATTATCCTTTACACATTGATAAATAGCAAATAACAAGCAGACTGCATTTTAAATGAACTGTAAGTTGATGTTGCTAGCACTAGAATGAACCTTTTTAATATGATAATTACTGAATTTGGAGGAGACAGAGTGAAGTGGTTGAATTTGTTTAGAACATCCCCAAAATTTAAGTGTTCTGTATGAAACCAGTAGACTGGCTAGGTAACAGAAGTGACCAGGAGGGATCTAAACTCACTGAAATTTCAGACATATTCTGGATCTCTACCTGAAGAGTTCACCTGTCAAGCTTCTTTTTATGCCAGAGGAATAAAGCAAGAACTTCATGGGAAGAAGAATACCTGGACAGGCTTGTTCAAGAAGAAATTCTGTTCTTCAGAACTGTGATCCAGAAGCATTCTTAGGGAATATAAATTCTATTTTGTACCTTGCCTCCATCTTGTCTCCTTCACAGGACATTTGTCAGAAAAAAGAATTTGCATTGAGGAGAGTATTAGGATACAAAGATTCATCCCCAGTGTATTCTCTAGTCCATAGACATGCTTTGTCAGTGACTGCAGGATATGAAGATGAATTTTCAGAAACAATATAAAAAGTTGATCACTTTTGGCCTATTATTATGAGAAAAATTCAAGTTGCAGGTTGCATTTATGTAGCACATGTTGTGCACAAGCCATCTTGTGAAAAAGATTAACAGAGCAGAACTCACGGATTTATCCTATAGAACATATTTAGCATGTCTTTCCAAAAGAATAAAGCAACAAAGATAGTTATGAACAATCAAGTCCCTTAAAACTTTTCATCTATTTTCCTAACCTCTGAGCACTTCAAGAAAAATTTTCTTTTGTCAACAGACAGTAAAGAAAGTAAGGAGCCAACAAAGTTTCATGAGCCTTTAAAAATACATACAAATTACACTGTACAGCATATTTTTATAATGTGTACACATTTATTAAACTGGTCCCAAGTCTGTGTACAGGCAAACCCTGCCTGCATCACACCTCAAAGTACTCCCAGGGAGACCCAAAGTCTTCACACATCATGTTGGAGGGATAAAAGAGGTAGGCGAAGATGGCTGACCAAAAATAAAAAAAAAATATTAAAGTGGAAGATTTTTCAAAAAATTTACAGTACATAATTTACACAAAAGCAATGCTGTTGCCTCCCCTGCATGGACTCAGGGTGTGGACTGGGCCATCATCTTTAGGAGTGGGGTTGGCTTTTGGGAGGTCTTCCTGTAACCAGGGATACTTGAAACATGATTAAAAACATGTACAAAGCCCTTGCTACATTGTAGGACTTGGGGATGCTTACCCCAACTGACTGCTGTCACCTTCACCTTTCCGGTTTTTAAATCCTGAGTCAAAAGCACCAAAAAATAAAATAAAATAAAAAGAAATTAAAAGAAAAACCCAACAAGTTGGTAAGCTTATTAATTGATTTATTAATTAATGCAGGCATTTTATTTTTCTTAGATTTTATTTTTATTTTGTATGTATTTTTTGCTTGTATGTATACAAGTGCATTCCTGGTGCTGTTTCAGTCCAGAAGAGGGCATTTGATTCCAAGAAACTGGAGTTAAGATGGTTGTTAGAC
>NW_008355363.1:5238489-5255694 GCF_000622305.1 Nannospalax galili | reverse complement strand
GGATTTCATGCCCAGGAAGGAAGGCTGGAAGAGCTCTTCGGGCAGCGGAAGCACTCGTTGACAGTGGCGATGCCTTGGCCATCAGCTCTTCTACAGGGAAGAGGAAGATGCAGCGGTGGCCATCTCTTGCTCAGTGTTCCGGACAGTGTAACACAGCTTCTCCGTGCTGTCATCCATGATTTTCCTCTCAGCTGTGGTGGTGAAGCTGTAGTCATGCTCTGTCAGGATCTGCATGAGGTAGTCTTTCAGGTCCCAGCCAGCTAGGTCCAGACACAGGATGACATGGGGGAGAACGTAGCCCGATAGATGGGCATAGTGTGGGTAACTCCGTCGCCAGACTCCATCAAAATGCCACTGGTATTGGCAGAGGCATACAAGGACAGCACTGCCTGGATGGCTATGTACATTCCTGGGGTGTTGAAGGTCTCAAACTTGATCTGGATCATCTTTTCACGGTTGGCCTTAGGGTTCAGGGGTGCCTCAGTAAGCAGTACAGGGCCAGTAAGGAGTACAGGGTGCTCCTCAGGGGCCACACGCAACTCGTGGTAGAAGGTGTGTGCCAGATCTTCTTCATGTCATCCCAGCTGGTGACAATGTCATGTTTGATGGGATACTTCAGGGTCAGGATGGCTCTCTTGCTCTGGTCCTTGTCATCCATGTAGTCGTCCTTCTGGTCCATGCCTACCATCAAGCTCTGGTGCTGCGGGTGGCCCACTGTGGACAGGAAGACAGCCCAGGGAGCATCATCACCGGAAAAGCCTACTCTGCATGTGCCAGAGATGTTGTTGACCACTAGTGCAGTGATATCTTTATCCATGCTGAACTGAGTGGCAGGCAAGAGATCTAGACCCGAGGGATGGACATAGACTTTACAGTCAGCATTTTTGGAGGGGGTGATTTTTGAGACAGGGTCTCCCTGTAGCCCCTGCTCTCCTGGAACTCACTATGTAGACCAGGGTGTCCTTGAACTCACAGAGATCCGCCTGCCTCTGCCTGCCGAGTGCTGGGATCAAAGGCCAGCATCACCACGCCCAGCCTGACAGCATATTTTAATATACATTCTGTCAATACAAGTGACCTTTATCTTCAATTGTTTACTCAATAAATATCTCTTGATCTTCCTACATGTAGGTAGGCATTATACCCCATACTGAGTGTTGAAAGGGCCACACCCTGAATATTCAATGATGAGCTTATTAAAATTTCTAGTCCAAGGCAAAAAAAGATTCAGAGAAGTTAATGGCAATGTGCCAAATCTGAGGCAGCACCTAAGTGTAAATCAAATTAGTAACTATTGATGATAAAATTTTACATTTCAATGATAAATCTTCATTATATTATCTGAATTAACAGAGTTTGAGGTGTTGTCTGTGGAAATCTATGGTTTCTTTTAAAAGATACACTTTGTAGTTGAAATCAAAACTGTTAATTGAACCAACTGCTAGACAATCAAATTGTTCACACCATTCATTTCCTTTCCTGTTATAGAGTTCTGCATTCTCACATTTGCATTCTCCATACATGAAATATACTTCTTGATCTAATTCTTGTCATTGGACATATGAGTTGGTGAGTGGAATGTGTAAACATAACTTAGGCTGTGTCCTTGAAGCGAGTTTAATCATGATTGCACATTTAACTCTGTCTCTTGCCATTGCACTAATGAGAACAACACCTTTCGAATCACCAAGATTCAAAAATTAGAAACAGATTTCAGAGTGTGACAGAGCTTCAGGTTGGAGCAGAACCAGAACTTCCCTGTAGCTACCAGAAGACATGGGCAGGAAATGTTTTTCATGTGAAGCCGCAATAGTTTGAAAGTATATGTTTACAGCAATGTTAACTAATACGGACTTTTAACCTGACTTGTTCGAACACACTATATTTTCAGAAGTCAGCACACTAAGGTAGAAGTAGGCAGAGAGAAAAAAATTCTCATTCTTCTTACCAAAGAATCATCAGGCAAGAAAATTTAATAATTAAAGTGGCTGTGTGAATCATGCTAATCAGGTCTTCAAAAGAGATTACTAATAGTAAGAGCTACTTAATGGCTTCTCAGATTTCCAAATTATGCCAACTTTTCTTTTCCCTATATAAGTTAGATTAGTATATCAAAGCATTTCTCTGGCCAGCAAGATGGCTCAACAGGTAAAGGCACTTGCCACCAAGTCTGGTAACCTAAGCTTTATTCCTAGGACCCACAAAATAAAAGGAGAGAACCAACTCCTGCAAGCTGTCCTCTGACACCCACAGATGTGAGAGTATGTGCTCCCTTGAGAAAATGAATACATCAATGCTATAAAAATTTAATATTCTATTTATTAGTTTTATTTTGTATGTGTGTTTTGCCTGCATGTGTTGTAAGTGCACCACAGGCATGCAATGTCCACTCTAGAACAGGAGTCAGGAACTGAATTTGGATCCTCTTGAAGAGCAGCCAGTACTCTTAACCACGGAGATATATCTTCTCAAGCCCCAATGAAAAGAAATTTTAAAACAACATATATATATAAAACATAGAGATTTATAATGTATATATAAAACATAGAGATTTATAATGTAGACATTTTGCTGCAAGATTCACTTTAGAATGTTTGATATTATTAATTTTAGACTTAAAATCTCTCTGTTGTGATTTTTACATGTTACATAACTCATAACTATGTGTATAGTTGAGTCCATCTATATTGGAATGAATTACACTTATTAAAATATGAACTTATAAATTTATTAATTATTTTTCAGGTAGTATAGCAAAATACCTGAGACTGGACTTTTATAAAGAGTGCAAAATTTATTAGTTCATAATTTTAAGGCTGAAAGTCCAATATTGGTTAGCTTCATTAGTTCATTCTCTAGTGAGGGCCACATGGCAGAAGGTTGTATGGTAATAATATACGTGAGAGTACTATACATAGAAAGTTAAAAGTATAGAAATATAAAATATTCCAGTCATAGAAACTGAAGTTGCAATAGAAGTACATTAATTCCTTAAAAGGGCACTAACCCAAATAACCTGATTAACTTGCACTATTACATTTAAAGATTCTACAAGAATCTACCTTCACCACACTAAGGACCAAGATTTTAAAGTCTGGGTGCTATACTCAAACCATAACATCTACCTCCTCCTGTCAAATTGTCTGAACCAGAATTTTGAAGTGAATGATCAGAAAAGCACTGTGTCTTTTTTTGATGTAAACTCTAATTTGAAATGAGTATAGAAATGTTTTCTGTTAATGATCAGATTAGTATTAGTGCATACAACTATTTCCTGACTTCAACCTAACCTCATTTGCAGTTGTTTTGAGAACACATCTGGAAAATCAAACTGCATACATAGCTTCATAAAACAGAAAGTTCTCTTACACACAGAAAGTATGGGGCTTGCAACTGTTATTAATAATTATTTGAGAGTTGAAAAAAAGGGAACAATTCTAGGAAGCTCATGACAGAGGAAAGAACTATGATTCTTTGAATGGTTTGTGGAAAAGTAGAACCATTAAATTACTCAGATGTGCACATAAGGTCTTATTCATTTTAATAACCTCGCAAAAGTACACTGAGAGTCCTGCCAAATACAGTTCTCATTCCCTTAGAGTGCCTTCAGTTGATTTGTGAGATATTTCATTATTTCTTTAATGATCAAATAGATCTCATTCTTCAAGTGCACTGCCTTCTTAAATCAAAGTCAGGGACCTCGGCTTGCAGAATTTTGAAATTGGATGGGACCTGAGAGATCATCTGGCTCAATGATCTCACCTAATAGATGAACAAACTGATACATGGAATGACTAAGCAATAGCTTAACTGCAGACCAGTTCCCAACTTATTCATCACGGACAATGATCTTTATTGGAAAGGCATTAGAAATAAGAGTCCAGGATTTCTAGACCACAGAACTGGAAAGTAGTTTATCCCTCAGGTATGACTTCAGGAATCTTGAAATCATTCAGCTTATAAATATTGAGCTTCTACTCTAATTTCATTTAACCTTGTAGCATGTGAGTATAAGCAAAAAGATAATCCCTGCCCTTTAAGAATACAAAGGTGGTTAATGACTAGTGGAAGATTTTAAATGCTATTTATATGCTGGACACTGTTATTTTTATTATTTTTTAATTTTATGTATATGAGTGTATTTCCTGAATATATGTAAGTGCACCTGTGTTAAATACACACAGAGTTCAGAAGAGGGCGTCAGATCCCCTGGAATGGAGTTTTTGATGGTTGTTAGCCACCACATGGGTGATGGGAATCAAACTCAGGGCCTTTGGAAGAGCAGCCAGTGCTCTTTACCACAGAACCATCTCTCCAGCCTCTCCAGGCGCTCTACTAAAACTATTTTTTTTTCTAGTAACTCATGTAATAACATCTCTGTGTATCAGAGATCACAATTATTCAAAATTTCCAGATGAAGATGCTGATCATGTAGAGGTTATGCACCTTTCCCTAACTTTTACAGAGAGAAAAGTGTTGTATTGGTTTTTCAGAGTTGCTGCAAGCCAAATATCACACCCAGGTAGGTTAGAACAGCAGAAATTCATTGTTTCAGTTCTGGGAGCTAAGAGTTTAACATTAAGTAGTTTAGAACATCAATGCCTTCCCAGGGCAGCAAGGCGGGATAATCATTGATGCCTCTTTCCTTACTTCTGATGTTTTTCTTGTTGTTTTTCTTTTTGTTGTTGTTATTTTGGGATGTTTTGGGTCATCTTTTTGTATTCCTTGGATTATAAAAGCATCTTTATAACACATCATCTCAGTGTCTCTTTCACTTTTATGTGGTAGTCTCTCTGTGCACATGTCTGTGTTCAACTTTCCTTCCTTTAAAGTCAGGACATGAGTCATATTTGATTAGAGTTGTTTTATGTTAGCATTATCTTATATTAAGTAATTTCATCTGAAATGAATCAGTTTCCAAATACATTCATATTCTCAACTACTATGGATTGCTGATTGAATATATAAAATTTGAGATGACATAATCCAAGCTATAAGGGTAATTCCAGGATTTTACTTCAAGCAATCTAGCTCGAGAATAGTTACATTTAACAACACTGCCAGGTAAGTGTTATTTAGAGGTCTTAAGAGATACATGCAATCCCCAAAAAGGAGCAATTAATTCTGTCCATTGGACAATAGATGGGGATTTGGAAAAGCTTTCTCAGGGAAGTCAAGTTTGAATTGACTTTTGAATTATGAGCTTGGAAAGAACTGCATGAACAAGGCAGAGTAGGGAGGAGATCCTAGTGGAACTTCACCTCTTGCCCATGATACAAGCAACATCCTACTAATTGGTCTCCTTGCTTCAATTCTTGCTCCCTTATGGTCAATTATCCATCAGCAGCCATAGTGACTTTTTTTACACAAGCACAAATTTTTCCTGCCCTTAACCCTCCAACAGCCTCTTGTCATGCTTACAGCAATTCAACTTACTTAATAAAACTCACAAGGCCAGTTGTTATAACCTGCATCTTTCTGTCATCTTTTCTTTCTCTTACCTGACTTGTTACGGTGTAGTTACACTGTCCTATCCTCTGTTGTTCACCTTCTCCTTTTCTCCTTTGTTTACATTCTCAGAATATTTTCTCCCAGATTTCACATGACTTCTTCCTTCTCCTAATGTTGAATGGGCTATTCTTGTCATTTGATCTAAGTGGCCAATTTTTGATCTTTGTGATGTCATATGATATTCTTTCCTTGGTTTCATCTTGTTGTGGCACACAAATATACATGTTTTCATTTTTTTGCTTTGGTGTCTTTAATGATGACTTCTCTGCACCAGAATGCAAACTTAATGAAAGTAGGGACCATGGCTTACCTACAAACATCACTATTACAAAAAATAAAAATATAATTAAAAAATAAATTCTTTATTCAAGAACATTTTTTATGGATCAGTAATTTAAAAAAACTATAAAGACCGAATGGGGGCAATGTAGCAAATTCATAAGCATAGTTCAATTTTTCAAGGAATTTGATGCACACAGAAAACCACATTTGGCCAAAGTATAGACAATAAGAGACTGCAGAGTGCATGCCACTGAAGAGGACTCTTTTATTAAATATCACCCACTCATGGCTCAGGGACCACAGTGGAAGAGGGTGCAGAAAGACTGCAAGAGCCAGGGTAGATGTGTGATCACAAGGAAACAGAGTCTTTCAGACCTCTCGCAAGTTACTCATATGAACTTACAGCAATGGTGTCAGCATGCACAAGACCCATGCAATCTCAATCAAACAAAAATTCAGCATAGAAATTGGAAATGGGCAGCAGGCCTGATTCTTAGCAAAGGAACTGTTGGAAACTGATTACTGCTGTGTGAGGAAGGGCTGATCTTCTTTAAGTGAGTGACTCTAGATAGACTGATTAGAATTCAGTGGATGAAGTTGCACTGAGGGATGTCTTGAGACACAAACTTGACACCATATGCCTTAACATATATAATAGAATGCATGAAATCTGGTGAGGGAGGCAATAGGGGCATGCAGATAGGAGGAGGAGTCTAAATATGGCTAATACATATTGTATGCAAAGCACAAAAAATTCAATAAAAATATACAATGAGAAAAAAAGAATTTCAAAATACCTTTAATGAATGATTATCAACCTGGGAGCCAAAATTAAAAACAATAATAATAATAAATAAAAATTTAAAATATATTAAATAAGAGCCTTTTTTCATGAACATTTTTGATGAATCAATAATGGAAAAAATATAAGCACTGAATGGAGGTAAAGTAGTAATGTCTTAAGCATAGCCCACTTTTTCAAGGAATTTGAACACTGAAGAAAATAAATTGGCTAGCAACTAATAATGGAAACCAGAATTAAAGAAGTTGTGATTGTTATTGCCATTGTAGATGAGCACATACAATGATTGATTCAGAAAATAACAAAGAAGAAAGAAGAAGAGTAGGGTAGAAATAAAATCAAATATATAAAAGAAAGTATGAAATTATTTCTTGGTGGAAATGTGAGACCATTGGCTCTTGAGCACATGAGATAATCATGGATAGGTTATTCATGGATTAAAAAAGGTATCCATTTTCTTATGAGACAGAGCTAAAGAAGGTAAGTCTATGTTAAAAAAAACAAAAACAAAAAAACACTGATGTTTGAGCCAGGCATGGTGGCGCACACCTGTAGTCCCAGCACTTGGGAGGCAGAGGCAGGAGGATCTCTGTGAGTTCAAGGCCAGCCTGGTCTACATAGCGAGTTCCAGGACAGCTGGGGCTACAGGGAGACCCTGTTTCAAAAACACAAAAAAAAACCCACAGATGTTTGAAAGTGGAGAGAAGGAATGTGGAAAGAATTTCACCAAGGCAGGAGACTAACTTCTCTGGTGAAAGAAAGCCGTAAAAGAATAGAGAATATAATGAGGTATGTAAAGTTTAATACAATGATTGCGTGGTAAAGGAGGGGAGCATGAATGAGTAAATCAATTTTTGATCCGTATTGGCTACTGAAGTACGAGATCAGAGATTTACAATCTAAAATGATAGACCTTTTTTATTCTGAAGCAGTAGAAACAAAATTGAATTTCGCAGGGCTAGTGATTGAGAAGGTAAGATTAGCAAAAAATGAAGACAATTGAAGGTAATATATTGGAAGTGTTTGACCATTTTTCACTAACTAGAGAAAGAAATGGATCTAGGAGGAGGCTGACAACAAGGAAAGTTTTGAGATATTTTATTAGAAGTATGGAACTGGGAAAGATAATCTGCTATAAAATAATAGAAATAATATAGAAATAATTTCATATTCTAAGTTCAAAGTATAGAGTTACAGGAATCAAATGTATGTTAAGGAAAGGAGAGCTCTCAAGAACTGGGAGTAGGAAAACATGATCATATTATGAATTCTCTTTCTTGTGATTTTTGTTTAGTTTCATGGCAGCATAAACACAAAAATGGCCATTGAAAATGTTTCAGTGTACAAAAATTACAGTTTGATATGATTCTTTTAAAAGTTCTTTAAAAGTAAGAATTTTAGGCAATGGCAAAATTTAGGCTATAGCATAAATTATAAACTGTAGTGTTAATGAGAGTGGCTAGGAAAGAAATTTAGCAATTATAACCCAAATTATTCATAGTTACCAAACATTAGAACCCCTTGGTGGATATTTCATAAGTTGTGTCTTATCAACAGTGAGAAAGAATGTTGAAGGGAGAATTTTTATGCATTCACTTCTTATAGTGCATTATTTATGGTTTTGTTTTGGCTCCAACTGCCAAATAAGTATTTTTAGTACAGACTATATAGGTGGAATACTTTCAAATTTATTTATAGGAATTCCAAACATTGCTTATGAAGGTTAAAACAAGTATAAAATCATTATTATATTGCATTTAAAAAATCTAAAATCATAGTGATTACTAGAGGCTGAGAAGGGTGGAATTGGAAGGACAGTAGGGGACTCAGGGTGGTAAGCACCCAAACATGTGGATCCTAGTCTATAATGTATACATGCATAAATATATACAGGTGCAAGTGTGGGTACAGCCCTAAGAAATGAGAACAGAGAACAAGAAAGGATAATAATAGGTGATGAACAAGGAGGGGGCTGGGGGTAAAAGGGCACATGTGACATGAATGAGGGAGAGATTAGAAGAGTGGTGCAAGGGGAGATCGAGGGTAGAGGGAACTGGAGGGGATGAAGGGGAAGTAGGTTCACTAAAACACACTTGGTTTGAAAATGTCATAACACCTAATAGGCTAATTAAAAACCAGAAGTTAGTATTAAAAAGTTCCAGTGTTTGATACCAGTGTGGGATGACTGCAGTTCCTAAATATTACTATTCGTTCATAAGGACCTATGACAAGGGAGATTGAAAGCATCATTCATAAAGAGAAGTAAATGGAAATGTATGCATTTGTTGAAATATATGAATATGTACATTAATGCATGTTAATAAAATATTAACAATAAAACCATTCTAGGAACCAATACAATATATGTAAATGCATTTTATAGAATACTGTTATTTTAAATCATACTGACATTTAAAGTTTTTTCAGTACACCTATTTCTAGAATTATAGAGGGGAAAACACCATTCACACTCAGAGCACTATTCCCCTCTTCATTGCCCATGTGAATTGAAAATGAATAGTTTGAAATTTGGAGTAAAAAAACAAAAGAAAAAAATTGGTTGCTGAAATACAGTTTTTATTTTCCTTTAACCGTTGTTACATTTTGTACTCAAATGCCAGCCAGTTAATTCATTTAATTGATGCCTATCTTATGCTTGACAAAATATTTTAAAATAATGTTGTTATTATTTCAAAACACTAGAAACTAAAGGCTGCCTTCCAGAATGAAATATTAAATGTTGCCAATTTTAGTGAAATGCAAATGCGCACAAACCTACATAAACCTTATAGTTAAGAAAAATCAGACATAATATCAAAATGATAATGAAGTGATCATTTAAAGATGGTTAGCTATAATTTGAACAAGAATTATGCACAACTTTCCATTTAATCATCTATCACAATGTTTGAATAATTAATTACCCAAAGAACTTTCCTCTTCCTGCTCTCCCTGCACACACACACACACACACACACACACACACACACACACACATTTCCTTAATGTAGTTTATTAAAATAGTATTATGCATTTTGGAAGCTATCATAATAGATATCAATATATTAGCCTACAATCTATATTAAATTATAATGTTTAGTGAAAATGTTCTGTTATAAAGATGAAAAAATATGTTATAAAGAGGAAAAAATTATGGCAAGGTAGAAAACAGTGAAATGATCCAAATTATTCTTAGCAAATTGTCAAGTCAATCAGCTTTAAACTATAAATAGAAATATAAACACTAGGTAATTAGCAGCAAATATTTACTGGCAGTTTAAAATACCCTGAAATAAGAGCAAATTAAAATAACCCATCAATAAAACCAGGTATGCATTCCTATATTAATCTCTTGCTATATCTTTAATAAGGATAAAATATACTAATTTGAAATTGTAATCATACACAAAACTCGGGCTGAACAATAAAATTGATTTGATTATCTTCATAATCATTCCCTTAAGTTACTGATCTAGAGAGTTAACAATAAGCATCCACTATTTTTTTTCAATGATAGATTCTGCATTGATAAAAATGAAGAAAGAACGTTCCAAATCCCACTGGGGAACAAGTAAAAAAGAAAAAGAAAAAAATCTTCAATAAAATTTTCTATAAAGAATAAATTGCAAAAGTTACAAATAATTTGAATATCCTGATCCTCTCAAAGGCAAAGAAAAAGGACTAACATGGAGTTTAATGCATTACAAATACCATATTCTGATTCTATTATTATTATTTTTATCTATTTTTTTATTTTCAAAAAAAATTTAGAAGAAACATTTCATTACAGCTTTAATATTCAGTAACACATTCCAGAGCAAGGATACATCTCTTTCAAAGATGGCTGTAAATGTTTAGGTTCACAGTTGAATTAATACAGTTGTACAATAACGAACTCAGTATAAACCCCGTAAGACATAAAATTGACTGACTTTTTACCCTTTAAAGATCTCCATTTCGTTTTAAGATATGGTGTTTCTTACATTTTTAATACTACTAACACTTACAAGTTTGCACATGTGTCTTTCATCTCTATATGTCTGATTATTACGAGTCACAGTCGGTTACACTAGGATCCTTAGTACCTGAGTATGGATAAAAAGTTTTCAGGTAGATTTCTCTGGTAATGTTGATCACCTCTACTATTTAACATGAAGTATTTCTTTAAATTTTTAATAACTACATGATTAGAAGAAGCATTTGATTACAGCTTTAACATATTCAGTAACATACTCTAGAGCAAGAGTACATCTCTTTCACAAGTGACTGTAAGTTTCTAGGTTCACAGTTGAATTAATACAGTTGCACAATATTGAACTCAGTATAAGCCCTGTAAGACCTAAAATCGAATATTGTTCCTTGCAGAAAGACTCATTGTTTTTGCTACTAACACTGAGAGGTAGGTGCATGCATCTATAATCTGTATGTATCTGATTATTACTAGTCAAAATCAGTTGCACTTGGAATCTTGGTGCCTGTGTATGTCTATAAAGTCATTGGGTAGATTTCAATGGTAATGTTTATCACCTCTACTAATTAACATGACATAAATTTCCATGCCTCCTCCTCAAATACAATACATTTTTTAATTTGTTGACTTTTTTGTGTATGTATATATCACACAGAATATCCCAAACCATCTTATTCAACTATACACCCATTTCCCAGATGGCAACCTCCTACAGCCAACGACCCCCAATAGAGCCCTTATACTCGGGTATCCCTGCTACTGTCTGCTGTGTTGTCGGAACCCCAGCCATTACCCACTACTTGTCCATCTGCTGAATCTAGTCAGCCTATCTAGAGGTCTTTGTTTCAGGAAGGTCAGCTGTTCCTCATCTAGCAGCAATCAGTTGTCACTATTCCTTTAGATAAGACTGGGGTCTGCAGTTCATTTTCCCAATTCTATGTTGGGTTACTATCTGGGAGTCCCTTTGGCCACCCTGGCCAACAACTCAAAAGAAGGTTTCTCTTATCTGGCATTGTTGCTTGTTATGTAGCCTTTAGCTATACATACGGACCCAAAAAATTATGTTGGCCCCTTTAATGTTTGGTTATACATTCCTTTTGGGTGTTTAAGGCCGTACAGTTGGCCCTGATAAACCACTTAATTTTTACTCTTAAGGTCGTTTGAGGATCTGTTCCTCAGGGGTCACATGGGCTTGGGAGGAGCCCCCAGCTCATTTTTTTTACCAGTTCTGCCTATGTGAAGATAAGTCAAAGTTCCTACTCGACCATGGCTGGCTTCGCTTAGAAGCACAGAGGAAATGATTCCTCTGTGCTTACCCTCCTCTTTGTAGACTGGACACTGGTTCAAGGCCATCACGTGGGGTCTCCACAGCCCCCTTGATCAAGAGGACAGGTGACCCACCACAGTTACAGGACATTTTCAGAGATGCTCATAGTCCCCTGGAACTTAATTGACCTAGGAGGACAAGGATCAAAAACTGTTCTTTATATCCCTCCAAACAAATTATTATAGGCCTCAAAGTATGTCTGTTAAACATCCAAGAAGGTTAGTTCCACCAGTCTTGTACTTTTAATTACTGTGTGTCATGTAGATAAATCCAGGGCAAAGACCAATCATTCTCAGATAAACCCTATGTAGACATACATTTCTTGATCTGCTATGTATAATTTGTCAGTAGGTTGTTGGAGTAATATGGTTCCCTCTGGTTTTTAAAACTAGCTAGGCATGATTTATCTCTCCCATTTTCTCACCCCTCCATCATGGTTTCATCCAATTAAGGTGCCCCATCTTCCCCCTTTCTCCCTTAATAATACCCTTCGCCCACGGTTCTACCTTTCTTGAGCTCCTTCTTTCCCTTTATAGCCTAGGTTCATTGTGTACCCTTCCCTTTCCCCTTCCTTAAACTAACCCAATTTGTATCCATATCTCCCTTATTAAAATCTGTTTCCTACTGTTCTTCTCTTTCAGGTTCTTTCTTTCCCTTTCCCTTCTTGGTTCCTTTCCATTATCCTGGTTCCCGTAATTATGTCTGGGTACATACTAACTTATCAGGGTTTGCTTCTAGGATCCACATATGAGGGAGAACATATGTCAATTTTTTTTCTGATTCTGTGTTACTTCACTTAGTATGACAGTTTCTAGTTCCATCCATTTATGTGAAAGGTTCATGATTTCATCTTTCTTTACTGCTGATTAAAACTCGATCATATAAATGAACCATATTTTCATTATCCACTCGTCAATTCAGGTTGCTTCCATGTCTTAGCTATTGTGAAAAGGGCAGAAAGAAACATGGATGTGCAGGTTTCTCTACAATAGGATGAATTCTTTGGGTATATGCCAAGGAGTGGTATACCTCAGTCAAATCATAGGTTCATTTGTAGTTTTTTAAGATTTCTCCACACTGCTTTCCTTAGGGGTTGAACAAATTTGCAGCCCCACCAGCAGTGGATGAATGTTCCCCTTTCCCCACATCCTCTCCAAAATTTGGTATCATTTGTTTTCTTGATATTAGCCAGTCTGACTGAGGTAAGATAAAATCTTAAAGTGGTTTTAATTTGCATTTCCCAAATTATTAGTAATGTTGAAAATCTTTTAAGATGCTTCCTAGCCATCTTTCCTTCTTTTGAGAACTCTCTGTTCAGCTCTTTAGCCTATTTTTTAATTGGGTTACTTCTTGTCTTGATTCTGTTTTTTGAGTTTCTTATATAATCTGGATATTAAACCTCTGTCAGATGTGTAGCTGGTGAAGATTTTCTCCCATTCTTTTGGTTTTCTGTTCACTTCCCTGGCTGTCTCCTTTGATGTACAGAAGCTTTTTAGTTTAATGAGGTCCCATTTGTTAATTCTTGACTTTGTTTCCTGAGCAATAGAGGTCCAGTTTAGAAAATACTTTCCTATACCTATATCTTGTAGGTTTTGTGAATGTTTTCTTCTAACATTTTCAGAGTTTCAGGCTTTAAATCAAGGTCTTTGATGATTTGGCATTGACTTTTGTGAAAGGTGAAAGATAAGGGTTTAGTTTCATTCTTGTACAGGTGGAGATCCAGTTTTGGCTTCACAATTTGCTGACCATGCTGCCTTTCCTCCAGTGAATATTCTTGGTCCCTTTGTCAAATATCAGGTGGCTGAAATTGCATGTACTCATATTCAGGTCTTCAATTTTGCTCCAATGATCTATGGGTCTATTTTTGTGTCAGTCCCATGTTGTTTTTATCACTATAGCTCTGTACTACAGCTGAAAATCTGGTATAGTAATCCCCCCATCATTGCTCTTAGTGCTAATTGTTGCTTTGGTTATCTGAGGTCTTTTGTGCTCCATATGAATCACAGAATTTTTTTCCAATTCTGTGAAAAATGTCATAGGGATTTTGATTGTCATTGCATTGAATCTATAAATGGCTTTTGGTAGAATGATCATTTTCAAAATATTAATTATCCCAATCCATGAGCACGGGAGGTCCTTCCATCTTATGATGTCTTCTTCAATCTCTTTCTTTAGAGATTTACAATTTTCATTGTAGAGTTCTTTAATGTCTTTGATCAGGTTTATTCCAAGATATTTTATTTTACTTTTTCTTACAGCTATTGTGAAGGGGAGTGTTTCCATGTGCTCTTTCTCTGATTGCTTGTTATTGGTATATAGAAAGGCTACAGACTTTTGTATGTTAATTTTGTAACCTGCCACTTTACCGATCATGTTAATAATTTCTAGGAGTTTTCGGGTGGAATTTTTGGTGCCTCTTAGATATATCATATCATTTGCAAAAAGGGATAACTTGATCTCTTCTTTTCCAATTATTACTCCTTTAATTTCCTGTTCTTGCCTTATAGCTCTTGCAAGAATTTTAAGCCCTACATTAAAGAGAAGTGGAGATAGTGGACAGTATTCTCTGGTCCCCGATTTCAATGGGAATGCTTCCAGTTTTTGTCCATTTAGAATGATGTTTGCTGTGGGTTTGTTATATATTGCTTTAATTATGTTGAAGTATGTTCCCTCAAGTCCAATACCCTGTAGGACTTTGAACATAAATGCATGTTGAATTTTGTCAAAGGCCTTCTCTGCATCTATTGAGATGACCATGTGGTTCTTGTTTTTGAGCCCATTTACATGATTTATGACTTTTTTTGACTTACATATATTGAACCATCCCCACATCTCGGGGATAAAGCTGACTTTATCATAGTGGGTAAGCTTTTTGATGTGTGTCTGTATGCGGTTTGCAAGTATCTTGTTGAGAATTTTTGCATCTATGTTCATTAAGGATATGGATCTATAGTTTTCTTTTTCAGTTGCATCTTTACCGGCTTTGGTATTAAAGTGATGCTGGCTTCATAGAAGGAATATGGAAGTTCTCCCTCCATTTCTCTCTTTTTGAATAAATTAAGTAGTATTGGATATAGATATTCTTTAAATGTCTGATAAAATTCTGCTGTAAATCCATCTGGGGTCTTGGGCTTTTTTTAGTCAGGAGGTTTTGTATTACTATTTCAAATTCTTTTTGTGCTATGGGTCTGTTTAAGCTGTTATTCTCTTCTTCGTTTAGTTTTGGTGGTTCCCATATCCCTTCATTTCTTTTAGGTTTTCAAACTTAGTAGCATTCAGTTTTTTAAAGTATTCCCTTATAATGTTCTATATCTGATTTTGTTGATTTGGAGGTGCTTTTTCTTTTATTTTGATTAACTGGGCTAGTGGTCTGTCAATCTATTTTATCTTCTCAAAGAACCAGCTCTTGGATTCATTGATTCTTTTATTGTTTTTGCTATGTTTTGTTCTGATTTCATTAATTTCTGCCCTGATTTTTGTTATTTCTTCTTCTCTGCTGGTTTTGGGCTTCATTTGTTGTTTCTTTTCAAGTGTCTTCAGTTGCAATGTTAAGTCATTTATTTGTGTTCTTTCAGATTTTTTGATGTAGGCACTTAGAGCTATAAACTTCCTTCTAAGGACACCTTTCAGCATGTCCCAGCAGTTTTTGTTGGGTTTTATTGTCCTTTTCATTTAATTCCAGAAATACTTCTATTTCTTTCTTAATTTCTCTTTTGACCCATTCATCATTCAGGAGTGTGTTGTTTAATCTCCATGTGTTCATGTGGTGATTAGGCATTCTTCAGGTGTTGTTTGTAAGCTTTATTGCATTGTGGTCTGACAGAATGCATGGAATTATTCCAATCTTTTTGTATTTGTTGAGTTTTGTTTTGTGCCTCAGTATATGGTAGATTTTGGGGAAGGTTCCATGGAGTGTTGAGTAGAAAGTATGTCCTTTGGTGCTTGGGTGGAATACTCGGTAGATATCTATTAAGTCCATTTGATATATGGTATTGTTTAATTCTGATGTCTCTCTGTTAACTCTCTGTCCCATTGACCTATCTAATGCAGACAGTGGGGTATTGCAGTCCCCTACTGTTAATGAGTTGGGATTAATCTGGGTCTTAAAGTCCTGTAGTATTGTTTTTATGAAGTTGGGTACACCAGAGTTTGGTGAATATATGTTCATGATTGTAATATCTTCTTGATTAATTGTTCCTTTGATCAGAATGAAGTGGCCCTCTTTATCTCTTCTGATTAGTTTTAGTTTAAATCCTCTTTTGTCAGATATTAGAATTGCAATTCCTGCTTTTTCTTGGTACCATTTGCTTGGCATATTTTTTTCCATCATTTCACTTTAAGATAGTGAGATGAATTTCTTGCAGACAACAAAAAGATGGGTTTCATTTCTTAGTCCATTCACCTAGTCTGTGTCTTTTGACTGGGGAGTTCAGTCCATTAATAAAGTTATTAATGAAGATGAGTATTGAATCCTGTCATTTTTATTTCTGTTTACATTCTTGATATAGCTCTGTTTTTCCATAGTTATACCTTCATTGAATATCTTTCCACAACCCCTTTGGGTATAGTCATTCCTTTCTTCAGCTCGTTGTATTGCTCCCAGAACTCTCTGAAGGGCTGGTTTTGTGGACATGAATTCTTTCAGCGTATTCATGTCATGGAAGATTTTTCTTTCCCCTTCAACTATAATAGACATTTGGCTGGGTATAGTAATCTGTGTTGGCATCTGTGGTCATTTAACACTGGGAATACTTTGGTCCAGGCTCTTCTGGCTTTCATAGTTTGCACTGAAAAGTCAGCTGTAATCCTAATGTGTTTTCTTTACATGTGACTTGTTGTTTCTCTTTTGCAGCTTTCAGTATTGCATCTTTGTTTTGTACATTTAGTGTTTTTACTATGATGTGCCGTGGAGAGTTGCTTTTCTGGTCCTGGCTGTTTGGTGTTTTATATGCTTCTTGTATTTGTATGCACATGTCTTCTTTAATTTGGGGAAATTTTCTTTCACAATTCTGTTGAAGATCTGATCCATGCCATTATCTTGGGATTCTTCTCTTTCCTGTATTCCTATGATTCGGAAGTTTGGTCTTTTTATGGTTTCACACAATTCCAGCGTATTCCATTCTTGTGATTTCTTAAATTTTTCATAATCTTTGCTTGATTTGTCTAGTTCATCCACTTTATCTTCCAGTATTGACACTCTGCTTTCCATTTCATTCATCCTATTGGTGAAGCTTTCTCTTCTTGTTTCTAATTGGCCCACTGAGTGGCTCACTTCCTTCTTCATTTCAGCCTGAGTAGTCTTCAATATTTCTA
>NW_008355363.1:5224055-5238297 GCF_000622305.1 Nannospalax galili | reverse complement strand
AATATTACTTTGGTTTTTCATGTTATTATTTTTTCTCTGTGATTTTGACATGTGAATTTCTTTTGTAGTTTCTGATTCTTGCGTGAGACTCAAGCCTTCAAGTTTAGGTCTTCTTCTTTTCTTGAACTTTATGTGTTTTTGTGGTTTACTTTTTGGCATGAAAAGCTGGTTGGTCTAAGCTTCTGGTTCTCTCTTTTGATTTTATATTGGAGTGGCCAGATTGCTTTTGTCTTAAGGAGTTCCCCCTGAGGACCAAGTCAAATGAGGATCAGATGTCTCAGGCTTTCTTGTAACACCTGGATCCCTCCAGGAAAGATTTTGGCCTCAGGAATATGGGAGTTGGACTAGCCTAGGAGCAAGGCCCACGATAGATGGTGGTCTAGGGCAGCTGGTGCCATGCCACCCAGAGATGCAAAGGGTCATGGGGTAGGAAAGAGGCCCCAAGTAATCCTGGGGACTGTACTGGGGAGCTGGGTTAGCCTGAATGCAAATGATTAGGAAGCGGAAAGGTCAGCCCCCTGTGTCCAGTAGAGAGGCTGGAGGGTTTTGCAGCCTAGGGAAGCAGAGGGAGGAGCAGTGGGACCAGGCCCAGTGGGCTCCTGGGAGAGAGGCTGGCAGCTTGTGCAGACCAGGGAAGCAGAGGGAGGTGAGGGCGGCACCAGGCCCAGAGGGTTCCTGAAGGCCCCAGAAGGAATAAGGTTGGTCTGGTTGCAAAGGATCAGGAAGCAGTGGTGCCAAGGCAAGGAATGGGACAGGACCTAGGCTAGGAGAGAAGTGCGGGGGGCGGGGGGAGATGGGAGGGTGAATGAGACTGGGTGGAGTCAAGGCACAGAGGGCCTGATCCACCTAATCCAGAGAGAGGCCTGCGGGTCCTGTAGGCCCAGGGAAGCAGAGGGAGGTGAACTGTATTATTTTTTAAGCACAGAAAAACATTGATAAAAACAGTAAACTACAATTTCACAACCCAGAGTTAAACCATGGTAACATTTTCTGCATATAAGTATACATGCATTTTAATGAGTACATATATGTACTATGCATTTGTACATTATAAATATTTTCATATTGTTATTTTAATTCATTGCTTTTAATGACTGAATAAGATATTATAATATCTTATTATATTATATTATTATATCTTATAAGATATAAGATAAGCTATTGAGCTAGTCCCTGTTTTTGTTTTTAGTTTTTAAAACTGTACTTTTATTTTATGTGTATGAATAATATGTTTGAATATATGTGAACCCATGTCAAACAGTGCCCTCAGAAGACAGAAGAGGGAGTTGAATCCCCTGGAATTGGAGATACAGATGATTTTTAGCTGCTATGTGGGTACTTTGATCTAAACCTAAGTCTTCTGCAAGAACAACCAATGCTCATAATCACTGAGCCATCTTGCCAGCCCCTATTCCCTGGCTTTAAGATATGTAAGTTCTGGGGCTGGAGAGATTGCTCAGTGGTTAAGAACACTTGTTGTTCTTGCAGAAGACTTGGGTTTGAATCCCAGCACCAACATGGCAGCTAATAACTGTCCGTAACTCCAGTCTCAGAGGATCTAACAGCCTCTTCTGATCTCCGCTGGCATTGCTCAACATGGGTGCACTTACCTATATCCAGGAAATACATGCATACACATAAAATAAAAATAATAATTCTTTAAAAGTTAAAAAAAGATACTTAAGTTCTGTTCTAGTTTGTTTCTCCATTGCTGTGACAAAAATCTCTGACCAATATCAACCTGTGGAAGAAAAGGTTTATTTTATCTTACATCTCCCAGATCACAGTTCATCGCTAAGGGAGCCCAAGGTATGAACTCAGGGCAGGAGCCTGAAGGCAGGAGCTGGAGCACTGGCCATGGAGGTATGCTGCTCACTGGCTTGCTACCCTGGCCCATGCTCAGCCTGGTTTCTTTTTTTTTATTTTAGAACATTTTTATTTTTATTACACGAAAGAGAGGCATTTTTAACAAAGTTTTTCAGAAATAATTTGAAGCAGGTTACATAAAAGTATGGATACAATGAAATTTAAGGGGGAAAAATAGGAAATCAAAGGCCAAAGATTTATCAACATGGGGTCAACTTTGGTGGAATAATGAAGGCTTCCATTGACTCTTTTTTTTTTAAATAAATCTTTGCTAACACAGCATAGGGTGGGGGTTCATGTACAGAAAATGGGCATCTCTGCCCATTTATGGCTGTGCTGGAAAGCTCACAGTCAAATATGAATTCCGTGACTTCCCGACAGTCACACAAAATGTTGAGAGAGGTGCCTCATGGCATTCTTGGCTTATATATCCTGAACCCCTCCCCCACATGCAGTTATGGTCCACTGATTTGGTGGGAGAGCTTACTGACTTCCCCCTTGACTCCTTGATTAGCATGCGAAGGAGGTGTGTGACCATAGCTTGCATACAGAGTGATTGGAGGACATGTCCAGGTAATACTCCACCCCTTCTTTGGGCTCTTACATTCTTTCTGGCCACCTCTTCCTCAAAAGTCCATGAGCCTTGGAGGGGGTGATAGGTGTGGGATGTTCAACTTGCTTTCTTATACAACACAGGCCCACCTGGCCAGGGGTGGCACCACCCACAGTGTGTTGGGACCGCCCATATCACTCAATCAAAAAGATGCCCCACAGACATGGCCAAAGGTTAGTCCAATGAAATAAATTCCCCAATTCATGCCCCCTCAACCAAAGTGTGGCAAGTTGACACAAAAGCTATCCAGAATAATTTCTTTGTATTTTTTTGTTAACTTCAATATGATGTAGATAAACATGCTGGAAAGCTTTGAATTGAGAAATTATCTCCATTGGACTGGCTTGTGGCCATGTCTCTGGGCATTTTATTGATTTCTGAGTGATGTGGGAGGGCCCAGTCCATTGTGGGCAGTGCCATAATTGGGCAGTTGTTCCTGTATTGTATTAAGAAGCAGGCTGAGCACAGGCCACATAAGCAAGTTATTAAGCAGTACAACTCCATGGTGTGTGATCCAGATTCCTCCCCAGACTTCCCTCAGTGATGAACTGTTGCCTGGGAAATGCAAGATAATATAAACCCTTTCCTTCCCAAGTTGGTTTTGGTCAGTGTTCTTATCACAGTAATAACTACAACAATAAATATCTACTGACAATTTTGTGCATAGTTCTGATTATTGCTTTAGAATAATTTCCTATGTGTACACTTTATAGAACAGAACAGTAATAAAGATTCTTCAAAATTTTTGATGTATTTATTTTTATTTTATGTGTATGGGTGTTTTGCCTACATGTATCGAAGTGCACGTAGTATACATGGAAGCCAGAAGAGGGCACAAGATCCCCTGAAACTGGAGTTACAGTTGTTTGTTAGCATGTGGTTGCTAGTAATTGACCCTTGGTCCTTTACAAGAGCAGCCAGTGCTCTTAACCGCTGAGTTATCTCTCCAGTCCCAGTAATGACGAATTTTTAAAGTATATAATACCAACTTATTTTCTACTCTACATTCTCAAAAAGAGTCTATGTTTTTTTTTCATTTCATAAAATTTACTATTATTTTAATGCATTAAACAAATATTAAGGTGTTATATATTTATTGTTTTTATCTATGTTAAGGACCCCAAATTTATGTTTTTGTGCTCTGGCTTTTTGTTTTTGCATTTTTGTATTTCTTCATCCCCATTCTTTCCTATTTCCATGAGTGAAAATTGTGATTAATTTATTTTAAAAAGTTGCATATTAACAGATATGAAGACACTATTACCAACATTGATATATATTCTAGCCATTATTTTACTACTTTTTTGTCCTACTAATTCTGTTCATAATTTGAAAAACTTCTAGAATGTTTAAATTTCATTAGGTGAGATTTGAGACTTTTCCTTTATTTTTCTCTTTGCCCCTTTGTTTAAAAGGTGGTATCTTTAACCTGCAGTGTGATAAACATTTTTTTTAAACTATGTTTTCATAGTTTACGTATTGTACCTAGTTAATTCATCATGGATTTGTTTTTATAGATTTTGGGGAATAAGGATCTGTTTATTTTCAAAACTTTATAAAAATCATCCAATCTTCACTTATAAAACAATTTTACTATCACCTTAATATGAAAATAATTCCTACTTCTCACCATCTATATCATGTATTAATATAAATTACTACATTAGCTCAGCTATTTTCCTGTTTTTTTTCCTTTAATAATTGTTCTAGTACTAGAACTATATCATATAATTTCATCTAATCATGTTGAGCAGCTGTTACCTGGAAGTTCCTCCAAACACTATGATGGCAAGCTATAGTCACCACCACTCTCCCTCACTCCTCTAAATGAGTCAAAGGGAAGGGGGAGCCAGTTACCCATCCCACTCAATCAGTTGACCTTAGCTGCATAAGAGGGTGTGACTAAGGCTATATAAGCTGAGAACACCATGAGGCAGGCCTCTTGCCATTTCGTGTGGCTGTTGGGAAGTCACAGGATTTATCTTTTGGTGTGGACTTTCCAGAGCAGCTGTAAATGGGGGTGGGGTGGCATCCACTCTTCTGTAAGTAAATCAGCACCCCAAGCTTAGTTAGCAAGTCCAGTAAACTCCAAACCATGGTTTTGGAGAATTCTTGCTTTGGCTTGTTGTAAGGATGGTGGGAGGAGTGAAGCAGATGTCACCTGAAACTTTCAGCAGTGAATTTGACCTTACAATTGGTGTAGCTGGCAGGATATGACAAAACTGAATAGAGTTTGGGAAGAGCAATGGTGATATCCCTGATATGGGCAAAAAAACCCAACAGCCGAAGTAAAGTGAGATGTGGGAAAAGTGTGGGTTGAGGAAATGTTAACCTGGTGCTCCATCCCCATAGACTGGGTGGGGGTAGCTGCAGTGGCATGGTTAATACAGTGGACAGTGAGATATATAAGTAGGGTGAGGTCACCTAAACAGACGACATC
Organism: Nannospalax galili; assembly: GCF_000622305.1. Classification (NCBI taxonomy): domain Eukaryota; kingdom Metazoa; phylum Chordata; class Mammalia; order Rodentia; family Spalacidae; genus Nannospalax; species Nannospalax galili. The sequence continues at coordinate 5,233,378 of NW_008355363.1, read as the reverse complement.
AATGGGAGAAATCCAAGGGTGGCAGAAGTCTTGTAGATGGTACACAGTGGCATGCCTGCTTGTCACGTGGGGGCCACCATGTAAGTATGGAGATGCCTTGAAAATATCAGAAGGACTAGAACAGATTTTGAAAGTTCTGAGAGTAGCACACCAGGGACAGAAATGTCAATAAGCAGCTGTATAGGACACTTTGCTGCTGCTATTGTTAATAAGAAATCTGTCCCAAGAGGAGGCCTTAGACTGGAGGGAAAGTAAAAGTGTTAGAGAGGAATTAAAGCAAGAGAGGGATATGAGGCTGGCCTCATTGGTACTGGCCTCTGACCTTGCCGGTAAATTAGATAAGAGAGAAAAGGAGATGGAGGTGTTGTCATACCGTTTTTTACATCTAGGACGTCAAAAGGGAAAAAAGCCCAGATCAGATTGATAATACAAGGCCCATCCTGAGAACCTAAATCCTGGAACCCCTGGGAAGAGTCAGGTAGTGATGAAGAAGGATGAGACCCAAAGATAGTGGGAGATACCTCTCAGTTTCAACCTTTAATTCAAAGAAAGAGAAAAATCCATGTTTCAGCATGCTGATGGAGGTCTTAACAATACCCCGGTGCAGGAGACCATGGTAATCAGAGAATACTCAGCATCAGAGCTGTTAGAACTAAGAGAGACATTCAAACAAGCAATGAAGGAGCCCTTAGCCACCTGGCTTGTGAGGCTATGGGGCATGGGGGCAAATGAAATCATTTTAAGTTCTATAGAAGCTGAGAAGTTAAGAAATGTGACTACTTATCCCTCTTTGGGACAAAGACTTCACAATTTAAGGCAATATGAGGGAAATCAGTCCATGATGGATTGGCTCATATGAGCCATTAGGGATATGTGGTTATCCCCAGCTGAGATTCTCATGAATACTAGAGACTAGAAAAACATATAGGAAGGACAGGCCCTGTTGATGGAACTGGGTGTGAGGGAAGCTGTGTTCGATGCTCAGTTCACAGGCCCAGGAGGGACAGTTTATACCAGAGACTTAAGAAAGAAACTGATTCAGCAAGGCCCATGAGACTGGTATGGAGCTTTGGTGGCACTGCTAAGCCCCATGGTTGGGTATGACATGTATGAGATAGGTGAGGCCCTGGCAGATTTAAATGATTTAGATCAACATGTAAAAAAAGTTAGAGAGTTCCTAAAGCCAGTAGACACAAGGAAAACAGGCCTAAACTCGGCAAAAGGGCTCCTCCATGTCTCCTAAAGGTAGATGTAAATGGATCTGCACAGAACAGGAATTGCTAGGGTCAAAACTGACAGACAATCAAACGCTGTGCTGGTGAGCCTATGGAGAGCTTTAAGACAAGACCAGCAATTCACCAAAGGAGCAAGAGAAACTGGAGAACAGGAGGTGGAGGTGACTCCATCTCTGCCACCTGCTCCAGACTAACCATCCTCATGGAATGGGACCCCACTTCAGCCTCTTCCTCGAAGGGGTGACCAAATTTGATCACTGGTTAGGACCATACTGGGTGAGGCCACATGTTGAACTGAGGATTTATTGGTCCTCCACTAATACACAAAACACATGGGTGCTAGTGGACAATGGAGCAGAGTGTACATTAATTCATGGCAACACCCAAATACACCAGGGCCAATGGATGGCAGTGGACAGGTGTATGGATACAACCATATCGGTAAAGTGGACTAGACTCATTCTGGGAGTGGAAAATTATCCCCTCAGGAATATAAGGTGTGCATCTCTCCCCTGAGAGAGACCATTCTAGGGATAGATGCCCTACTGGGTCACATGCTACATACTACCCTGGGGGATTTTCGGCTGAGGGTGAGAACAGTAAAAGTGATTCCTCGGGGGTGGGCAAGATGGGAGACAGTCAAACTGTCCACCCCATGGAAAGTGGTGAATATCAAATAGTAGTGCCTGAGTGGGGGTGGAGACAAAATTACAGAAACCATCCATGAGGGGCTGGAGAGATGGCTCAGTGGTTAAGAATATTGGTTGTTCTTGCAGAAGACCTGGATTCAAATCCCAGCACTCACATGGCGGCTAACAACTGTCCGTAACTCCAGTCCCAGGGGATACGATAACCTCTTCGGACCTCTGCAGACATTGCACAACAGTGGTGCACTTACCTACATGCAGGAAATACACATAATTAAAAAAAAAAAGGAAAAAGAAACCATCCATGAGCTACAATGGGTAGAGGTTATCCGACCAGCCCAGAGCCCTTTCAATAGTCCCATTTGGCCTCTCAGGAAGCCAGATGCCTCCTCGAGAATGACTGTAGATTACAGGGAGTTAAGTAAGGTGGTGCCTCCCATTCATTCAGCTGTCCCCAACATTGCACTTCTAACTGAATAGCTGGTGCAGGAAACGGGGTCTTTCCATGCTGCAGTGGACCTTGCTAATGCATTGTTTAGTATTCCCCTAGCTGCTGAATCTCAAGACCAATTCGAATTCAAGTGGAATGGGTGACAGTGTACCTTCACAGCATTTTCCCAAGGTTCTATCTACAGCCCCACGCTTTGTCATGGGATAGCAGCCTGGGACCTGGCCTTGTTACCCTACCCTCCTTCTGTAAGGAGGTTCCACTATGTAGATGATATAATGGTAACTTCTGCATGACTTACAGATTTGGAAGCTCATTTGAAAGACACGCAAGTGCACCTGAAGGAGTGAGGATGGGAAATCTGCACAAGGTACAGTACCCAGTACAGCAGTAAAATTCTTGGGAGTTTTGTGGTCACGTAGAACTGGCATGATACCCAGTGTGGCAGTTGGAAAAAAATCTTACAACAACCTGTACCAACAAATGCCAAAACATTACAGGTATTTTGAGGGCTTCTAGGGTATTGGCAAATTTTTATACCTCACCTGGCTCAGGTCACCCAGCCCCTGTATAATCTAATAAAGAGAAGTGCTACTTGGGATTGGAATGTAAAGGCCTAACAGGCTTTCGATCAAGCCAAGGTACTGGTTTGGCAAGCTGAACAGCTCTCTGGCCCAGTATCTCGTGGTCCCTTCCTCTTCGAGGTCACAGGGAGCCCTGAGCCTATGGGTGGTGTTTGTGGCAATAACAACCCAAGAAGATGGTCCCATTTGGGTTCTGGTTCCGGTCATGGAAAGGGGCAGAGTCCTGGTGCACAGCTCTAGAACAGGAACTGTTGGCTGCGTACAAAGCATTGCAACAGGTGGAATCCATTACGAGCCCCACCCCCATTACTGTAAAAACCACATACCCCATAAAAGGATGGGTGGAGGGCCTGTTAGCAAAGCCCCCATGAGGGGTAGCACAAAACCAAATGCTGCAAAGATGGTAGGCATATATACAACAATGAGTGATGGTGTCAGCAAGCCTGATCACTAATGCCATGCAGGCTGTACTAGGGCTGGTGGTATTTTAAGGCGCAGAATCTCTCCCATCACATCCTATAGTTGACCCTCCAACAAAACCCAACCTAGTGCTAGAAGGGACTCCCACAATTCCACCTGATGCCAGGTATACTGATGGCACCATCAGAGGTGCCAGACAAGAATGGGTAGCAGTGGCAATACAGATGAACACTGACACTGTGTTAATGGAAAGGGGAGAGGAAGAGAGTATTCAAAGGGCCGAATTAAGAGCTTTATGGATAGTAATAACACGGGAGCCTTGGCCAGTAGTAGCCACTTGAACTGACAGTTGGGTCGTGTTCAAAGGCATAAACTTATGAATGGCCCAATGGGTGAAAGAAAACTGGCAGATGATGGGATGACCACTATGGGGATAATAGATGTGGAAGGACATATATAATAAAATTCAGCAGCAGCTAGCACCCCTGGTGGTTTATCATGTGACTGCCTACTGCCTGGTGAGTCCCCCTGAGAACCAGGAAGCTTATGATCTTACCAAGGTAAGGTCTATATATTCACTGGTTCCCCTAGAAGCAGATCACTGGATTCATATCAAGTCTGGCCACAAGGGAACCAACACGGAGTAGAGAATAGCCAAAGCAACCTGCGTTTCAGTAAAATACTCTGACATCCAACAGGAAGTCCAGACCTGTGAAGTGTGTTCCTGGTTATAGTCACAAAGGAAGGATGCCATGATGAGACCAGTGCATAAATCAGCTTCCCTCGTAAGAGACTGTTAAGTAGATTATGTAGGGCCCCTGCCAGTCAGCAAAGAGTTAAAGCGTGCTCTGACTTGTGTGGACACTGCCACATGACTTACACAGGCCTTTCCTTGCAAGAGAGTGATGGGTAAGGCTACGATTAAGGGCCTTACCCAATTCAGAGTCATTTTTGGGTGCCATGGCAGATTGATAGCAACAGAGGTACTCATTTTACAAATACTGATGTATAAGCCTGGGCTGAAAATAATGAGGGTCAATGGTATTTCCACCTTCCTTAAAATCCTACAGGAGCATGGTTAACTGAAAGCAAAAAATGGGCTGCTAAAGGAAGAGTTAAAAGCCTTAAGTGCAGAAGGAACCCTATGGGGTTGGAAAAAATCCCTGCCAGAAGCCATACAGTTGTCAAATGAAAATCCCAGTACCAGGCATGGGTTGCTTCCTCTATCTATGATCTATTGGCCAAAGAGGCCCTAGAGGTCCCCAAATCAATAAAGGTGATTGTCAATAATGTTGTTTGTACACTGGAAGGGTACAGTAAGACAATATTGCTGAAGACAATAGTGTGATGATGTGAGCACAGGAGAAGGAGAAAACAAGCTAGTGCTAAGCTCGAAACTCTCTGCCACTGGATGGGTGGCTTTCATAGTGCCAGAAGGTGCTATGCAGATGGCTGGGGAGAATTGTCCCCTATCATCCTATGCAACAAGGGACTCCACATGCTGCACTATCAACTTGCAAAATGAGATGTTCCTGCTGGTGCTATAGTGGCCTGTCTAGTGTATGTACAATCAGCAAATTTTTTATTGGATCTAATGCCCGCTCCTAGGGATGGAACACACATCTGTTATTGTAGACCAGGCAAACCCCCTGTGGCAGGGGAGGTTATAGGCCCTAGTCAGGAAGCCGCTGCAATTGTGCTATTAGATCAATGTGATGCACTTGCTAAAGTACCATCCAAGCATTTGTGTTTACGTCCATATGTTAAGTTATTAAGCAGTCACTGTTTATATGTTCTTGCCTGTTTGTGTTTTATTGTAGAAGGAAAACAGTTGAAATGAGTCAATAGATCATGACAAACAGATGCTGCAGAGACCCGAAAGTCCAGTGCCTTGCCACAATGAGAGGACTATCATCCCACACCTATCACCCTCTCTAAGGCTTAGGGAATTTTGAGGAAGGAGTGGGCAGAAAGATTGGAAGAGCCACAGGAAGAGGTGGAGTGTTCCCTGGAAGTTCCTCTGACCACTATGGTTTCAAGCTATAGTCCCATCTTCTTCCCATGCTCCTCAGAAGGAGTCAAAGGGAGGGGGGAGCGAGTTACCCCTCCCACCCATTTAGCAGACGTTAGCTGTGTGAGCAGGAGGGGATAAGGATATATAAGCCGAGAACGTCATGAGGCAGGACTCTCGCCATTTTGTGTGGCTGTCGGGAAGTCACAGGTTGTAAGTTTGGGTGTGGACTTTCCAGCGTAGCCATAAATGGGCAGGGGCCCACCCTTCTGTAAGTAAACCAGCACTACAAGCTCAGATAGAAAGTCCAATAAACTAGTTAGGATTTTCCAAATGGTGATTTTGGAGAATTCTTGCCTCAGGTTGTTGCAAGGACAATGGGAGGAGGGAACTGGACCACATGTATGGTATGCCTTCCAGTAGTGAATTTGACTTTACAGCAGCACTCAATTATCATCTCTTTGTATGTTTGTGTATGTTTTTTCTCATTACTTGCACATATTTCTTTGTCTAGGAGAGCATAGAACTCATTTTATTCTATTTAAAAAATAAATAAGGCCAGGACCTTTAATCCCAGCACTTAGGAGGCAGAAGCAGGAGGAACTCTGTGAGATGGAGGCCAGCCTGGTTTACATAGCATGTTCTAGGAAAACTGTACTACAGGGAGACTCTGTCTCAACACAACACCCCCCAAAATTAATCAGTTTCTAGCAAACTTAGGCACCATGTCTTTTAACATCAGAAATAAAACGTTGAACAAAGAAATCAAATCACACAAGAATACATATATTTTGCCTCCAATTTAAGTTCAAAACATGACTTTTTTATTGAGCTTTTTTGTGTATTTCATAAAGAACATCCCAAACAATCTTATTCATCTTTATGCCCACATCCCAAATGGCACCTTCCCATAGCCTCCCCCAACCCCACTGGAGCCCATGTACTGTGTAATCCCTGTTACTGTCCACTGTGTTGTCAGGGCCCCATGCTATTCTCCAGTGAAAGTCCATCTTCTTTGTCTAGTCAGCCTATCTAGAGTCCCTTCTGTTAGGAACATCAGCTCTTCCTCATCTAGCCACAATCAGTTGCCAACATTCCTTTAGATAAGATTGGGGTCTGCTGTTCATTTTCCCAGTTCTATGCTGGGTTACCGTCTGGGAGTCTCTTGGGCCACCCTGGCCAACAACTCAAAGAAAGGCATGTCCTGTCTGGACTGTTTTTGCTCCTTGCACTCCAAGGTCAACTAAGTCCAGGGCACTATGGAACGTCTCTCAAAATGTCCTGTAACTGTGGTGCACCACCTATCTTCTTGTTCAGGGAGGCCATGGAGACCCCATCAGATGGACTTGAACCAGTGTCCAGTCTACAAAGAGGAGAGTCAACACAGAGGAAACATTTCCTCCATGCTTCCAAGTGAAGCCAGTCATGGTCAAGCAGGATCTTTGACTTGTCTTCACATAGATGGAACTGGTAAAAGAAAGGAGACAGGAACTCCTCCCAAGCCCACATGATTTTTTTGTATTATGGTGCTCATGAAAATTAAGAAGAATAATGGACAATTTATAAGGATAATGATTTACTTGAGAATAGGAAATGACATTCTGTATTCCTAGATCTGAAATAGTAGAATCTACCTTTACTGCTATTATCACTAATATTATCTGTAGTAGTTGTAGTAGTTAATATTTTCATTCATATTATTATTTGTGCCAAAATAAGAAGGGTAACTTTATTATGATGATTATCATTAAAGCTATTGTGTTTAGTTATAGTTCTGGAACCAGCAATACTTTGGTAAAACTATTTAATAGGTAAAAGTCAATTTTTAGAAGACACTTTTTTTTCTATATCCTCATTAACCAAGAAAAATGAATTAAAATAATTCATAACAATAATAACAATTAAAATGTGAAATGTCTAGCATTAAACTTAATGTAATATTCAGAGAAGCAATTTAAGCTATATGGAGAAATCTATATGCTCTGTTAAGATTTTCCTATCACTTAGGACATGGGACAAATTATTAACGAAAAGAGACCTCTTCACCAAATGGTAGATATTAAAGTCTATTTTAAAGTTTTATGTTTTAATTATTAATACAATGTAATACATTTGGCAGGAGTGGCTGAGGGTCTCTAAGTAGATTTATGTCACACACTGAGTTACAAAGAAAATGCAAATTTCTTTCAAGAAGGCTCAGTATGGATTTTCATAAACCAATCTCAAGACCCTTCTTTCCTGTAGGGTAAAGTATAACTGCATGTCAAGGAGTGTATTTCTAAAAGAACAGAGAATTCTGATTTCCTATCCTATGATGAACAGAGATGTTGTCATAATATTCAGAATATGTGATTTCTGCCACTATAACTCTCAGAAACACATCCCTTGACCCCCTACTCAGAGCTGTCGCTTTGAATATCCTCTATATATTTATCTATGAATATTTGCATCACAACTTTTTCTTGTATTGAAGTAAATGGAATTTTTGATAATTCAACATTTTTGATGAACAAAACTGGCAATTTCATGTGGTTTTTCTAGACAAATATATCCATGACTTACTTTAAAATGCTTTTTTGGCACATTAAGACAAATGTCATGTTCCATGGCAGTTCCTATCACAAACATTAGAAATATGACATGAGCTGATGAAATTAATGGACTTCACACACAGCAGCTCTACTGAGTCAGCTTGTACTAGATTCTTACATATTCTTTTAGTATCATTTCAACAAGATATATGTCTTTCAGTCATTTGGGGAGGACTACCAATATGCTACTATCCTAATTTTGATTATATCTATCTTGATTTCTGCACCAGTCTTCAAAATGAAGGAGTATTCACCCACTTAAGTGCAAAAATTTTAATATTTATAGTTAATGAATATATCTTACACTAGCTACAAGCCTTTTTGAATCTTTCAGGGTCAATTCCTTAAAAAATATTTGAGTCACAGTGTATTCATCTACAAAGTAGTACTGACAAGTAGAACTATCTCTTAGGGTTATTAGAATGACTAAATGAGATAATCGATGTAAATGGATCCTCCCCTGGCCAAGGCCAGATGACAAACCAGAGGCCAAGAGCCAGTTTCTTTCTCTCTCTCTCTCTCTCTCTCTCTCTCTCTCTCTCTCTCTGTCTCCTGAAGGGTACATGTGAAGCAGAGTTTATAGTCTGTTGTATATTTGGCTGCATGCCACCCCTAAGTACTCATATATTGCTAAATTAAAAATGCCTTCATGGTACTCACTTCAACAGCATATACACTATAATTGGACTGATTCAGAGATTACCATGGCCTGTGAACAAAGTTGAACAAAGTTGAAACACCAATTCATGAAGTATTTCATAATTCTGAAGCAGGCACTTCCATATGTTGTACAAAAAATTAGAGTCAAAGCATCTATAAAGATGACTCCAGCAATACTTTCCAAAATTGCAAATGCGCTTACTCCTTAATCTTTCAATACATAAGTTTAGAAATCTCTTGTTTATGTGGGGCTGGAGAAATGGCTTATTAGTTTTTAAAAAAATAGAGGCCAGTGAGATGGCTCAGTGAGCAATGACATATATTACAAAGCCTGATATCCTGAGTTGGATCCTTAGGACCCACGGGGTGGAAGGAGAGAACCCATTCCTTCAGGTTTTCCCCTGAACGCCACATGTACATGGTGGATTGTTCATGCGTGTGCATATACACACAAACCACACACATGCAATAAATAAATGCAATAAGTGAAACAAAGTTTAAAAAGGGAATCTATTTTTTAATCTATTCACATATATATGAAATTATATTTTGTGGAAGTTTTTTAAGACATATTGTTTCTGATGATAAAAAATAATTAGAAAGTTTTAATAACTACATGATTAGAAGAAGCATTTCACTACAGATTTACCATATTCAGTAACACACTCCAGAGCAAGAGTACATCTCTTTCACAAGTAGGTGAAAGTTTCTAGGTTCAGTTAATACA
>NW_008355363.1:5223573-5223941 GCF_000622305.1 Nannospalax galili | reverse complement strand
AGTTCCTTACAGAAAGACTCATTGTTTTTGCTACCAACACTGAGATGTTGGCACATATATATCTAATCTGTATGTACCTGATTATTACTAGTCATAATTGGTTGCACTTGGATCCTTGGCACATGTGTATGTCTATGAAGCCATCAGGTAGATTTTAATGGCAATGTTTATCACCTCTACTAATTACCATGATGTAAATTTCCATGCTTCCTCCTCAAATATAATACATTAAAATATTAATGATTTTTTTGTGTGTATATCACACAGAACATCCAAAACCATCTTATTCGACTATACACCCACTTCCCAGATGGCACACACCCATAGCCTCCCTCCTGCCACTAGAGCCCTTATCCTCTGATATCCCT
>NW_008355363.1:5211617-5223488 GCF_000622305.1 Nannospalax galili | reverse complement strand
TTGTTTTAGGAGGGTCAGCTGTTCCTCTTCCAGCAGCAATCAGTTGTCAATACTCCTTTAGATAAGATTAAGGTCTGCTGTTCATTTTCCCAGTTCTATGCTGGGTTACTATTTGGGAGTCCCTTTGGTCACCCTGGCCAACAATTCAAAAGAAGGTATCTCCTAACTGGCATTGTTGTTTGTTATGTAGACTTTAGCTATGCATACGAACCCTTAGGAAATTATATTGACCCCTTTAATCTTTGGTTATACTTCCCTTTTGGGTGTTTAAGGCAATAGTTGGCCCAGATAAAGAAATTTATTTTTACTCTTAAGGTCATTTGAGGATCTGTTCCTCAGGGGTCACATGGGCTTGGGAGGAGTCCCTGGCTCCTTTCTTTTACCTGTTCTGCCTATGTGAAGATAAGTCAAAGGTCCTGCTCGACCATGGTTGGCTTTGCTTGGAAATATGGGGGGAGTGATTCCTCTGTGTTGACCCTCCTCTTTGTAGACTGGACACTGGTTCAAGTCCATCTAGTGGGGTCTCTTTGGTCTCCTTGATCAAGAGGACAGGTGACCCACCACAATTACAGGACACTGAGAAATATTCATAGTCACTGGAACTAGTCGACCCAGGAGAGCAAGGAGCAAACACTGTCCTTTATGTCCCTCTGACCAAATTTGTATAGGCCACAAAGTATGCCTGTTAAACCTCCAAGAAGCTTAGTTCCACCAGTCTTGTACCTTTAATTACTTATGTGTCATGTAGATAAATCTTGGCCAAAGACCAATTGTTCTCAGATAAACCTTACCTAGACATATATTTCTTGACCTGCTAAGTATAATTTGTCAGTAGGTTGTAGGACTAATATGGTTCCCTCTGGTTTTCAAAACTAGCTAGCCATTATTTATCTTTTGCATTGTCTCACCCTCCACCATAGTTTTCCCACATAAGGTGCCCCGAGTTCCTCCCTTTATACCTTAACAGTACCCTTCTCCTATGGTCCTACCTCTCTTGAACACCTTCTTTCCCCTTATCCCCTAGTTTCCTTTTATATCCTTCCCTCTCCCCTCCCTTAAACTAACACAATTTTTGTCCATACCTCCCTTATTAAGGCCTGTTTCCTACTGTTCTTCTCTTTCTGGTTCTTTATTTTCCTTTACCTCCCTGTTTCCTTTCCATTATCCTGGTTCCTGTAGTTATGTCTGGATACATATTCACTTATCAGGGTTTGCTTCTAGGATTCACATATGAAGGAGAACATATGTCGATTTCTTTTCTGAGTCTGTGTTACTTCACTTAGTATAACAGTTTCTAGTTCCATCTATTTACCTTAAATTTCATGATTTCATATTTATTGCTGAGTAAAACTCCATACTATAAATGGACCCCATTTTCGTTATCCACTTGTCAACTGAGGGACACTTAGGTTGCTTCCATCTCATAGCTATTGTGAAAAGAGCAGCAACAAACATGGATGTACAAGTGTCTCTGCAATAGGATGAGATCTTTGGGTATATGCCAAGGAATGGTATAACTGGGTCAAAAGGTACATTTATTTGTAGTTTTTAGAGTTCTCCACACTGCTTTCCATAGGGTTTGAATGCGTTTGCAGCCCCACCGGCAGTGGATGAGTGTTCCCCTTTCCCCATATCCTCTCCAACATTTGGTATCATTTGTTTTCTTGATCTTAGCCAGTCTGACTGGGGTAAGATGAAATCTTAAAGTGGTTTCAATTTGCATTTCCCTAATTATTAGTTATGTTGAACGTCTTTTTAAAATGTTTCATGGCCATCTTTACTTCTTTTGAGAACTCTCTGTTCAAGTCCTTAGCCCGTCTTTTAATTGAGTTGCTTCTTGTCTTGATTCTCTGTTTTTTGAGTTCATCATATATACTGGATATTAAACCTCTGTCGGGTTTGTCACTGGAAAATATTTTCTTCCATTCTGTGGGTTTTCTGATCGCTTCCCTTATTGCCTCCTTTGATGTACAGAAGCTTTTTAGTTTAATGAGGTCCCATTTGTTACTTCTTGCCCTTGTTTCCTGAGTCCCTGTCTGAGCATGGATATAAAGTCGTCAGGTAGATTTCAATGGTAATGTTTTTCACATCTAATTATTAAGGAGCAAATTTTTATACTTTGAAGAATTTTTTTTAATTTATTTATACACCCACTTCCCAGGTCACACCCTCCCATAGCCTCCCTCCCCCGACTAGAGCCCTTATACTCTAATATCCATGCTACTGTCTGCTGTGTTGTTGGCACCCCAGACAATCCCCACTACTTGCCCTTCTGGTGAATCTAGTCAGCCTATCTAGAGGTCTTTGTTTTAGGAGGGTCAGCTGTTCCTCTTCTAGCAGTAAGCAGTTGTCAATACTCCTTTAGACTTTATATCCATACTCAGATGACAAGGAGCTCAGAAAGTAAGTGACTGTCACTAGTAATAATCAGATGTATAGAGATTAGAAATGCATGTGCAAACACCTTAATGTTAATTGCATTGAAAATGAATTTTTCTGTATGAAATTGTGTATTTTAATAATCAAATGGAGATATTCTTTAAAGGTTAAAACCTCATTTAATTTTATGTTTTATAGGGTTTATACTGAGTACAATATTGTATAACTATTCATTCAACACTGTGGACTACAATATTGTATAACTGTAATAATTCAACTGTAAACCTAAAAAATTACAGTCAATTTTGAAAAAGATGAATCTTAGCTCAGAAATTTGTTATTGAATATGTCAATGTTGTTGTATTGAAATGTTTCTTCTAAGTATGTGGTTATTAAATAAATAATTACCTGGGAAGATAATTCGAAAAGAGGATTAAAGATATTCTTTTATATACATATAATACAAAGCAAGGCGGAAAAAATATGCATGCTAAATATTGGTTTTAAAAATATTCAAAATGCACAACTTGATATATACAGAGTCAACATACAGAACAATGTTATCTTATATTTAACTAGTTTGATATTTTTGAGACTGGGTCTCCCTGTAGCCCCAGCTGGCCTGGAGCTTGCTATACAGATGAGGCTGGTCTTGAATTCACAGTGATTTTCATGCCTCTGCCTCCTATGTGCTAGATTTAAAGGCTTTACCACCATATCTGGCCACTTAACTATCATGTAAAAAGCAACATGAGAGTAAATATTCATGTATGATTGTATTTACAACCTAAAACAAACAAAATAGACTTATGGACGGATTGTTTAGGTCCCAGTAATATTCATATATCAAAAGCTTTTCTTTAGCTTGATAATATTTGGAGGTAGGAGGTAGGCCTTTGAGAGGCAATTAGACAGTGAGAAAGGAGCCCTCATGAATGGGATCAGTAGGAAGAGACCAGAGAACTTTCTCTTTTCTCCTTTTTAAGGACGCAAGAAGTCAGCAGCCTATAATCTGAAAGAGACTTTCAATGTTAGCATTCCAGAGGCAGAGGCAGAGGCAGAAGCAAGCAGATCTCTGTGAATTCAAGACCAGGCTGGTCAACATACGAGTTCCAGGCCAGACAAGGCTACACAGTGAGATTCAGTCTGAAAATAAAAAAGGCTGCATCTGTTAGAATTAGGAAACTATGGTTAGCAGGCTTACTGTCTGTTTCTATTAAGTTCTGTTGGAACTCATACAAATACTCTTGTTTCCATTTTGTCTATGGATGATTTTTCTCTACAAAAGTGAATGGAATACTTGCAAGATAGATACATGGCCTACCCCGTAAAACATTTATTATTATCTCTCATAGAAAATGTTTATGAATGATTGAGCTATACATTGAGGGAATGGGCGGGAACAAGGATGAAAGTAAGAATTCTTGATATACACACTCTCTTATAACATCTTGTTTTTTAACCAATGAATAAATATATTGTTTATTTGTGAAAAATGAAATTAACAAAATTTAACTTGAATAAACCTTGATAAACAATGTATGTGTGAATTTTGGTTGGCCTAATTATTATTTTTTATTTATTGATCGATTGATTTTTATTTATTTATGTGTATGGGTGAGACTGTATGAGTTTATGTATACCATATGTGTGCAGATATCTGAGGAGTTCAGGGGAGGGCATACTCTGGAACCAGAGTTACAAGAGACTGTGAGCTACCAGGGGGGACCAGAAGATTAATCCATGTCCTCTGAAAGAGCAGTATGACCTTTTAAACACTGAGCTATCTCCCCCGCCTTTATTTCATAACAAATATTTGTGAAATTAAAAATAATCAACACAGTGGCTGTGTGAGATTGAGGCCAGCCTAGGTCGTCTTCATAGAATATTGTAGGCCAGCTGTAGCTACATCGTGAAAACATGTCTTAAAAAATTTAACCAAGAAAGTAGTATTTTTAAATGAAAAACGAGTTTGTCATCATTACTTTCTATTTTCTGCTCTCCCAAATGACTTATATGTACAGTGACTTGAAATCTTGCATTTTGGTGATATCAAAAAGGTATCTGAAGTCCACTAAGATCTCATCATGGAAGTATGCAGGAAGAGGAAAGTAGACCTCTTTGTATTATGATTAAACATCTTTAACAGATTCTTCACTGTGTACTCAATATTTGTCAAAATCTGTTTTTACTGCCTTATATATATTTTTTCATTTAGTTCTCAGAATATTACCAATTTAGATCTTTAGAAAATCTTATTTTGTGAATCCCAGAACCTCATTACTGAGTGATTATTTTGTTTCCTCCCTTGAATGCCTTTTATACATATCAATACTCCCAAACTGAGTTCTTGATTTTCCTTAGCATACATATAGCTGCTGTGCAAACAACCATGCCCATTGTGTAGGATACAAATTTTGTCCTACTAATTATTCATGACAATACACTCTGAATAATTTTCCCTTACAAAATAATTTATAGTTTGACCACATCTTGCCATATCTACCATTACCAACCTGTCTCGAACCACCATCATCTCTTATATGATTATCTCAATGATTTTCTTTTTCTTCTGGTCTCTTTATGACCTATGTTCTTCAACATCGCTGTCAGAACTATTCTTGTAAATGTATGTTTGATTATGTCATTCCATTTCTAAGTACTCTGCAATGAATCTCTTTGCATTCAGGGCAATGAAAATAGTCTTATTTGCTTTGGGCCAACATTGAGCATTCTATTTTTGCTTTTTTTTTTGATACAGGTTCTCACTCTGGAGCCCATTCTTGTCTGGAACTCACTATATATATGAGGCTGGTCTCAAACTCATGGTATTCCATCTGCCACAGCCTCCCAAGTGTTGGGATTACATAAGCAAGCCCAATTGTACTGACACATCGTATTTACTAGAACAAGACCATCCTGCAAACTCCCATCCTAGCATTAACCTCTCCTTACTGTGTTCTGTGATTCACCTTTCCATAACATTTATCATTCTTTAACATATTATATAACTTACTTATTTATATGTTTGTTTATAGTCTACTCATCATGTACATCTGTCAAAAATAAATTTTATAATATTTGTTGAATGAACGACCATTTGTTGGTATGCAGAGATTTCCTTCCCCATGGTACACAAGATGAAATAAAAGCTCAAACAGGTTAAGAATATCCCATAAGGCCACAAAATTAATAAAGGACATAGATAGAAACTAAACCGTATTATTTTCAGATTGCAAAGATCATGGTTTTAACCATTAAATGATGTCATGACATTTCTGATTTTTCAGGTCATGCCAACCTGTGTGTACTTGCTCAAGCACAAGGCTACTGCCAAGTAGAATCAGCAGTTGTCATGGAACCTGGGTATAGCTCTCTAGAGAATAAAGAAAGCAAGATGGAAATGTACATGGGTGATGAAATGGTGCCATTCAGGTTGACAGTTTCTCATATAACCTTACCTGGATAATGGGAGGAAGGCATACTTGAAGGGTTTTAGCATCAACCTACATTTTCTTCTTCGCTTACTCTGCACAATCATGTTAATGATAGTTACACTAAGTCAAATAAAACATTTCCAATTGTCTGAGTTACAGAGTCATTTCATGAGTAAACATCCATTAAAGTTTCTTGCCAAGGCATGGTGGGAGTGTTCTGTTCAGGCAGAGTCCTTTGGGCAAAAGAGCCTCTGGAAGTGGAAACCTTTGTGAAAATGTAAATTAAAACTTAAACTTCAAAAGTTATTCTTTAGTTGGGTTCCAAATTCTAATGCAGCCTGAGGGGCACAGAGTATATTGTAAGAAATCACCGAGTTTTTACAGTCTTACTGTGACCTAGTGATTCTGTTTTTGGTTACTAAAAAGCAAGCAAACAAACAGAAAACACTGCAAGGAGGACAGCAGTCAGAAAATGCTGATATCGCAGCTCCACCTGGAGTAGGGGTGCTGTGGGCTCAAAGAGAGTTTGTCTTTTTTAGTTTCAAAAAATTTGTTACTGTGTCTTCAATACCCAGTGGGACTAAACTAGGCCAAAGTCTTTCAAAGTAAGTCCTAGAGCCTGAAAGGCACTTAGTAAATTTTGTGTTTTATTTTACAAGTGAACACAGGGGAGAGATGTGTTTATAAAATTGCTAATCTAAAAAAAACACAACTTTTTGTGATTGCTCATTCTGTATCTAATTTTTTTCTTTCAACTCAGTATTATATTCATTTTTCCCAGCGGTTTAGAAAACTGATCCTAGAGATGCTTCACTAAAATTCAAATCACCAATGGCAGCAATTTACTATCAGCTCCTGGATTTGTTACACTCATTAATCCACCCATTCCCTGGTAAATAGGTTATTTAGAGGATTTAACTACTTTAGTAGAGCACTCAATAGAATCTAGTCCTCTTATTTGCATACCATCATCAGGATGGTACTTGAATGAGAGGAAATGTAGACTTGAAATTAGCAGTCATGATTTCAGAGTATCAGTTTTGTCATGGAACACTGTGAAGTTTTAAGGTAAAAAACTAATCCATTACTGTGCTGGATGGCTTTTGTTATCAACTTGACACACCTGGGTTGAGGGAGTCTCTTTGGGGAGTTTCCTCTATTGCATTGGCCTGTGGCCATGTCTGTGGGGCATTTTCTAATCTGATTATTAAGTGATGTTGGAAGCCCAGCTCACTGTGGGTGGTGCCATTCCTTGGCAGGTTGTTCTATATTATATAAGAAAGCAGGCTGAGCATGTGCCAGGGGAGCAAGCCAGTAAGCAGCATTCATCCATGGCCTGTGATCCAGCTCCTGCCTCCAGGTTCCTGCCCTGAGTTACTACTTTGGGTTCCCTGATGAACTGTGATCTGGGAGATATAAGCGAAATAAACCTTTTCCTCCCCAAGTTGGTATTGGTCAGAGTGTTTTTTCACAGCAATTGAAGACAAAGTAGAACATTTGCCTTCCATCACTTTCATTAATAATAAAATGAGAGAATTCAGTTAAAGAATCTGGGTTTCTTACTGCTTCCATTCATAGTACTGAAAATATTTTATAGCATTTCAAAATGAGAATAAATCCAGAAAACACATTTTTAAGACAATAGTTTTCTATTGTCTAATTCTAAAATACATTTCACCTAGTGAGGAATAATGTAAAATAATTTTATTACAATGCTCCTAAAATCTACATCTAAAATTTTACCGCTTTAATTTTTGCTTACTGTAAGCTACATTACCCCTTTGAGGAAACATACTGGTTAAACATTGATGTGGATTTTGTTTTATGACAATTATCTTCATAAATGAAACATTGAAGCTTTTCATTTAAATTTCACCTCATTGTTCTCTTCAAAATAAAGGTTATTTCACTTCAAAAGTGTAAAAATTATTGAATTAATGAAGAAGCAAGTGACATACAGTCTCAAAAGGAAAACAACTTTTTTATCTGTAGAGTACATGGAAGAAACCAAAGATGAGCTAAGTCACCATTTACTTCACTTGGTAAAATAGAAATAGCAAGGCAAAACAGAGATGACACCTCTGTGTCCAAATGCCTGAACTATTCACAACTGGTGAAAATTAAGATGTAACTGGACTATAAGAGATTTGCTGAAGCAGCAAGTGATGGAAGAATCTCAGTGGTTTGTAATGATATGCATTTATTTCTTGCTTTCATTACATGGTGACTGAAATTCTAGATTATTTCACTTCATTTCTTCCTTCCTTATTCCAGGCTAAAATACTGACCCCCAACTAGAAATAACTGTGCTCATGGTTGAAGCAAAAACATGAAAGCTTTGTTGAGGCTAAAAAGTGAGGATGTTTACTTCCTCCACTGTAAATATTGCAAGTCCTTGGAAATCGGCAAGACTATAAACACTTCTAAATATTTATTTCCCTTCCTTCCCTATGCAAAATATATTCAGAAATATGGTTCCTGTTTTTTTGTTACTAGGTTGGTAAGCTGTAGGGAGACAAGGTCATGCCTGTCTTACCAATGTCTTTTCAGTGCAGTGACAGAATGACAGTAGCTGTTCAAAATATTGTTTGACAAATAAAGGAATAAACAGAAACAGGGTGTAAAAATAGCATATTTCTTTTTCTTTGGAAAGCTGTAAGAAAAGTACACTCGAACTGGAGGAAGGCACCATAAAGCTCAAGAAGGTTTCATAAATGGATTGATGACCTGTGCCTTTTGTAGAGCACTTGTTTCTGTTCTGATCTGGCATAGTTGTGTTCTTGTAGAACTATGGAGGAATCAATCACATTGAAATGAAACCAACAGTTTGTAGTGGTGTTTAGAGCTGAGAAATCATTGAATTCTCTTTCTCAGAAACACAATACCCCAAAATTCTTTCCTGTGTTATTGTAGTTTTGATGTAAGTAGCTGTAATCATCACAGAACCAGAAGAAAGGAGATCTTTGTAGCTCAAAGTTTTCCGCATTATGCTTCTGTATTCACCTAACAAAACAGAATAAGCTGAAGTTAGAAAATGAGAGTGGCTTATTTTCCTGGCTTGAATATCGTTCTATGAAATGGGATTTTATCCACTCATTTTATGCATAAGATGAAAACAAACTACTGTTATTTCAAGAGAAATGCTACCTTTATTATATTTTGAATTTTATGTCATTTTCTTTCTACATTTTTAGAGCGCCTGAATATGTATTAATTGCCAATATATCTTAGGAAGAGAAAAGATTTCTTCTGTGTAATGATGCCAAGGAAGGAAAAATGACTGACTAGGAGCAGACTGAGTCAGCAACTGAGTCAGAAAACGTCCTGCTTTCCTAATTAGTAGGCTAATGATCTGATTTCCCAGGTTTATGGCTTCTTCTCTTATTCCCTGACACTTCTAAGGCAACTCGGAAAAGGTGATATTATTATCATTATAGCATTATTATGTAGCTCCAATGGGTACCGTTTGTCTCAGTGTATTGTGTGGCTAGAATTACATATTATTTATTCTGAAAACTAGCCGAAAGAAGGACAGAGAAGAAGTGATGCCGATATATAGGCATATAGTTACTCACCATGTGATTATTGTATCTTTGAGTACACGGGCTCTGGATGCAACCCACAGACTGGGTATATATATTCTAACAGCTGTGTAGCATAAACTTCTGAATATGTAAAGGGAAAGGCAAGCAGAGCCACAAAATCTTAATTCATTTTGCTCTCCTCTGCCTTCCCTTTTTAATTTTCTTTGTCTTACTAGGTGGAAACAGTTGGAACACAAAAGAAGTTGCTGCTGGTGGCCATTTTGACCAGTCAGAATACGTCCTCTCTTATTAGCATGCTGTAATAATCAGTTCATTCCCATTTCACCCCTTTAGCTATTCATTCCTGAATAAAGGAAAGAAAAATTATAATGGAAAATAGACCGCTCCTTTTGCATTCTCATTAAAGAGCAGAGAAATGAGTGCCATATTCCCTGCATCACAAATTTCTCTCACTCTACAGGAGTTTTCTCACCAATATTTAAACATGCTGTTATTTTTCTCTCAAAAAAAGGAAAGAAGGAAAAAAGAAAAAACCCTAACCACCTTGATAGCATCCCCTATTCTAACTATACCTAATTTTTCTCTTTTATTCTTGAGCAAATCACTTCAATCATGTTGGCTCTATGAGCTGTTTCTACTCTCCACTTGGGACAGGCTTTGCCATGATCTGTTCATTAAATTGGCTTTGTCAAAGCTATCAGTATACCCTGTATTGTTAAAGCAGTGATCAATACACATTTTCCATGTTAATTAAACTCTCAGAAGCATTTCACACAGTTAGTACTGTAGCTTCCTCTCAATACTGTGTTTATTATTATTGAATTTCAGGGTATAAAAAAACATTTAATTTTTGTCCTTCCTTACTGTACATTCTTCAGTTTCCTTTGCTTTTACCTCTTTATCTACCAAATATTAAAACATAAAAATATCCAAGAGCTCAGCAATTGGTCCCCATCCACTCTCTAATTAAATTCATATACTTAAATTTTTCTACATATTTAATAATTCCAAAATGAGTATCTTTAGCCAATATCTTTACTTTGAACTTTAGGTTAATATACTAGCTATGTATTTTATGTCCCTACCTAGATGTTTAATAGAAAGTATCAAAATTAGCGTGTTTAAAACCTAGTTTCTGATCAGTTCCCAGAAACCTGCATTATTTCAGTTAATGAGAGTGTTATTCATCCAGTTTCTTACACCAAATCTCAAAATTCATCTTTGTTTCATCTTTTTTCTTTCATACACAATATGCATCAACAAACAATCATCCTCAGCACTAATTTCAAATGCACCTCCAGTACTAGAACTTTGGCCTTATTTTATAGAAACTTAGTATCCCTATTTTTTGGGGGGGTACACCCTGAGACTGGAGTTACAGACAATTGTTAGCTGCCATGTGGATGATGGGATTCGAGTGTGGTCTTCTGCGAGAGCAACCAGTGTTCTTAACCCCTGAGCCATCTCTCCAGCACCAGAATTAAACATTTTTATTTAAGAAATATTTTATTTAAGTTACTAAAGTGTAACACATGGTGAAACAAGCCACAAGTCCATAGTTCAAAGAACTCTCACAAAATGTATAATAAACTTGTATTTACCCAACTCATCTTCAGAATTCTTAAGTCCCGAGGCTAACATCCACACCCTGGAGGTGATCACAACTTGGGTTTATTCAGCATAAGTTGTATTTTACTTGTTTTTAATTTATATAAAATTAATAAAAATCATGAATAGTGAGCTCTAATATCTGCTCCTTTATTTATCATAAATAAGACTTATTCACACCATTACATGCAAGAATTGTCCTTTCTAATCCATTGGTCTTTCATTCAACGATGTGTGTGTGTGTGTGTGTGTGTGTGTGTGTGTGTGTGTGTGTGTGTGTTAGGTTTAAACAGATGATGGAGTGGTTTTCACCCAAGTGATTTTTAACAATTAATAGTCCTAAATACTTTTATGATAAAAGCATTCAAATTTTGTTCTCACAACTTTCTAAAATGTATACAATCTTTTCCTTATTATTGATGACCCGACTGTGACCAGTACATCAGGCCAGAACATTGTTCTTTTAACTTTAACCTATGAACATCCCTTCTTCATCTTTCCCTTTCATCTCTCTTGACAGCCTTTGCTAGCCACCATTCTATTCTTAACTTATATACAGGATTAACTTTTTTTTGTTTTTTTTGTTTTTTTTTTAATTAGAAGAAGCATTTCATTACAACAGCATTAACTATTCAATAACATTTTTTTCTGAGCTAGGCTACAACTCCTTCAAAATTGGCTGTGCATTTTTAGGTTTACAGATGAATTATTACGCTTATGCAATCTTTTACTCATTATAAACTCTATAAGACATAAAATTAAATGAGGTTTTAACGTTTAAAAAAGATCTCCACTTCATTGTTAAAATACACAGTTTCATACAGAAAAATTCATTTTAAGGCAATTGACATTGAGACGTTTTCACATGCATTTCTAATCTCTCTCTCTATATATTACTGGTT
>NW_008355363.1:5210260-5210981 GCF_000622305.1 Nannospalax galili | reverse complement strand
CCTCCTTGATCAAGAGGTCAGATGACCCACGACCTTTACAGGACATTTTGCTAGATGCTTATAGTCCCTGGGAACTAATCAACATAGGAGGGCAAGGAGCAAAGAGTGTCCTTTGTATCCCTCTGACCCAATTAGTATAGATATCAAGGTATGTCTGTTAAACATCCAAGAAGGTTAGTTCCACCATTCTGGCATTTTTAATTACTGTGTGTCATGCAGATAAATCTTGGGTAATGACCAGCTGGTCTCAAATAAACCTTATCTAGAGATATATTTCTTGATCTGTTATGTATAATTTGTCAGTAGATTGTAGGAATAATATGGTTCCCTCTGGTTTTCGTGACTAGCTGGGCATTGTTTCTCTCTTGTGTCGTCTCACCACTCTATCATGGTTTTCCCATTTAAGGCGCCCCCACTTCCCCCCCTTTCTTCCTTACTAATAACCTGCTCCTATGATCCTACCTCTGTTGAGCTTCTTCTTTCTCCTTATCCCCTAGGTTCCTCATATACCCTTCTCTCCCCCCTCCCATAGACTAACCCAATTTTTATCCATATCTCCCTTATTAAGACCTGTTACCTACTATTCCTCTCCTTCAGGTTATTTCTTTTCCTTTACCTCACTGTTTCCTTACCCTTGTCCTGGTTCCTGCAGTTATGTCTGTTTGCATACTTATTTATCAGAGTCTGATCCTAGGATCCACATATGAGGGAGAACATATGT
>NW_008355363.1:5209205-5209958 GCF_000622305.1 Nannospalax galili | reverse complement strand
TGTCTCTGCAATAGGACGAGTTCTTTGGGTATATGCCAAGGAGTGGTATAACTGGGTCAAATGGTAGGTTCATTTGTAGTTTTTTAAGAGTTCTCCATACTGCTTTCCATAGGGGTTGAACCAGTTTGCAACCCCGCCAACATTTGGTATAATTTGTTTTCTTGATCTTAGCCAGTCTAACTGGGGTAAGGTGAAATCTTAAAGTGGTTTTAATTTGCATTTCCCTGATTATTAGTGATGTTGAACATCTTTTGAGATGTTTCATAGCCATCTTTCCTTCGTCTTTTCAAAACTTTCTGTTCAGCTCCTTAGCCCATCTTTCAATTGGGTTGCTTCTTGTCTTGGTTCTCTGTTTTTTAAGTTCGTTATATATACTGGTAATTAAACCTCTATCAGATGTGTCGCTGGTGAAGATTTTCTCCCATTCTGTGGGTTTTCTGTTTGTTTCCTTGGTTGTACAGAAGCTTTTTACTTTAATGAGGTCCCACTTGTTAATTCTTGCCCTTGTTTCCTGGGCTATTGGCATCCGGTTTAGAAAGTGCTTTCCTACACCTATATCTTGTAAGTTTTTCCCACTGTTTTCTTCTAAGAGTTTCAGAGTTTCAGGCTTTACATTGAGGTCTTTGAGCCATTTGGAATTGACTTTTGTGCAGGGTGAGAGATAGGGGTTTAGTTTCAGTCTTCTACAAGTGGAGATCCAGCTTGCCAGCACCATTTGCTGAACATGCTGTCTTTCTTCCAGTATGTTCTTGG
>NW_008355363.1:5209041-5209151 GCF_000622305.1 Nannospalax galili | reverse complement strand
TTTTGTTCCATTGGTCTATGGGTCTATTTTTATGCCAGTACCATATTGATTGTATTGCTATAGCTCTGTAGTAGAGCTTAAAATCTATTATAGTAATCCTCCTAGCATTG
>NW_008355363.1:5207058-5207691 GCF_000622305.1 Nannospalax galili | reverse complement strand
CATATAGTCTGTGTCTTTTGACTGGGGAGTTCAGTCCATTAATGTTTAAAGTTATTAATGAAAGATGAGTATTGAATCCTGTCATTATTTTTTGTTTGTATTCTTGCTATAGCTGTACTTTTACACTGTTATACCCTAGTTGGAATTCCTTCTGCAACCCCTTGGGTATAGTCGTTCCTTTCTTCAGCTCTTTGTATTGCTCCCAGAAATCTCTGAAGGGCTGGTTTTGTGGACAAGAATTCCTTCAGCCTATTTATGTCATGGAAGATTTTTCTTTCCCCTTCAACTATAATAGACATTTTGGCTAGATATAGTAATCTGGGTTGGCATCTGTGGTCATTTAACACTGGGAATACTTTGGTCCAGGCTCTTCTGGCTTTCATAGTTTGCACTGAAAAGTCAGCTTTAATTCTAATGGGTTTTCCTTTATATGTGACTTGTTTTTCTTTTGCAGCTTTTGGTATTTTGTCTTTGTTCTGTACTTTTAGGGTTTTTACTATGATGTGATATGGAGAGTTTCTTTTTTGGTCCTGTCTGTTTGGTGTTCTATATGCTTCTTGTACTTGTATGGCATGTCTTTCTTTAATTTTGGGAAATTTTCTTCCACGATTCTGTTGAAGATCTGGTCCATGC
>NW_008355363.1:5188843-5206676 GCF_000622305.1 Nannospalax galili | reverse complement strand
TGTGATACTCGGGCCTTCAAGTTTAGTTCTGCTTCTTTTTCTGAACTTTATGTGTCTTTGTGGTTTGCTTTTTGGGTGTGAAGAGCTTGTTCGTATAAGCTTCTGGTTCTCTCTTTTGATTTTATATTGTCATGGCCGGATTGATTTTGTCTTCAGGAGTTCTGCGGTGGCCCAATTCCAATGTGGGTCAGAAGTTTTCAGACTTTCTCCTTAGATCTGGAATCTTCTAAGAATGATTTTGGCCTCAGGAACTTGGGTGTTGGACTGACCTGAGATCCTGGCCGTGGCTGTGCCATGCAAGGATGCAAAGGCAGTTGGGGTGGGAAGAAGCCCCAAGATTTCCCAGGGAGTGGATTGAGTAGCTGGGTTGTACTGGATGCAAAGGATCAGGGAGAGGAAAGGTAAGCCTCAGAGCCTCAGAAAGAGGCTGTCAGCCCCAGAAAGAGGCTGGTGGGTGTTGCAGGACCAGGGAAGTATTGGGAGGTGAGGACGGAGCCAGGTTGAGAAGCAGTGCTCCTGGGGCCCAAAGAAGGCACTAAGTTGGTCTGGGTGAAAAAGATCAGGAAGCAGTATTGGTTCCCCAGGTGTCTGGGGACCCAAGACTAGGAATGATGCAGGGCCCAACTAGGAGTAGAGAGCAGCCGGGGGAGATGGAAGGGTGAATGAGGCCGGGGGAGTCAAGGCTCAGAGGGGTCCACGATAGACTTACCCCAAGAGAGGCCTGAGGGTAGGAGAGCAGGCTAGGAGAGTTAGCTGGTGGTGCAGGTCCAGAGAAGGAGAGAGAGGTTAGGGTGGGGCCAGGTCCAGAAGCAGTGCTCCTGGGGCCCAAGGAAGGCACCAAGTTGGTCTGGGTGAAAAGGATCAGGAACCAGTATTGGTTCCCCAGGCGTCTGGGGCCCCAAACTAGGGATGGCACAGGGCCCAAATTAGGAGCAGAGAACAGCGGGGGAGATGGAAGGGTGAATGTGGCTGGGGGAGTCAAGGCACAGAGGGCTGCATGATAGAACCACCCCAAGAGGCCTGAGGATAGCTAGTCTCCCTATTTTAATCCCTGTTTTCTCAGTTTCTTCTTAGAGCAATAGTCAAAAGGACCCTGTTACACTGCAGGAACTGCAAGCCCTGCTGTTAAATCACCCAGTAAAATAGAAGAAAATTTAAAGAAACACTTCCAAAAGCTTCTAGTATTTCTCCAAGTAAAAGTCAAAATAGATTGATGCAGGATCTAATCCCTGTTAGTTATCTGTCACTACCTCCTACTGTTGTCCACAGTTTTGACTCTTCTGTAACTAGTCTCAAAAATATGCCTCAGGTACAAACTACCTAAGGACCCTGCATTTATTACTGTTTCTATGTGGTATACTGTTCTTCTCACCTATCTGTGTAATTAACTTCCACAATTTATCCAAATGTTTACTTAACTGTCAAATTCACAATAAGATTTTATCTCAGCTTGTGAGAAAAAAAAATTTACTAACTTCTTTTTCTTACGTTTGACAATTATCATTTAAATAGTGCATATTTTATTTTTACATTGGTTATTTTGTCTTACTGCATTAATCTCAAAGGTATAAAGATATAATTTTTCATTTGTTTTCTGTTCAATTACAGTGCATAAACTTGACCAGCATTCAATATTTTTGTATTGGTGAAATTAGTTACTGGTTGAGTGTATGCATTTTGAGAAAATAATGAATTAATATTTAATATAACCTGACAGATCAGATTATGTTGGCAGAATAGAGCTGAAATAAATCTAGTCCAATGGTCATAGTTTACTTATTTATTTAGCTCATGATTTTGTAGACCTGAAATTTGTCTGAACTCAAACTAGACATTTCCTTTATTGGTTAGGCTGAATAATACATTCTCAGTCAGCTGCATGTCAACCAGGTAGTTTTACTTCTTATGTTTGGCTAGCTGTCCACCAAGGAAGCAGGGGCAACTAGTTCATAAACCTGTCATCATCCAAAAACCTACACTAAACTTTTAATCTCTTAGGTACATCCAACCTGCAGCCTGAAGGCCTCATGTGTCCTCAGATAGCTTTCAGTGCAGCCAACACATTTGTAGATGAAAATATCTTGTCATGATGTCAAAAGGTTGGACGTTCCTGGAGACTGGGAAAAGCTCTGGCAGAATGGAAGCATGCAAAGCCTCTGCAGCCCTAATCAGCCATATTCTATTGATCAAATGTAATCCAAGAATAGCCTATGTTCAAGGAATGGAGAAATAACAGTCTTTTCTTTATAGGAGGTATAGTCATATTGCAAAAGGGCATGAGTACAACGAAGGAAATTATTTTCGCTATTTTTTGCAAAAATCTAAAACTGAGGGTTACCATGGGAAGATCAGAAATCCTGTACAAATAGTTTTCTGAAATAAAGACATACAACTTCTCTCCCAGGTGATTTAGTCTAAATTAAGAATGAGCAGGCTCTTAATATCCATGAATGTTTCAGAGAGACTATGCTTTCCACTTATTTATGTAATCTAGAACATGAGATCATTACTCTAAAATAATATAATTTAATTGAATAAGAATGCTGAATTTAAGAGTATTCCAGTTTTAGATTTGTCTTTTCACATACATATTTTTCTGTTATGTGAGATAATTCTTAACATTAATAGAAAAATCAGTTGCTAAGTTTGTAGAGTTATTTACATCAAAACTCAGAGCAAACTGGCTAGAAATTAACTATCTCAATCAGGTGAAGTATATTTACAAAAATAATATTTAACAGATACCATCACTAATGTTGAGTTTGTGAAATTTTCACTTGGGACTGGAAATGAGATGAGGATGTTTATAATTAACAATAATCTACATATGTGTATATGTGTTTGTGTGTGTATGTGTTTGTATCGTCAATCATAACAAAGCACAAGATAAAAATGAAAGTTCTATGAAATAAATAATAGTGTCTTTATTCTAGTCAAACTATGTCTAAATACACAGAAAACATAAATTATAAATTAACATTGTAAATTAACGACCAGAATTAGTAAATAAATGGACAAGATTATTCGATACAAGGTCAATACATATTATGACAATTCTTATTTCTGATCAAACTGAAAATAAATTAAAAACAGAAAATAAATTAAAAAGAAAAAGATATATTTGCAGAAATAATATTATAACACCTGAAAATAAATCATATAAAAGGCATAAGATCTTTATACTGAAAATACAAATTATTACTGACATTTTAGACAAAATATTGGGACATTTTATACAGCTGGCATATCATTATCTTTAAATTAGCTTATTGATTCATTAAAATGCCAGTTGAAATACCACATGTGGATTTTAATAATTGATGGACTAATTTGTATAGTAACTTCTAAAACTTACATTGAAAGGAAAAATAATGAGGATTCTTAAGAAAAAGATATAGAAATCTTGGCAACTTACATTGCTATATACTATGGTTTATTACAGGATGACAATCAGTAAAATTGTGCATTTTAAATATATAGATAAACTAATAGACCAACAGAACAGAATAAAAAGTTAATAAATAGAACCATAAATATAATACAATTACCGTAGTTATTGTCATGGTGAAAGTTCTGTGCACAGAAGGGAAATCCTCATCAATAAATGGATAGCAATTATTTGAGTACTCTTATGCATAAAAATTAATCTTGAACTCTATCTCAACTTACTAAACAAAAAATCAATTTCGTATAATGTATGGCTCTATTGCAAAATGGGGTAAAATAAAGGTGTTAGAATAAAACAAAGAATATATTCACGTCTGTGGTGTAAGCACAGAAATTTAAAGCTTACAGAGAAAATGATAAATCAGGTTACACTAAAAATAGAAATATTTCTCTTCAATGGAATTATTAATAAAGTTTGAACATCTTTAATCTAAAATTTTTCAAATTTGAAAACTTCAAAAGTCCCCAATTTTTTATCACTGTCATGGTACAAGTGGAAAAGTTCAGGTAATGGGTCACAATCAAATTTCAAATACATTTAACATTCTATAAAATTATTGTCACTCTGTGTATAAGTTACATATGAATGTAAGTGAATTTCGTATTCAGACTTTAGAAATTATTGCATTATACATATGAATATCTTTCAAACTTCAGAAAATTGAAATAATAAAAATGAAAATGAAAAGTCATTCTAGTATCAAGCATTTTGAATAAATTTTAATTAATATTTATAAATCAAAAGGTAAGCTGCAAAGTAGGAGAAAACATTTTCAATAACATAAAGAAAGAAACTCTGAGAGCACAATAACAAGAACAAAACTGCTATATATGTGCAAAGCAAAAGCAGATAATTGTAAAAGTAAATATTTGATAGATGCTTCACAAATTAGATATTCAAATGGGAAAATATCACGGGTTAACATACTTCGTTAGTCATTTTGATAATGTAAACCAACAACACAATGTGATATTACTATATACCCAGGATAGCGAATACAATGAATAAGACAAAAAGAAAATGTTTCTGGGCATGATGGCACACGCCTTTAGTCCCAGCACTCGGGAGGCAGAGGCAGGCAGATCTCTATGAGTTCAAGACCGGCTTGGTCTACATAGTGAGTTCTAGGCCAACTGTGGCTACAGGGAGACCCTGTCCCAAAAAGACAGAAAAAAAATCAGTTGTCAAGAACAGTGAGCTTTAACATTGGTGTGTAAATGAGTGCAATTTCTGTGGAGAATGTTTACTAAGGCTGAGTATTCACAACCTACCATGCAAAAATATCATTCTTTATTATATATTTAACATCAGAAATACTTACTAAAAGGTAGGTGTTACAGTGTTCATGGAAGCACTGTTTTAATTAAACTCAGACTAGAAGCAATAATATGATTCTCATTTTCAGAACACCCAAACTTATCTGAAGCATCTGAGTGACTTATTCTGGTCCAGCAGTTATTTCATTGTTTATAAAGGTTTCTTAACCCTGGATTTTCATTGTCTCTGAACCTGAACCTAGTGTAAGAACCTACCCTTAACCTAAACAAATAAACTTTTCAAAAATGAATCAGGGGAGGCATTTGAGAATTCAGAATTTCTATATTCAAATCTTCACTACCTTTAGTTTGTTATGACAACTAATCCCTCATGTATAGCATGAGTACCATTACAAAAGAGATTAAGAACTGCTTTCACGTTTTCTGCCTTCTGAGAACACGATGAAAAGATTACCTTCCTGAATTAGGACACAGACCATCATCAGACAATGAATCTACCAGAATCTTTTATCTTGGACTTCTCAGGCTCTAGAACAGTGAGATATAAATTCTTGTTATTTACAAGTCTGTAGGTATTTTGTTTTAGTAGCCTAAAAGTAATAAGATAGTGCTGCTGTAAGAAATCCATTCAGGAGGGCTGGAAAGGTAGCTTGGTGGTTACGAACAGTTCCTGTTCTTGCAGAGGATCAGAGTTCAATTCCCAGCATTCACATGGCAACTAACAAGAATCCATAACTCCAGTTCCAGGGGACTCCAACGCCCTCTTCTGATCTCCCTGGCCATTGCACAACATGAGTGCACTTATACACATGCAGGCAATACATTCATATACATAAAATAAAATAATAAATCAAAATAAATCCATTACGGAGACTTTTTGTTAAAGCACAACTGGTGCTGTGAGAAGGCAGGAAAAAGGATTCAAATCTTGCATGCCTCACAGTATCTTTGTGTAAGCCTAATGCTTCCTAACTTTCACATTTCAGGTGCTATTTTGAAGTCAACAACAATAGTAAGGTATCTAATGTCCCATAAGAAGCTATAGCCTCATGGGGCTGGAGAGATGGCTCAACAGTTAAGAATACTTGTTTTTCTTTTAGAGGACCTAAGTTCAATTCCTAGTACCTACACGGCAGCTAACAACAGATGGCACAACAGTTAAGAATACTCGTTTTTCTTTTAGAGGACCTAAGTTCAATTCCTAGTACCTACACGGCAGCTAACAACTGTTCTTAACTCCAGTTTCAGGGGATCTGATGCCTTCTTCTGGCCTCTTCAGGCATTGTTTAACATGAGTCCAATTATATACGTGAGGGAAAAACACTCATAGATATAAAATAAAAAAGAAGATATAATGTGACATGTTCATGTATACTTTGCAATTATTGTCCTAAATTACATCATGAATTCAAGGGATCCACTTTAATGTGTAATGTAGTGACATGCAGCAAATAGTTCCTTTGTGACCATGCTTGGTTGGACCTGGCATAAAGAAAAGTACAACAACAAAAAGTTATCCATTGTCTGCAGTAGTATATGGAAGAGTGCGTGAAAAATATATCTGGAGAGAATGAAATTTGAAACAATCTCTACATGACAACATGAAGTATGAAAAGGCAGCAACTGGCAAGAATTCTTTTTTTTTTTTATGGGCAGACTACTGGCAGTAGATGGTGGCTATGCTCTTCAAGGTACTTTCTTTTGCATAAATGAATCAATTATCAATAAAATGGCACCATGAGTATTCTCTCAAAGTGATGATTAAAATCAAGTTCCCTTTCTTCAAAGTGTAATTATGTATAATTCTCCAAATCTCTTCTGCAGCAACTATAATTGATAATTCTTTTTAAAAACATAATATTAAGCCAATGGAAAATTCTACTTAAAATAATACAAGAAATTTGCTGGAGCACTGCAATGAATTTCTTCTCTAGAAAATAATTCTTTAATAAAAGGTTAAATTTAATACTGACTAATAAATAACTAATTTTAGTTCTATAAACTGTAACAGTGAGTTTATCTGAAAATATATTTTGAAACTTTTAAGAGTTGTATCTTAATATTCATAAACTAACTTTGGTGGAGAATTATTTATTGTCATCATACTAGTATTACTAGATCAATTATACTTTTGCAATATCAGAATTCATATGCTTTCCTCTGTTTGAGCATATTCTATAGAATGAATTATCCATGCCAGAAGAAATTCTCATTCAAGATGCATATTTATATTGGAATCAGTGATACAGTACTTAGGTGGTGATTTTATATATTTATTATTCTTTAACTACAACCCAACTGTGCATTTTATCCATTGTCAATGGGTAGCAATTACTTGTCTGCCAAATTTATTGTAGAAGCATCTAAAATGCAAAAGTGATTAAATCATAAATTCATCTGTTTCCCTAGAACACAGTGAACCATAAAATACTTTAAAGTTTGCTGAATGTCTGCCAGGCATCAGCATTTATATTTGAGCTCAATATTTCTGCCCTTTACTCATTAAATTTTTGGTCATGCATTTCAAATTGTATATACAGTGAGTCACTGGGAAGTATCAAACCAAATATAAAACCTGTAATAATCTTCTAGAGTGATGAAAATTCAGTCTCCCATGGAAAAGAATAAAACAGAGTGCCCACAAAATAGATCAAAGAGAACAGAGCCCACGTTACAGAATGAAATTGGTTTGGTGCTTTGCCAACTTCAGTGAATGAATCGAAAGAAAAAATTAAAAATATCAACATCATGATATATGTAACTACATTTGTTTTTATTCTGAAAGATACGATGGATACCTTTAGTTAGCTTTAACAGAGTAAAATGTAGAAATAAGATTTAAATTGTAATTCTACTTTTCCATCATCACCGTGTATTTGCATAAAGAAACAGCTCTGCAAATTTAAATTATATTATTATTTTGTTCTTCCTGTATTTACGTAGTATTTTTTTCTTCTCAAAATACAAGTTCACTTTTTTTCAGTTAAGACTAGTAATGGTTAAGAAGGTAAATGCAAGTATAGTGGAACACGCTTACAGTACAAGCACAGGGAGGTGGAAGGAGCATTTCATATTTGGGAGCAGCCTGAGTTACATACTGAGACCTGACTCAAAAATTCAAGAAAAAAGAACACACACACACACACACACACACACACACACACACTACACACACACAGTGCAAATATGTTTAACAAACTGAAGAATTTAGAAAGCAACTTTTCCCACAGATTCAATTATGTTGATGAGATATCACTAAATATCAGAGATTATAAAAAAAAAAAAGCAAAAACAAAACTCAAACCACTCAACAACCATTGGGAGGAAAATATGCTTTATTTTGAGTTAAACTTTTTTCTGACCAAGAAAATGTTTGCTCCTATGAGACAAGTGTAGAAAATAAACCAAAGTTGAGTTTAATCCCCTTCATCTAAAACAATAGAAAGGGTCATAGCTACTATCACAGATAGAAGAAAGATGAATAAAGGTTAATCCTTTATTGAGTTTTATGTGGATGTCATGAAGAATTGAGAAACGCCTCCAGCAAGAAATGTGAAAGAGTAGTTCTCAAAAAGGGGTCACATTCAATGCCATTTCCCTGTCTTGTGTGTTTTAGTGAAGCTGTCCAAAATAAAAAATATATAGTGAAAAAAATTAGCAATGTGTCACCATGTTACTAGAGATGAGATGAGATGGGAAAGAATGGAGGAAAAGAATACTAGCATATCTGAGATTTACAAATTTAAGCCTCATGTTGTTAAATAAATATAGTCTTTCTTATATTTCCAAGCTCCATCTATACCAAATAATGAAAGATGGAAATACGTAATTGATGCAAATGGTGATGCTGTGATGTAGCATCCAAACAAAACTAATACATGTAAAATGTTCTGTTTTTCTTGTATCATTTTAAATTATACAGTGAGTTAGAACAGCTGGGCTATGAACACAATGAGAGTATGATAGCTCACAACACCAGATCAACAGATTTCTGAACCAGTGTTATTCATCATACAGACACAGTCATTATACCAATGAGATAAGATACTTGCATTTATGAACAATAAACTTCCAGGTAAAGATGGAAAATTTCAGTCTGAGTCACTGATATTTTGCCTATTTAGATATATCTAAATATTTTAATATATGCAGGTAATTATAAACATTAATTTTCCTTGAAAACTTTATATGTCATATTATCAGTCTCCAAACTTTCCTTATGTTCATTCGTTCCCTATAATTCACTAATATTACCAATACCTGTGTGTCAGTATACTTGTGTGTGTGTGTGTGTGTGTGAGAGAGAGAGAGAGAGAGAGAGAGAGAGAGAGAGAGAGAGACTGAAACATGTGAATCATAGACAAATCTCCTTTTGGGTGACATTCAACAAAACCTTGAAACATAATCAATTATCATGTGTGTGGAATGGTACATGTGTCAAGTGTGTAAGGGGATAAAGATGCTGCTAAATATTCCACAGTGAAAGGGTAGAACCCAAAGAATGCTAGTTGAGGTGCTATTTAAATGATTTGATAATTCCTTCTGCAGTTACATTATACCCCAAACCAAAGTGTAAAAAATGGGGAATAATCTGTACTGTAGAGTGCATTTGAGAAAAATTTACAGATTCAGTAATGTTCTGACCCAGTTGATATCATATTGAAAATTCTGAAATTGTCCATGTTGAGATTATTTGCATGACAGAAATCAGAAAACACTAAGAGCTTTCTACCCATCCTAGAAAGAGGCACTTATTAACTATCTAAAAACACACCTACTGAACATTACTGGTGCTAAAGTATATGTTGTCTACCACTTTCTTAGTTCTATGAGAAAACTTTTAAATAGTTTTAAAGAATTTATTTCAAACCCATAAACTTTTAGAAAAGTCTAGTCTAATTATGCTTCATAATTACATAGAGTATCAATAAGTTACCTTTGACAAATAACAGGATCCAATTATATTATAAATTTTCATCGAAGATTTAATTGACCGCTTCTTGTAAAACAAGGCTAATGAAAATATGCTGTACTTTATTAGCCAAAGGTTAACTGTATAAATGCATATTATTAGTTGACAGGATTGGAGTCTTGAAAAAGGAAGATATATTTCTGTTATGAAATATATTTCTGTTATTCTACAAAAGCTCAAAGTTGACGTATTCATGATATAAATGATGCTGGAAAGTAGCTAAAATAATTTTCTCCTTAAAAGAAAGGTCAGCAGCATTAGAACAACAATTTTACTCAAGAAATGAAAGAGCTAGTTATCTTGGTTGATGAGATAGAGAACTATAATTTTTGTGATTTGCCATATTAGCTCTTTTTGTTTCAAGCAGATATTAATTTGCAACTTTCACAATAACTGTATGAGGTACCAAGCCATCATTATTTAAACGAATTTTATTAAGATCTTAGAATTCGTTTTGAGAATTTTTGCAGAGCAGTCGCCTAATCAAATAGGTCATTTTTATCAGAAAATATTTTGCTTTTTCCAATTTCACTTTGAACTTCAAGATGAAAAAAGCTATTGCATAATTGTTTTCATTACTTTAATAGAATGAGAAAAAGGATTACCTTCAACAACATAACTTTTCATTGCTCATAAATAAAAGTGAGTTAGAAATCTTCCTTCTAAATAAGCTTCAAAATGTCAATGGGGAGATGTTTCCATCATGTTCTCCCATCCTTACTACCCACAAATTTTGACCCACTAGTATATATCAGACTCTCTGTAACACATCAATAAATATATCAATGACCTCTGACTTTTGCTTTGATTTGTTGTTTGTTTGTTTGTTTGAGACAGGGTCTCCCTGTAGCCACAACTGGCCTGGGATTCACTATGTAGACGAGGTTGGCCTCGATTTCACAGAGATCCACATGCCTCTGTCTGCCCAGCACAGGCTACTGAAAATATGCTGCACTTTATTAGCCAAAGGTTAACTGTAAGGATTCAAGGCCTGGGCTACCATGCCCAGCCAACAACCTCTAAATTAATTGTAGAATGACAAATCCACTTGATTTTGTGGAATTGGCTTATGTTACTTCTAATAGTCTGTAGCTAAGAGATCTATTGTATCATAAAATCAGCTCTGTGTACAAAATAATAAAAGTTGTTCTAATTCAGTCATATAGATGATGACGATGATTTCTCTTGCTGTGGATGGAATTCTAGGCCTGGTACATGCTACGCAACTGTTCTGCTACTAGCTATACCCTTAGTCCAGGAATTACATTCTGGGTGCTGAGTGGAATTCCTGAGGATGTATGAGAGTTTAATATTTCTGCATTTCTCTGTAGTAGAAATCCCTAGCAGATGATTTTATAGGCTACCATGAAGGAAGGGTAACTGATGTCGAATTATCTAATAAGAAAGACAACTACGGGCAAGATATGACGGCAAAATGCTGTATTTGAGTACCACTTCTGCATGAGTTTGAGAATTACCTTTGCCTATTATCACATACCATAAATCTAAGACACAATCCATGTCAAAGCACACTACTATCCTATGTATCATTAAGAAAGACAAGAATATGTTAGAATGATGATGCTGCAGTTCAGAACTTTTGCTGTTCTTTCAAAGGACCAGGGTTTAGTTCTTAGCAACCAAGTGGCAACTGACACCCATACTTATATCCAGTCCTGGAGGATCCAAAGCCTCCTCTGCCCTCTGCAGGCATTGCATGCATGTGGGAGCATGCATATTCATACACATAAAAAACAAGTCTTTTTTTTTTCAAAATGGAAGACAAAATGAAATAGGCAATTATAGTTCAGAGAATCTAAAGATTTTGTAGATGCATTTTAATTGAAACTATCCTAAAATATTTTCTACAATTGTCTTAAAATCAGTTAAAAATATTACTTTGATGGCCTTGTATCACCTTGAAGATTGTCTCGGTTTCAACATTTGTAAACTACTGAAGGTAATCTTCAGTCTTTATCAGGTTCCTATGAGAGTGTGATTTGATCATATGCAGAAATGGCTGCCATCTCACAAGACAAATGATGTGCTGATTTGCAGGGACATTTGTGATAATATTCCTTTTAGGGCTCTAGGTGAAAATACAAAATTATGGGTAATACTGAAGTCTAATAAAAGGTACAAAAGTATTTGAAATATTAATGCCAATAAATCATTTAATCCAATAAAATTTAAATTATCAATTACTAAATATCTACCACCAGAGTAAGCAATATAGTTATCAGTCTGTTTTCAGATGTTAGCATTCTTACTTATTGGATGTGATACTGGACAAGTGACTTATATAATCTTACTTCCTATTTCCTGTTAAAAATGAAGAAGTGATAATAGTTACTATAACAATTATGCAAATTAATGGGTCCAAATATTTTGAAAGATATCTTACATATAGAAGGTTTTCAATAAATTTTATATCTTACTATTGTTTGGAAGGATGGGATTGCCACACTGAAGAAAAGGAGGAAGGAGAATAGGAAGAGATGGGAGGAGAAAGGAGGAAGAGGATGAAATCCCCTGTCCAATAGATTTTACAGTAGAATAAGGAAAGACTTAAGTTTTGTTCAGCCTGATGTAACCATGACAAAATACCCAAGATAGACAACGTAAGGAGGGAATAAGGCTCATCCTTTTAAAGGTTTCAATTCATGATCAGCTGAATCAATCATTTTTATGCAGGAGAATGAATTATTCATGGCAGAAGGGTGATCTTCACTGTATAATGGAGTGGAAGCACAGAGGTAGAGAGAAATGGTTTGTGAATAGCAGGCCACATACCTAATGATTTACTTCCTACAACTAGGCACCACCTCTCAGTTTCCATATAAGTATATAAGTTTTGAATCCATCAATTAATCTATTGATGAGGTCAGAGCACTGCCTCATAATCCAATCACTTCTCCAAAGCCCAATCTCTGAACTTTACAAAGCTACAAGATTTCAATACACATTTTTCGAGGGACATTTCAACCAAAACATTGCCAATTGTCAATAAAAAAAATGTGAAGGTTGGGAACATAGCTCTGTTGGTAAAATGTTTTCCACATAAGCATGAGGATCTGAGCTTGGTCCTCAGCACCCACACATATGTTAAAAAGCTGGACACAGGAGCAAGTCTTTGTAATGCCAGCACTGAGACTGGCAGACAAGAGGCCTGGAGCTCAGTGGCCAGCCAGCCTATGCTAATTGTCCAGCTCCAAGTCCCAGGACAGACTCTGTCTCAACAGTTCCTGAGGAATAAAAATCAAGATTAACCTCTGGCTTTTACATACATGGGTACACATGTGTACACATGTGTGCATACATCTCCAATGACTTATACACACACATGCACACACAAATAAATTTGAAAAGGCAGGCAGTTCTATGAGCTACAAGGAAAATTAAGCAATGTTGGGCATACTAGTATGTGTTATTTTTAGATATGTAGCCAGAAAAATTAATCTTAGACACCTAGGCCTTGGAGGAACATATAAGTATAGTATTGAAGCAGACTGTTCCACCCAGAAAGATTAGTAAGTGCAAATGCCTTTATGAAGAAAGGAACTTGGCCTGTTTTTGCAGCTGGGGTAAAGGGAACAAGATGGACAGAAGTTTTCTGAATAGTTGGAAGTGAAAGCAGTTTTCATGTTTTCTTTTATTAGATGTGACTATTTCCACTAGATATATCTTTCAATTATTCAGATAACATGTACACATGTTATTGAAGGATTATTAGAGAAATACCACATTTAAATGTAGATAGCCTTCAAATGACATTTCGTATACTGAGTGTCAACTCCAAAGAAATAATCTTTCTAATGTGTCACCCTGGAGGTAATAGCATATTTCTTAATGAAAGCTGTAGAGCCTTTCATGTTCACTTGGGGAAAAAAGATGACTTTAGAGGAATCAATATTTTTATGTGTGTGTTCAGTTGAGGAGGGAAGGGTCCTGTCAGGTTCATCAGGATGGGCAGGAAAGATCTGAGCTAATGTGAACCTAAATTCTAAATGCTTAAAACCCAAAACAGTTTTGATTATTTAGGTCAATACTGAGGGGTGTGTGTGTGTGTGTGTGTGTGTGTGTGTGTGTGTGTACCAGCAAAGTGTTGTTCTCAGGGCATTCTACAAATGAACTTTTATGGGATGGAGAGTAGACCCAACCAAACACAACAACTAGACATGAATAGATTGTGAAACAACAATAATAGCCATGTTTTCTTATGTAATAAATCATTATGTCATGCTACAACCCCTGGAGAGAAAAGAAGACAGATTCTCTTTTCAAGTGCTTGAACTAAAGAGCCAGAGGTTTTGGACGTTTTAAGAACTTCAGTTTAGCTGGAAGTCTGGCAAAATGATCCAGGAGAAAACACTAAAATAAGTGTTGATAATTGATCTGAATTTTTAAAAGCTGCTTAAATTTCTTGAGAGTAGAAATCATGTTATTTTTTCATGCCTGGAGAATTGGGATGGTCGTAAGCTTTAGAATGTGTCCATAAATACATTTCAAACGTATGTCCTTTATATATTAAGGAAAAATATTCTGAGGTGATGGTGGAAGATTAGGAGCTATCAAAAAGTTGGAAATCTGTATTTAACTAAAAGTAAAAGTATATTCTATCCTTGAGGATTTAAAATGACTTATTTCCATTGGTGAGATGGCTTAATGAGTCACATGCTTTTTGCACAAGAATGAGGTCCAAACTTCAGATCAGCAACATCTACAGGAAAAGCTGAATGCTCAGGCATTGATCTCTGACCCCAATGCTGGAAACAGGTGGATCCCTGGTGCTCACTGGTTAGACAACATAGCCAAAACCCCAAGTTTCAGAATTAGTGAGAGATCTTATCTCAAAAAATATGGTGAAAACAAAAGAAGAAGTTTCCACATAAACATATTGTGCAGGATAGCTTTAGTTGTTAACTTCACACACTTGGGTAAAGGGAACCTCAACTGGGGAAGTCCCTTCATCAGACTGACTGTGGTCCTGTGGGGGGGCATTATCTTGATTTTTGAGTGATGTAGGAGGGCCCAGCCCACAGTGGTCAGTGCCACACCTAGACAGGTGGTCCCACATTGTATAAGGAAGCAGATTGAGCATGGCCAGGAGAGCAAACTAGTAAGCATCTCTCCTCTATGGTCCTTGCTCCAGATTCTTGCCCTGAGTTCTTGCCTTGGTTTCCCTCAGTGATGAATCGTGACCCACTATATATGAGCCAAATAAACCCTTTCCTTCCTAAGTTGGTTTTATCACAACACAATGAAGAT
This sequence comes from Nannospalax galili, assembly GCF_000622305.1. Taxonomy (NCBI): domain Eukaryota; kingdom Metazoa; phylum Chordata; class Mammalia; order Rodentia; family Spalacidae; genus Nannospalax; species Nannospalax galili. The sequence goes on along the minus strand of NW_008355363.1, from coordinate 5,191,711 downwards.
GCAATCTAGGTTGGTGTGAAATAATGTCTTATTTGTATAGTCATTTCTTCATTAACAGATATAACTTTAAATTGGAAAGAGTAGGAGCAATTCTGGATGTCTTTTTTAAAATAAAAGAATTATCTATTTCAAAGGTGAAGATTAACCTAAAATATTTGGTTATAAGTGGAAAGTTTTTTTTTAATAATTTGAATATTCTAAAAAGATCTTTATTAGGATGAAAAGATGATTGTTGTAACCCTATATAAGAAAGTGAAAAGAATAAGTGCTTTGAATAAGAAATGTTCTGCCTTACATAGATCATTAAATTATTTTTCAAAGAATTTTTTTTTGCATTTAGACATTATACTTCTTTACTCAAAAGCAAAGTGTTACTTCCTTTGCACTAGAAGAATACTGAACTGAAACTGGAGCCAAGGAATTTACAGAAGGACAAAATGGCTTCAAAGTTAATGCTGATCTAATCTTTTTGGGGAAAAAACTGCTATGTAATCTTTGTTTTTAATTTTTTTTTTCTGAGACTGAATCAACTCTTCCATAATGTTGAATACAGTGGGATTCTTGTTGGGAGGAATAATTGGGGGGAATTTCTTTTTATTTTGAGGAAATACACCAGCAGGCTTTTTTCTTCCTACAAATATATGTGCATACATGAAAATTTAACTAGTGAATTTTTCAAATCTAGGCTGCTTTCAGCATTTGTCAAGGAAGCTTATTTCTACAGCAGACAGCAGTCGATAGAGAGATATATAACTGGCCAAAGTAGCAAGAGTAAGGGATGGCTCAGCCCTAAGAGAGACTGCTGCATTATCCTCACCATGGACAAGCTCAGGAATAATTGTGGAAGAGGAGGCAGAAAGAATGTGTGAGCCAAAGGATGGGGAGAAGTGCTACAAAACAATGTCTTCTGAACATGGCATGTCTACCATAACGATGGACTCAAAGTAGTTGTATTTACTTCTACAAGACTGTAAAAGTCCAGCATTGATTAGACAGAGGATCTCTAGGTCCACCCCCATACTGAGCAGCAACTGGCAGTGGATTGTTGCTAGGGGAAGGACAATCATTCTTTATTGAGGACACGGCCATTGGTTTGTTACACATGTCCCTGTTTAGGACTCCACATTCATGCAAAAAATGACATATAGGCAACACCAATTGGAATAAGTGGGCTATCAAAGAAGTGACTGAAACAAAACCCATCTTTTTGTTGTCTGCAAGAAACTCATATCACTTTCAAAGACAGGCACTACCTTAAGGTGAAAGGATGGGAAAAAAATAGGCCAAGCGAATGGTACTAAGAAAAAAATCAGGTGTTGCAATTCTAATATCTGATAAAATAGGCCTTAAATTAAAACTAATAAAAATAGAGAACCACTTCATTCTGATCAAAGGAACAATAAAACAAAAATATATTACAATCGTGAACATATATTCACCAAACTCTGGTGTACCTAACGTCATTTAAAAAGTACGACAGTACTATAAGAACCAAACTAATCACAACTCATTAATAGTAGGGGATTTCAATACCCCATTGTCTCCATTAGATAGGTCAACAGGACAGAGACTTAACAGAGAGACATCTGAATTAAACAATAGCATATATCAAGTGGACCTGACATCTACCAAATGTTCCAACCAAGCACCAAAGAATACACTTTCTATTCAGCACTGCATGGAACCTTCTCCAAAATCGACCATATACTGGGGCACAAAACAAACCTCAACAAATACAAAAAGATTGAAATAGTTACATGCATTCTGCCAGACCACAATGCAATAAAGCTTAAAATAGTCACCAGAAGAAACCTTAGTAACCACATGAACACATGGAGATTAAACAACACACTCTTGAATGATGGATGGGTCAAAGGAAAAATTTAAAAAGAAATAAAAGTATTCCTGGAACTAAATGAAAAGGACAATACAACACAGCAAAACCTCTGGGATATAGTGAAAGCAGTCCTTAGAGGAAACTTTAAAGCTCCAAGTGCCTACATTAAAAAATTGGAAAGAACACAAATAAATGACTTAACATTGCAACTCAAGGCACTTGAAAAGCTAAAACAGCTGAAACCCAAACCCAGCAGACAAGAAGAAATGACAAAATCAGAGGAAAAATTAATGGAATAGAAACAAAGAAAACAATACAAAGAATCAACAAATACAAGAGTTGGGTCTTTGAAAAGATAAACAAGATTGACAAACCTCTAGCCCAGTTAACCAAAAGAAAGAAAGAGCACCTCCATATCAACAAAACCAGAGATGAAAGGGGAAACATCACAACAGACACCAAAAAGATCCAGAATATTGTAAGGGAATACCTTATAGAAACTTATATTCTACTCAATTTGAAAACCTAAAAGAAATGGACCAGTATCTAAAAACATGGGAACCACTGAAAATAAACCAGGAAGAGATTAACAGCTTGAACAGACCCATAACATGTAAGGAAATTGGAACAGTAATACAAAACCTCCCAACTAATAAAAGCTCAGGACCAGATGGATTTACAACAGAATTCTTCCAGACATTTAAAGAAGATCTACACCCAATAGTACTTAATTTATTCAAAAAGATAGAAATGGAGTGAGAACATCCAAATTCCTTCCAAATTCATTCCTTCACTCTAGTATTAAAGCCAGGTATAGATACAACCAAAAAAAGAAAACTTTAGACCCATGTCCTTAGTGAACATAGATGCAAAAATTCTCAACAAAATACTTGCAAACCACATACAGACACACATCAAAGAGATCATCCACCATGACCAAGTTGGCCTTACTCCAGAGATTCAGGGATGGTTCAATATATGTAAGACAATAAATGTCATAATTCATGTAAATGGGCTCAAAGACAAGAACC
>NW_008355363.1:5187788-5188752 GCF_000622305.1 Nannospalax galili | reverse complement strand
GGAGGAAACAACATAATTAAAGCCATATATAAGAAACCCACAGCTAACATCATTCTAAATGGAGAAAAACTGGAAGCATTCCCATTGAAATAAATCAGACAAGGCTGTCCACTGTCTCCACTCCTCTTTTTTACATAGTGCTTGAAACTCTTGCAAGAGCAATAAGAAAAGAGCACAAAATTAAAGGAGTAATAATTGGAAAAGAAGAGATCAAATTATCCCTTTTTGCAGATGATATGATATTATATCTAAGAGATGCCAAAAATTCCACCAGAAAACACCTAGAAAATAATAACATAATCAGTAAAGTGTCAGGTTAGAAAATTAATCTAAAAAATTCTTTAGCCTTTCTATATACCAATAACAAGCAATCACAGAAAGAGTACATGGAAACACCCCCATTCACAATATCTGCAAAATAAATCTTGGAATAAACCTGACCAAAGACATTAAAGACCTCTACAATGAAAATTTTAAATCTTTAAAGAAAGAGATTGAGGAAGACATCAGAAGATGGAAGAACCGTCCATGCTCATGGACTGGAAGAATTAATATTGTGAAGATGACCATCCTACCAAAAGCCATTTATTTATTCAATGCAATGCCAACAAAAATTCCCTTGACATTTTTCACAGAATTGGAAACCTAAAATTCATATGGAAGCCCTAAAGACTTCGGATAACCAACGCAACCTTGAGCTCTAAGAGCAATGCTAGGGGAATTTCTACACCAGATTTTATACTGTATTATAGAGCTATAGTCATAAAAAACAACATGGTACTGGCACAAAAATAGACCCACAGAACAATGGAACAAAATTGAAGACACAAATATGAGTACATGTAATTTCAGCCACCTGATATTTGACAAAGGGGCCAAGAACATTCACTGGAAGAAAGACAGCATGTTCAGCAAGTGGTGCTGGCAAAACTGGATCTCCACTTGTAGAAGAATGAAACTAAAC
>NW_008355363.1:5179057-5187770 GCF_000622305.1 Nannospalax galili | reverse complement strand
CAACTCCAAATGGATCAAAGACCTCAATGTGAATCCTGAAACTCTGAAACAGTTAGAAGAAAACATTGGCAATAACCTACAAGATAGAGGTATAGGAAAGGATTTTCTAAACTGGACATCAATTGCTCAGGAAACAAAGGCAAGAATTAACAAACGGGACCTCATTAAACTAAAAATCTTCTCTATGTCAAAAGTGGCAACAAAAGAAGTGAAGAGAAAACCTATAGAATGGATGAAAATCTTCACCAGCGACACATCTGACAGAGGTTTAATGTCAAGAATATATAAAGAACTCAAAAAAAAAACACCAAGAATCAAGAAAGGAAGTAACCCAATTAAAAGATGGGCTAAGGAACTGAACAGAGAGTTCCCAAAAGAAGAAATAAAGATGGCTAAGAAGCATCTTAAAAGATGTTCAACGTCACTAGTAATTAGAGAAATGCAAATTAAAACCACTATAAATTTCATCTTACCCCAGTCAGACTGGCTAAGGTCAAGAGAACAAATGATACCAAATGTTGGAGAGGATGTGGATAAAAGGGAATGCTCATCCACTGCTGGTGGGGCTGCAAACTTGTTCAACCCCTATGGAAAGCAGTGTGGAGAACTCTTAAAAAATTACAAAGGAAGCTACCATTTGACCCAGCTGTACCATTCCTTGGCATGCACCCAAAGAATTCATCCTATTGCAGAGACACTTGTATATCCATGTTTGTTCCTGTTCTTTTCACAGTAGCTAAGAGATGGAAGCAATCTAACTGTGCCTTAACTGATGAGTGGATAATGAAAACGTGGTTCATTTATATGACGGAGTTTTACTCAGCAGTAAAGAAATATGAAAACATGAAATTTGCAGGTAAATGGATGTAATTAGAAACTGTTATACTAAGTGAAGTAACACAGACCCAGAAAAACAAACAATGTATGATCTCCCTCATATGTGGAACCCAGACATAACTACAGTAACCAGGATAAAAAAGAGGAACCAGGGTGGTAAAGGAAAAGAAAGAATCTGAAAGTGAAGAACAGTAGGAAACAGGCATTAATAAAAGAGATATGAATAATAATTGGGGTTATTTTAAGGGGAGGGGGGAAATTATACAAGCAACCTAGGAGATACATGGAAAGGAGTTCAAAAGAGGTGGGACCATAGGAGAAGGGTGTTATTAAGGGAGAAATGGGAAAAATAAGGGTACCTTAAATGGGGAAACCATGGAGGAAGAGTTAGACAATGCAAGAGATAAATAAAGCCTAGCTAGTTTGCTAGTTTAAAAAAACCAGAGGGAACTGTATTAGTCCAACAACCTACTGACAAGTTATACATCCAACTAGATCAAAAAATGTAATATATGTCTAGGCAAGGTTTATCTGAGAGTGTTTGGTTTTTGCCCAAGCTTTATCTACATGGCACATAGTAATTTAAAGTACCAGACTGGTAGAACTAACCTTCTTGGATGTTTAACAGCCATACTTTGAGGCCTATACTAATTTGGACAGAGGAACATAAAGGACACTTTTTGTTCCTTTCCCTCCTAGGTCAACTAAGTTCCAGGGGACTCTGAGTATCTCTCAAAATGTCCTGTAACTGTGGTGAGTTACTGTCCTCTTGATCCAGGAGGCCATGGAGACCCCACCAGATGGACTTGAAGCAGTGTCCAGTCTACAAAGAGGAGGGTCAACACAGAGAAAACATTTCCTCCGTGCTTCCAAGCGAAGCCAGCCATGGTCAAGTAGGATCTTTGACTTATCTTTACATAGATGGAACTGGTAAAAGAACGGACCCAGGGACTCCTCCCAAGCCCATGTTACCCCTGAGGAACAAATCCTCAAACGACCTTAAGAGTAACAATAATTTGGTTTATCTGGGCCAATTGTAGGGTCTTATACACCCAAAAGGAAAGTATAACCAAAGAGTAATGAGGACAATATAATTTTTTAAGAGTCCATATGTATAGCTAAATGCTACATAACAAGAAAAAATGCCGGACAGGATATACCTTCCTTTGATTTATTAGCCAGGGTGGCCCAAGAGACTCCCAGACAGTAAGCCAGCATAGAACCTGGAAAATGAATGGCAGACCCCAATCTTATATGAAGGAATATTGACAACTTATTGCTGCTAGATGAGGAACAGCTGATCTTACTAAAACAGAGATGTCTAGATAGGATGACTATATTCAGCAGATGGACAAGCACTGGGGAATGGCTGGGGGCACCAACAACACATGGACAGTAACAGGGATTACAGTGTATGGGCTCCAGTGGGGTGTTGGGAGGGGTGCTATGGGAGGGTGCCATTTAGGAAGTGGGTATATAGATGAATAAGATTGTTTGGGATGTTCTGTATGATATACAGACAAAAAAAATCAACAAGTTTTTTAAAAGACATATTTTTGAGGAAGTATAAAAAATTCTTTCATGTTCATTAGTAGAGGTGATAAACATTACCACTGAAATCTACCTGATGACTTTATATCTATACTCAGGTGCCAAGGATCCGAGTGTAACCTACTATGACTAGTAATAATCAAATGCAAAGAGATTAAAACACATTTGCAAACATCTAAGCGTTAGTAGCATTAGAAATGTAGGAAACAACATATTTTAAAATGAAATGGATATCTTCTTTAAAGTTTGAAAACTCAGTTTCGTGTCTTACAGTTTATACTGAGTTCAATATTGTGTAACTATATTTATTAAACTGTGAACATAAAAATTTACAGTCAATTTTGAAAAAGATGTATCCTTGCTCTGGAAATTTTACCGAACATGTTAAAGCTGTAACGAAATGCTTCATCTAATCATTCAGCTATTAAATAAAAAATTATTTAAAATAAAAAAATCATAAAAATATATTTTTAAAGTGATTGAAGCAAAAATGAAAAGGTATTGTTTTAATGTGGATTTGGGGAAACTGAAGCGTCTAAAACTAAAACTTCAATTTCTTGCATGCCATTGGCCGTTTTTGAAACATAGAGGATCAAACAATTGGAAACATCTGTGAGGGCTGAGAAAGTATTTCCTGGCCATATTTACTCATCTAGGTCCTATTTTGTAACATAATGTATAAAATGGTTGAAATAGCTACCAAAGTATACCTTATGGTCAAGATGTCAAGAGAGATGTTTGCCTTTTAAGTGAAAATTAAGGTACCAATGTAATTTTGTAGAAACTTGAAACTGTGATTTAAAATTCTGGTTTATCAGTGTGTACAATATTGGTGAAGGGGCTGGAGAGATGACTCAGCAGTTAAGAGTATGTACCCAGTTCAGCACCCAGTAAACATGTCAGGTGGTTCCCAACTGCTAGTAACAACAACTACAGGGGATCTGATATCATCTTCTGCTTCTAAATGCATCTGCGTGCACACACACACACACACACACACACACACTCATGCTCAATGACATCTGCACATAAATAATAAAAGTAAAATAAGCCTCAAAAAGTAGTGACGATAAATATGCAAGATAATGAGGAATTTTTGACTTTCTCAGTGCTGTGAGTTCTATTATTTTAATCAGGCGATCTTAATTGGAATAAAGAGCAATTTTATTGGGGTTATTGTGATTGCTGGCATTTGTATTTGATAGACTTAAAAATCATTTAGGGTAGCAAGGCATCAATCCCTGGTATGTTCTAATTCATATAAAATTGATATATTTGCACAAAAATCTGAAATATTTTAACTTTCTGAATTTCCATTGTTATTTTTCTTTAGAGAATCTAATGTTGAATCAAATATACCTGGGAATTAATTATAAAGACAAACAGAGCTGCGGCTGGAGAAATGGCTCAGTGCATAAGAACACTGGCTGTTCTTACAGAAGTCCTGGGTTTGAATCCCAGGGCGCACATGGCAGCTAACAACTGTCCGTAACTCCAGTACCAGGGGATCCAACAGCCTCTTCTGTCCTCCACAGGGACATGCATGACACTCATGACATGCATGACATGGGTGCACTTACCACATGCAGGCAATATACTCATATTCATAAAATAAAAATAATAAATAAAACATTTTTAAAAAGATAAATGGATCTGGATGTCTTTGGCATTGTAATTCTGAGTTCCTCTAGTTAGCAAGATGCAGAAAAGACACTGCCTTGAAATTAACAACAATGTGAATCTTATAAGAAAATATGAGGGAAAAAGAAATAAATCATATTGTGGAGTCCGGATGAAAGAGAATAGCTCTAGACTTCTTTGCAGAGGAAAGAGTTCTTAGCTTTCAGAGAAAACCTCAGTAACCAATTATAATTTATGTCATTCTCTTCACCTAAAATGTTTGTTGATTCAATTTCCTAATGTTGCCCAACAGCAAACAGTCTGTGTCTTCCAGGCACTCAACTGAATTGTCCTCAACTCACAATAGATCAAATGAATGGTTTTAGAATGTGTGATGATGAATAATCAATATTACATAGGAGCTGCATGTTTGCTTTTGAAATTTGATACTCTCTAGAGATACTAAGTGGTGGTGTTATGCTACAGCCCTTAGGCAAGCCGATCAGGAGCCTAGGCAAATGGATTTTCTACAGTGTTCTTTGTTGCTAATCTGTGATGTTCAGTAAATTAGATATGTTACATATATTTTCAGTTTATGATTTTTTAAAATTTCTTGTTTTGCTTTTTGGACTTTTTTGAGACAGAGTCTCTCCATAGCCCCAAGTGGCATGTAGCTTATTATGTAGACCGGACGGGCTCCAATGTTATAGAGATCCACCTGTCTCTGACTCCTCAGTGCTGGGATTAAAGACATGCACCACCACACCTGGCAACTTTATGAATTGTTTATTTATTTGGGGAATTTGAGGGGTCACATCCTTTGGAAGTCAAGGAACATATAATGAGATGATACAATAATCTTGAAGAGGTAATGTGAATCTCACCAAATAGTCCTTGAGTTCTGAATCTATCAAGTATTAATTGCAGATCAATTGTTCCTCACTTAGACGTCCCATAGAGAGGAAGGGGCAAGTAACACAGGAAAACAAATGATTGCAATGTAAAAATCACATGATTGTAAAGGTGAGGAAAGGGGACATCTAGATGAGAAAACCCAGGCAAATGTGAAATAAGGATTGGTTGAGGTAAAAACATTGCCCCAAATGAGAATGATTAAATAGCTTAGAATTGCCAGGACGTCTATTTAGTGGATGTCCTTTATTTCATTCACATCAGTAATAAGTGAGTTATTATTATTATTATTAACAGATATCAATTGTACAAATTAAAAGATTTCCCTTGACATTTCTAGACATACATGCATCATGATTTGACTATATCCATCATTTCAACTACACTCTTTTAAACTCCCCTCAGCCTTCGCTTCCTCTAGCACATTTTCCTTTCTCTAGTCATCTCTCTGCTGCCTTCTGTTTTAACTCCTTCATATATGAGAGAATACATGTAGTACTCATCTTTCTATGTCTAGTTTATTTCATATAGCACAATGACCTCCAGTTGTACTCACTTCCTTAATTACATATTTTTGGCCCTCTTTATGGCTGAGTAAAACTCCATTGTTTATATATGCCAGATTTTCTTTACCGATCCACATGCAAATGGACATCTAATCTGATTTCATAATTTGACTATTGTGAGTATTGGAGAATTAAATATGAGATGGGTAGGGGTCATGGAGGAATGCTGATTTACATTCCTTTGAGTGTATAACCAGAAGTGGCATAGGTAGATGATATAGTAATTCTATTTTTTAGGTTTCTGAGGAATTGATTTACTGTTTATCCAGAAGCCATACTAATTTACATGTATACCCAAAATGGGAAAAATTCTTGCCACAGTATCTTCACCAACACATATTGTAGCTTGTTTCTTTATTGTAGTCATTCTGACTGGGATGAAATATAGTCTCAATTTAATTTTGTTTTGCATTCCCTGATAGCTAACGTTGTTTGGCATTTTCCACATATTTGTTGGTCATTTGTATCTCTTTTCAAAAGTATCTGTTAAGATCATTTGGCCATTTAGCAATCAGATTACATTTTTATTCATTTTGAAATTTGTTTTCTTGGCAACAGAATTTAGGACTTGATATTTGTTCCAAAGTCACTGAAGCAAAATCATAATGAAACACCTTTTCGCAAACCAAATACAAAAAAAAATTGTAGGAAAAATATTTATACAAAGTGTGAAAGAACATAAATCCACAACTTACAGATAAATGTTGATATGATTATCCAATCTTAGAATGTCCATAGATGTCTCTCTCATCAAACAGGTAACAAAATAAAATCCTCAGAGTCTGTTTACTCATATTCCCCTTCCACCATGACCTCAGAAACTAACTTCAGACTTAGGCTTGGCCCAGTCCAAAGTATCTTTCCTTCTATCACTTTCGCCATCTCTCATGGCACCTAGGCAGCTTGGGCATCCTCCTCTCTTTTGAAGTCTACAGAACCAAATCATCTAGAGGACACAGATTCCCTGGTCTGTGACTATTCTTGCCTGAGTAGAGGCCTCAAATGTTTGATTCTTTTAAGGTAACTAGTAGTATCCTCAGAGAGACATTTTTTACAGAGTCCTGGATGGCTAGCTTCTTCAAATAGGTGATCCTCTGGGTTCTTGGAGTCCCAATACGATTGCTCTGCCATCAATTTCCCTTTTACTGTAGAAGGTTAAAGCTTCTTTCAAATCTTCAGATGAAACAAATTCTATGAATGCATACCCTTTAGATTTTCCATTTGCGCTCTGTAGAACTTTGATAAAAGTTTTCTTCTCATATACTTCCTGAAGAGTTTTTTTTTCTGCTTCACGATAGGAGAGCTTACTTAAAACCAAAGTTTTTGATTCACCACTGGAAGTGCTATTCTTTCCAGCTCTTTCTTGCCTTTGACCTTTCTATCCAATGTAGTGAGGAAAATGGATCGCCCGTTGATTTCTGTCCCTTGCTTTTCTTCAAAGGCTTTCTCTACATCAGGTCTTTTATAAATTCAATGTAAGCAATCCCTTCACTCTTTCCAACTGGACTGACTAATTTGCTCCATGCATTATTTTCCAATTCTTTTCAGTTTATCTTGAATAACCTTGAAAGAGGGATTTTGGGGCAAAACTGATCTTAGATCTAAAACTTACTGTTTCTTCCTTTCATTTTCTTTAGTTTAATTCCATTGCTAAGTACTTTTAAACTAGAGAGCTCCAGGCTTTTCTATGTCTTTAGCAGATTCAGAATTTGCATGACAGGTGTTTCCATTTGTACCAGTTCTGATATCCACAAAAGAGAAACTGTTTTTAGCAAATAAAAAATCATTTGTAGCAGCTGTTAATTCAAGGACAGCTTTGTTAGGATTTCATGTTACTGATAAAGAGACAGAAAAAGTATAGCTGGATCTGGTTCTGAGGCTTCCACTTTTGGGTTCATGGCCTTAGTAGCTGCTTTCTGTTTTATTATTTACTTCTTTTGTTTTCCTAGTGTTAAGCTAAAACCTCTCATCCTGTTGCTCCTCTTCATCATCTTTCTCCTCCTCTTCTTTTTCCAACTCATCTTCCTATTCATCTTTTTCCTTGTCCATCGCTTTCACAGGAACCACATTTGTAGGAATTTCTTTCATTTGGTGATATAGTCTCCATAATCACTTTTTTCTAGGAAGCTACTTTCCTCCTCCTCTTCCTCCTCCTCCTCATCATCCTCCTCTTCCATATCCTCTGAGACATGAGCAGTTGCTGCTGCATTCACCACTAAGAGCTCAAACTCGTCTTCCATTTCCCTTCTCTTTTATCTTCATCTTCCACCTCCTATTCCACATTCTACTCCTCATCATCTTTTACCACTTGACTTTCCTGTTGTGTTTTACCCCATTAGGTAAACACATCTGGGATGACATCTTCCATCTTACCAATGCTTGCTGCCATTAATTTTTTTTCTTTTGGGTACCTTCTTGCCAGATGTTGTCACTGCTTTGATTGAAATAATACTTAATTTCTGTGTGGCTGATAAATTTTGCTTGGGCCTTAACCTTAAAATACTCTCAAGATAAAGAGCTTGTATTTAGAACAATACCAGCAAATCAATAGACACCAGGCCCGTATGTGATTTTTAAAAAGTGCATGTATCTACAAATGAACCTACCATTTGACCCAATTATACCACTCCTTGGCATATACAGACACTTGTACATCCATGATTGTTGCTGCTCTTTTCACAATAGCTAAGAGATGGAATCAACCTAAGTGTCCCTCAACTAACAAGTGGAAAATAAAAATGTGGTTCTTTATATGGTGGACTTTTACTCAGCAGTAAAGAATGATGAAATCCTGAAATTTGGAGGTAAATGGATGTAACTAAAAACTGTTATACTAAATGAAGTAACAGACTCAGAAAAACAAATGACGTATATTCTCCCATGTGTGTGGATCCTAACACCAAATCCTTATAAATGAGTACATATCCAGACATAACTATAGGAATCAGGATAATGAAAAGGAACCATAGTGGTAAGGGCACAAAAAGAATCTGAAAGAGAAGAACAGCAGGAAACAGGCATTAATATGGGAGATATGGATAAAAATGGGGCTATTTTAATGGGAGGGGGAGGGAGGTTATACAAGGAACCTTGGGGATAAAGAGAAAGAAGGAGTTCAAGGGAGATGGAACCATAGGAGAAGGGTATTATTAAGGGAGAAATGGGAAAAAGGGGGCACTTCAACTGGGGAAACCATGGTGGAAGGTTTAGAAAATGAGAGAGACAAA
>NW_008355363.1:5168621-5177815 GCF_000622305.1 Nannospalax galili | reverse complement strand
GTCATGTATATAGAGATTAGAAATGCATGTGAAAATGTCTCAATGTCAAGATCCCTAAAATGAATTTTTCTGTACGAAACTGTGTGTTTTGACAACGCAGTGGAGATCTTTTTTAAACGTTGGAACCTCATTTAATTTTATGTCTTATAGAGTTTATAATGAGTAAAAGATTATATAAGTGTAATAATTCATCTGTAAACCTAGAAATGTACAGCCAATTTTGAAAGAGATGTACCCTAGCTCAGAAAAATGTTATTGAATAGGTTAATGCTGTTGTAATGAAATGCTTCTTTTAATTAAAATAAATGAAAAAAAAAGTGCATGTATCCTGTGAGATCAAGTATGTTTACTTTTACAACTCTCGATTAGAAGGAAAGAATGGAGTATGGTTTTAGGGGAAAGAAAGAAAATTACAGGTATTCATTTATCTTTTTTATTTCTTTTACTTAAAGATGTTTAGGTGCTGGGGAAGCTGGGAAAATAGGGAAGCTGGGAAAACTAAGCCAATGGACAAAGATATGCATAGATTCTGAGGTCCTACTAGAGACACTGAATTTGAAATTTTGAAAAGGAGTAATATTAGTAACTACGTGTGTGTGTGTGTGTGTGTGTGTGTGTGTATGTTTACGTTTACATACATTGGAAGACCTAGTATGGCCTATACTTTATTGTTCACCCAACCACACTTAGAGCTTTTATATTATTGTTCTTTATTATTTTCCATAGACTATTTTAGTTTTATAATATACTATGTAATTTATTCATTGGTTGGTTTTGTATTTTTTTCTGTCCCTTCTCACTGATATATGTGTAGCAATAAAATAGTTACAATATGTGTGTGTATTGTAAGTATTTTATTGCTACATCATCAGGCTTACAATAATGTCTGGCCACTAGTAGGCGGTTATTAAAAAATGGTTGTGTGCATACAACAGATAGCTATGAAAATATACCACAATGAATATAGAAATATAAAATTGTAAAATGGTGTTATGGAGAAGGTATATTGAACAAGACTCTGGCCATCTCTAAAAGAGCTATGAGGAAGCAGTTACCTAGTTTTCAAGCTACTAGAGTCACCATCATTTCCTGACAATGGGGGAAAAGCAATTTATCTTACCTTCATTCTACCTTAATGGGTCACTGAGTTTGACTTAATTAAGGGGAGTGATTTTATTACAATTCTACTATATCTATAGTAGAACCATATCTACTATATACCTCCCACTCCCATATTTTTCTGTCTTGCCATTATTTCTTAAATGTTCATCTCTACATACATTATTCTGTATTTTATTTGAAATTGTGGGGCATGTATACTATGAATATACTGTAACGCTAATCTGTAGGTGCAATAGGTCAATTAATGTGATAACATTTCACAAGAATAATTACCATTTTCCAAGTAATTTCCAAATACCCCTGAATTGTGTGTGTGTGTATGTGTGTGTTTGCATTCCTAAGGATCAATTGCAGATCCTCAAACATAAGAAGCAAGAATTCTACCACTGAGATACATACAGGGTTCAATTTATTTATTTATTTATTTATTTATTATGCTTTATTGAGGCAGTGTTTGGTGTAGCTCATGTTGATCTCACATTCTCTCTGTAGCTGAGACATTGGAGTCATGATCCTTTTATCTCTTCTTCCTAAATGCTATGATTACAGGTATGAGAAACATTGCTACACTCCACCTCAACTTGGACAAATAATATTTGCCAGGATGCTTCAGCAAGTAAAACTGGTTAAAATAAGTACAATGCTCAGAACCCATGCAAAGGTGAAACCACACAAATTTTCCTCTGACCTCCACATGAATGCCATAGCAGGTACATCCAAATAAATATCAAACACAGACACACTGACACACCTACACATACACACACATACACACACACTGACACACACACAAATGCACATGCAAATGCACACAAATGAAAAACAAGTTTTAAAGATATTAAAAGTATGTAAGATATGTTGGCCTTGAACTAAGGATTCACCTGCCTTATTCTCATCAGAGAACATAGTACCATACATATCAGAATACAGAGTTCTCAAATGAAGAACACCATAAAAGGTATTCAACATCCTTAGTGATTAAGAAAATGCAAATTAAAACTACTTTAAGATTTCACCTATCCCAGTCAGAATGACTAAGATGCAGAGAACAAATGACAACAAATACTGATGAGGATGGGGGGAGAAGGGAATGCTTATCTGTTGATGGTGAGATTGCAAACAGTTACAGCCACTGTGGAAATCAGGATGAAGAATATTTTAAAAGCTGAAAATACATCTACCATATATTCCAGCTATTCCACTCCTTGGAATATTTCCAAAGGATGCAGCATCTTACTATAGAGATACATGCTCATCCATGTTTCTTGCAGCTCTTTTCACAATACCTAGGAAATGGAGACAACATAAATGAGCCTCAACAATTAATGAATTATCAAAATGTTGTACATTTACAGTATGAAGTTCTACTCAGCAGTAAAGAAAAAATTACAAATATAATATATCTACATGGGTCCATGTGCATAGCTGAAGACTGCATAACAAGAAACAGTGTCAAACAGGAGAAACGTTCCTTTAAATTGTTGGCCAAGGTAGTTCAAGAGACTCTCAAAATTATACAGGTTATTGCCAGAACCCTTGAATGTTTCCCAGAAATTGAAGATAAGACCCTATGGCTGAAGACAGGACATACTTCAGACACAGGATTTGGAGCAATGGAGCTCGAACTCTGTGAAACCACCTCCCCTGAAGGTTAGCTCTCATAGTTTGGAGAGCCCTACCCAAGCTGATAAAGGGAAACATGAATTAATGGTCCAACCCCAGCTGCAAGGCTTAATAACCACATCAATGACTGACACAGAACACAACTTTGTTGCAGTAGTGGCACTTTTATCTTGGTGTTAATCGACAGCTGTCTAATTGGACTTAAAGCCCACTCAGTGGGAGGAAATTCATGTGTGGTATGGTAAACCTAGCCAAACACACATGGTTACACAGGTCATAGATCTTAGGGAAAGCCCCAAGGCTGTAACATCCATAGACAAATGTGATTTCTTACTATGTGTAAAATATGGATCCTTATATTTACAGACAAGTATCCCAGTCACCACTCATCAAAGAAGCTTCTTTTGCAACAGAGAGAGGTTCTTACAGAGTTCCACACCTGGTCACACACAGACATTCTCTATGAATTGCCCAAGCCTATGTGACAAATCTACAATGCAGCCTCTACAGCTAAGGTTCATGGAACATAGAACAAAGAGTAAAGAGGACACTAATGTATCTCTCAATTCTCATCAATGAAACTCCCTCATGCAACAGAGGGCAAAAAGCACAAAAGGTCACAAATGGCTAAAGCATGAAGGTAAGAGTCTGCAGAGTGTGGATCCTTGGACACGATTCTTATATTAAATTCCACCCATCAAGCGCTGAGGGACTATTGCAGAACACAGGGCAGAAGACTGTTAAAACTAGGGAGGTGGTGCCCTGTTATGTGGAAATACAGTCCCACACGCTACTGGGACCTTGCCAATAGGACCCTACAACAATGGTGTCAGTGTACAGAAAGCAGATAGAACCCAAACACAGAACTGTGGAAATGGAAAACAAATTCCAAACTTATTAGAAGAATTATTGGCAGTTGAGCACTGCTGTGTGAGGAAGAGCTGGTTTTCTTAAAGGGAGGGATTCTAGATAGGCCGTGTAGACCCCACTGGATAAACTTGCCCTGAGGGACGTCTAGGAACACTAACTTGACACAATAGGCCTTAACACAAATGACAGAATGTATGAATTCCAGTGGGGTGGAGGGCTATGGGAGGGAGCTAATGGGGAAGGGGGTATAAAAATTAAGATTGAGATGTTCTGTATGAAACACACAAAAATTCAATAAAAATTTACATGTAAAAAGAAAAATGAAATCATGAAACTTGTAGGTAAATGGACGGACTTAGAAGTCCAATACACTACCCATTGTGCAAAAGATAGCTTAATGGATGTAATTAGAAATTTCTGTTCTAATTGAGGTTAACAGAGACTCTGGAAAACAAGCAACTAGTGTTCTCTCTCATTTTTGAAACTTAGCCCACATCCTCATCCTTAGATATGAGAATATATCCTAATAAAATGGCAGCAGGCAGTGAAATGGAAAGCAACCAGTAGGGTTAAGAGGAAGTAGGAGCTCTAGAAAGGGGGATTATAAGAAACAGGAGCTATCAAGGGGAAATGAGGAAAATGGTAAGTTTTTTTTTTTTTTAACTAAGGAGGAAGACAGGAGTGGCAGAGAGAAAAATAGTACTTAAATGCTGTGAAAGACCAAAGGAGAATGTAGTATTTAATAAGTCTATGGAAAATACACATATAATATAAATTTGAGTGCATAATTATAACTATTGGTGATGTAACAAAAATCACAGTGCCATGCATAGGAAACCCCTCTTCGTATGTTGGTCAGGGAAGTTCAAAAGACACTCAAAACAATAAAGGCTAGTGTCACAGCCCTGTATTGTCTTCCAGAACCTGAAGGTATGACCCTATTGCTGAATACACAATACACTTCCGAAACAATACTTGGAATAATAAAGGTGTAACTGATCTGGAAGACTCTTCCCTAAAGACTAGTTCTCATAGCATCAGAAGATGCCATGTAAGCTTCTAAGGGAGAAAAACCAATCAATGTTTCCATCCCGCCTTATTGACTATGAACCACAGTGACCAGCCTAGCAAACTGTCTCTATTGTTGCAGTACTTACACTTTTATCTTGGGGATAATCATCAATTTTCTAATTGGATTTAAGGCCCTCACAATGGGAGGAGGAAATCATGTGTGGTACTGTAAACAAAGCCAAGTACACATGATTGGAGAGGTGATAGATCTTAGTGAGAAACCTATGTATGTCACTTCCCTAGATCATGGTAATTTCTTATTGTATTTTAGGGAAGAGATAGAGATCACTGCAAAGTTCCGCAACTGATAAAATCCATAGAATAAGTGACTGAGAGGTTACCAACCCTAAGTGACTCATCTACAATGTCACCTCTATACCGAACTCAAGGAACATCATGAAAGAGGGGGCAGAGAGAATGTAAGTGATAGAAAGACAAGATACCTGCTGCTAGTTACATATTCTAGACGTGGTAGGAGAGCTGCACCAATAGAGATCCACAGTATGGCAGTCTAAGGGGATCTAAATAATGACAAAACCATTTGACATGCCAAGGTGGATTAACAGAGTGTCACTAGGTCCCACCTCAAGATGTAGAGCTACAGGCAATCAATGGATGTTTAGGGAGGGAGAAGCAGTTTTATCCAGGAACTAGCTTCATGAAAGGTTATCTAATCTTTAATGGACAGCCTAAATATAGGTACACAGGATGAGTGTGTGTGCGTGTGTGTGTGTGTGTGTGTGTGTGTGTGTGTGTAGCAGTAATAAAGAAGGGAATGAATGGACAAGGAATTTAGAGGAAAGCAGGAGACATGGGAAGACTTTTTGGGGGGACAGGAAGTGATAAAAAATAATGCAAAGACAATACTCATGCATGAAATGCTCAAAAATAAAAATTATACCAAAGGTGTGTAAAAATATGTGTTTATTTTTGTTGTAGTAAGAATTGACTACCAGGCCTCACAAAGACTAGGCAAGCACTCTGATTCTTTGCTATATTCTCAGTCATGATTAAAATTTATTTATCACTTATTTATTTATTTTTATATTGCTGTTGATTAAATTCATGATCATAATTTTGCTTAACAAACTCCTTATGAATGAATTACCTCAGTTCTGTGATTTTATTTTTGATAGATCTTATTATTATTGCTAGGTTGGTCTTGAACTGAGAATCAATCTGCCTCAGTCTCCTCCACAACTGGCATTTCAGATGTGCATCACCACACATGATACCTTTATTAAATTAAATACTTTAATGTTCTTTACATGTTATAAAAATGAGATCTCAGAACACGACAAAGGACTATATAGTGTTAAATTATATTTTCTGTGTTAAACCATAAAAAGTAAATGGAATCCAAATAGTAACAAAAATTTCAAATATGTCCTATACAAAATAAAATATATTGGGAAGAATACACAGTTTAACAGTTTCTCTTAAATAAAAATAGAAAAAAAATACCTGTAGTTGTTTAAATGCTGAAAATTAGACATAACTTCTAAATAAGGCATCATGTGGAGTGTCAAATGCATGGGAAACAGAGATATGGATAAGCTATCATGTGTATTTAGAGAACAGATTGATGAACAAGAGTAGTGTAGTTAAATTTCATGACAATTCAATTTTGATGAAAAGCCTTTATGAAATTATTCATATTATTCATCAGTTGCAGAATATTACTGTAACTTGTAGGCATATGTAATAGATACTTTCAAATGTCAGGTCGGCTAGGCTACTATGAGTAATCAATTGGTCAAGCACTAGACTAAATTTTTCTGCAACTATGTGTCATAAGTGTGGCTATAATTATTTACAATAAGTTAATTACTCCCCCAAATGTCAATGGATTGTATAAGATGAAGGCATAAGAGCAAGGTTTTCATAAGAAGGAATTTATCATGCATACTTCAGTATAGAAATACTGTATAAGTATCTAGACACTGTACTCACCAGTGCCTCAACAGTTCTTAGGTGCCATCTCATTTTAAAAATTTTGGAATTGCTAGTATCCACAATCATATAATCCACATTCTTAAATCTCTCCCTGAATCAGTGATAAAGAGAGCAAGATTCCTGTTCTGTTAGGATCCTTGTGGACTCCCAAATCTGGAAAATTTCCCAGACATGCATTTATGAGTTTTCTTTGCCACACTTCCCTGTGATTTATGATCTAAACTCTGCCAGCACCCCAGGATACTCCTGAGAGCTTTCTTAGATCCACCATGGTGGGTTCCATTTCCCACACCTCTCTGTGCCAAAATCTCAGCTCTGCGAGGATGTTTCTGTGTTTCTGGGAGCTTTCCCAGACATTGTTTGTTCTCAGATATGCTTGAGTTATTAGGATTCTTGTACCCCAAGAACTATGAGCTCTTTAAACCTGATCTATTAGCCAACCTGCTGACCTCACAACTATCCAGCCCACCCTGCTATTCTGGAACCATGAGTATTCAACCCAGGAAATTCAACTAAAAAATTGCATCTATCACTAGCTTAATTGAGCCCCCTTCTTACCATTCATTTGCATCAGCAAAACATGTTCCACAAACTGAACACCAAGCACTACTCAGCTGGGCCATATCTGAAAAGCTGTGGAAGTAGAAAATAAATATTGAAATAACCAGTCAACAGAAATGAGTTTACTTACTCATACCAAGGGACACCACCACCAACACAAGCCCAGATGACTTAAGTCTCAAAAACACAGCAACTTGAATAACCAAAATAATATGTCTACTACATAAATTAGCACTCTCATGTTTCATGAGAATGGTGATCAGCAGCTGCACCAAACAATGATTTCAAAAATAGCAATTTTAAATATATTCAAGTAACTCAAAGAGGATATGAATAAAAGACTAAATGAAGACCATGAAAACAGTTGAATGAAACAGCTAAAACAATTCAAAACATGAAGTTAGAATACCAAAAGGGACAATATTTCTGAAGAAAAGACAAACTAAAATAAAACTTAAAATCAAAATCTTAGGAACGCAAACAAAATCATAGAGGAAAGGAACAAAAAGAAAGTGGATGAAATGGCACAGAGAATATCAGAACTTGAAGACAAGCTTCAGGAAGTGGATGACTCAATCAAAGAAAATGTAAAATCTAAAATAAGCTAGGAACAGAATATACAAGACTTCCGTCAAATCTAAAATAGCCCAAGAATGGAATTTGCAAGGCCTCTGGCACACTACAGACCAAATCTATGAGTCATAGGCATAAAAGAAGGAGAAAAAACAGTAAAAGGCACAGAAAATATTTCTAATAAAGCCATAAAGGAATATTTCCCAAATTTATGAAAAAGATACATGTCAAATTACAAAAGTCATGCAGATCACCAAGTAGACAGGACCAGAAAAGATATTCCCCATGTCATATAATAGTCAAAAATGTAAATGTACAAAGCAAAGAAGAAATATTGAGAACCATGAAAAAGATCAAGGGATATGTATAAAGGCAGGCCCATCTGAATAACAGTTCCTCATTTGACTCTACAGCAATGATGATGGCATGCACAAGACTCATGCAAACTCAAAGACCCAGCATAGAAATGGGGAAATGAGAAGCAGGCCCCAATGTTAGCTGAAGATCTATTGGCAGCTGATTACTGCTGGATGAGGGAAAGCTAATTTTCTTCAAGGGAGTGACTCTAAATAGGCTGACTAGATCCCAGTGCATGAAGTTGCAGTGAGGGACATCTGTGTACACTAACTTGACTTGGAAAGCCTTAATATGAAAGACATAATACATGAAATTGGTGGGCATGCTATGGGAGGGTGTAGATGGGAGAGGGGGTATAAAGATGATTAAGGTATTTTGTATAAAATACACAGAAATTCTATTAAAAGTCCCTTATAGATTTTTCAATCCCAGGTGGTCAGTCCTAAGCATATGTGTATTGGAGTAATAGCAAATCGACTTTGTAGGTTGTGTGTGTGTGTGTGTGTGTGTGTGTGTGTGTGTATACTATTGTAATATATATATACAATGTTATATGTAATGATAATAATTAAAAAATAGACCTTGAATTTGACAGTGAGTGGTGAAGGAAGGAAGAAGTTTGAAGAATAGCAAGGGGTGGAAATATGTGACTTTAGTAGGCATGTATGAACATCCCACAACAGATTCTTCCAAACAGCTGATCAGTTACTCATACAACCTCACAGAAATAGTGACAGCATGCAGAAGTCCTATGCAAGCTCGAACCAGATAAAATCCCAGCATATAGATGGGAAAGTGGATATGAAATCCAATACTAACCTAAGAAACTTTTAGCAATTGCCATCTTCAGGGAGTGGTGAGACCGTGTCTTATAGGGATGGGACTCTTGGTAGGCCCAGTGGATAGATTCACACTGAAGGACATTTGGGGACACAAATCAGACTCTGTAGACCATATATATATTTTAGAGTGCATTAAATTGGGTGGATGACAAGGGGGGTGTGAATAGGGGAAGTAATCAAAATACATTCAAACTATGTCACATGAAAATCATAAAATTT
>NW_008355363.1:5160112-5168607 GCF_000622305.1 Nannospalax galili | reverse complement strand
AATATAAAACAGATATAATCAAAATAGAATAAATGTAATTATTTAAGCATAATATTTTCTGTAGCAATACAGTAAAAAGAAAGTCATAGAAATAACCTAAATTTAAAATTAGGTAACTCACAAAATTTGAAAGTAAAATACTTTACTAATTCTTTCCTTAAAATAAAATTCATTTACTTATCTATCACATTATTTCCAAGACCTTGTAGGTCAAAACTCTTCCCCCAATAATTTTTCTGCTTGGTTTGAAAGGAAGAGAAAAGATAAAGGATAAAGTAATAATTCATTTTTAGTTGCTTTTCAGTATTTCAACAATAAACTATAATTCCTCATGTTCAACATCTGACATGAACTTTAAGTAGCTGACATGTGCAAACAGAGGACAGTTTCTTTTAAAGTATCACTCTATATTATTACTAACCTTGAAAAATTAAATCCACATGCAGTGGATTTTTTTAATTGAAATTAATTGGTGATATACATGTTGCTTCAGTGTTGCCGTGTACTAAAACCTTCATGCTAAATACTATGTTATTTTCTTTCAGTGAAAGAATCTTTTTTGTTTTGTAAATATTTATGCTGATACTCCATAGAAATTATCATATTAAATAAGTAGAGTATTATACCACATATTAAAGTTTTACTTTTTCAATGTCATTTAAGATATCTGGATGCAAATTGACCATGATAATTGTCTCCTGTTAATTATTCTTCAGCAATGACTATCAATTATATTCACAGGATTGACTAACTTCAACTTTTTATGATAACCCATGAAAATGAGGTTAATAGTTTGAGGGATTAAAAAACAGAATTCTGCATATCTGATGAAATTAATTGTATGGAAACAGTCGTGTCTCTAATAATTATTTCTAATTTATTTATTTGAGCATCTAAAGAATTAAAAATTCTGAATGAACTACAAAGTATCTGTTGTCCAATATAGCATCGTAGAGTATCAATGGTAGGACGCAAATGGTCCCTCAAAGTGGAGGGATCTATAGATAATGCAGTGCTTTAGTTGACTATCCTAGGATAATCTCTTAATCAAAGTCCATGTGTACTATTCTCTTAAGCGAAGATTCATTGGATAGTGTAAATATTAATGAATATGAGGTTGAAACTTGTCCATTTCGGCCCAGATTCAACACTTTTTGTTTTCCATTACCCTCTGCCACCTGCAAGAAAGAGTTCTGAGTTTTTGCAAGTTGCTCTAGTTTTAGTGTCCTTGAGAACACTGAAGGAAATACAAAAAACGCAAATCTTGACCCTTCAATGGTTAGCATAAACACCTAAATTCTTTTGCTCAAATATCATTCAAAAATCATAGGGAGATAATCTTTTTTTTGTAATAAAAATAATTCAAAAAAGATGGTCATATATTAGCATGTTTTATAGAACATTTTTATTGAATTTTTGTGTACTTCATACAGAACATCTCAATCAATCATAATCATCTTTATACCTCCATCCACACCTGCACCCTCTCATAGGCACCCCCCACTGAGCCCATATACTCTGTTATCCCTGGTAAGGCCCTCTCCGTCATGTCGATGTCCTCAGACCTTCCCTAGTGAAAGTCCATCCACTGAGTCCCTTGTTTTAGGAAGGTTAACTCTTCTTCACCTAGCAGCAAAGAGTTGCAAATATTTCTTCAGATAAGATTGAGGTCTGCTGCTCATTTTCCCATATCTATGCTGTTTCTGTCTGCCTGAGTTTTCATGGGACTTGTATATACTGACACCATTGCCATAGAATCATGTGAGCAGGTTCCCAGGAGCTTGTAGGACTCTGTTTCCATGTGGTTCTGCACCTCCTCCCTGGCTCTTAGAACATTTCAACCTCTTCTTCCGTGATGGTCCCTGACCCTTGTGTGGGTGGAGTTTAATAAAGGAGTCCTGTCCAAGGACTGGCATTCAGCAGAATCTTGGCCTCTATGCTTTGGCCACCTGTGACCTTTTGTGTTCCCAGCCCTCTGCTGCATGAGGGAGCTTCATTAATGAGAACTGAGAGATTCATTAGTGTCCTCTTCTTTACCCCTGTTCTATGCTCCATGAGCCTTAGGTGTAGAGGTTGCATCGTAGATGTGTCACCTGGGCCTGAGCAATTCACAGACAGTGTCCATTTGTGGTACTTGGTAATAGTTTCCAACTGGTGAAAAATGAGTTTCTTTGATGAGTGGTGGCTGGAATATTTGTCTGTAAATATAAGGATACATATTTTGCACATAGTAATAAATCACATTAGCCTAGGGATGTGACAGTCTTGCAGTTTTCTCAAATATCTCTGACCACTCCAGCCATATGTATTAGGTTGTGTTTACATTACCAAACTTGAGTTTCCTCCCTTTGTGTGGGAATTTAGTCAAATTAGGTAGCTGTTGGTTGTCCGCACGATGAAAATGCCATTACTGCATCAATGTCATATGCTGTGCTGGTCATTGATGTGGTTATTTGGTCTTGAAGCTCATGTTGAATCATCGATTGATGTTTTACCTTGGTATCTTCATAGCACTCTCCAAAGCTATGAGAGCTAGCCTTCAGGGGAAGTGGTTTCAGGTCAGTTGCAGCTATATTTCTCCAAATCAGGTGTCCAAAGAATGCTCTGTCTTCAGTAATAGGGTATTACCTTCATGTTCTGGGAGGATGTCAAGGGCTCTGGCAATAGTCTAGGTAATTTTGGAAGTCTCTTGGAACACCCTGGCCAAAAACTCAAATGAAGATTTCTCCTGTCTGACACTGGTTTTTGGTATGTACTTTTTAGCTGTATAAATGAATTCATGTAGAGATAATGTATGTTTAACTTATAATTAGGTTGTTGGATTAATATGATTCCCTCTGTTTTTTTTCCAGATATGTTGCAATTCTCTCTCTCTCTCTCTCTCTCTCTCTCTCTCTCTCTCTCTCTCTCTCTCTTTTTCTCTCTCTCCCTTCTGCCATGGCTTTTCCATTGAAAGTGTCCACATTTTCCCTATTTCTCCTTTGATAATACCGGTCTCCTGTGGTCCCACCTCTCTTGAGTTCCTTCTTTCCCTATATCCCCAAGTTTCCTTGTATAACCCTCCCTTCACCCTCCTGTTTAAACAACCCTATTATATCCATTTCTCCTTTAATAACACCTGTCTCCTACTGTTCTTCTCTTTCAAATTATTTTTCTTTACCATCCTGGTTCCTTTTCATTATTCTGGTTCCTGCAATTATGTCTGGATACACATATGTCTGGATACACATATGTCTAGATACACATATGAGGGAGAACATATGTTGTTTGTTTTTCTGAGTCTCTGTTACTTCACTTAGTATAACAGTTTCTAGTTCCATCCATTTACCTACAAATTTCATGATTTCATTTTTCCTTACCACTGAGTAGAGCTCCATTGTGTAAATATACCACATTTTCATTATCCACTCATCAGTTAAGGGACACTTAGGTTGCTTCTATCTCTTAGCTATTGTAAAAAGAACAGCAATAAACAGGGATGTACAAGTGTCTGCAATAGGATGAGTCCTTCAGATATATGCCAAGGAGTGGTATAATTCGGTCAACTGGTAGGTTCATTTTTAGTTTTTAAGGGTTCTCCACATTGCTTTCCATAGGGGTTGCACAAGCTTGCAACCCCACCATCAGTGGATGAGCATTCCCCTTTCCCCACATTCTCTTCAACATTTGGCATCATTTGTTCTCTTGATCTTAGCCAGCCTGACTGGGGTATTTTTTAAAGAAAAAAAACCTAACGATGGCAAAAACTTGAGAAGATACTCAGTTTCATGTACTTCTCAAAAGAATACAAAATTAGATTTTAATTCTGGAAGGAAAATGTTCACACTGTATCACTTTACAAATAGTCATAGCATTTTGCAGAATAATTTCTCCTTTAGAAAAATTTAAACAAATTACCTTTAATTTGATTGTTTCTTCATTAGTGGACATGACCATTTTCATTTTGAGCACACATGAGACCTCTGGAGATTGAGCTTATTAATATTTCCTCATGGAAGGTAAGTGGAGAATCACAAAATTCACAAGACCTTTACAAAATTTTCACAAGGCCCTCCCCCTTGACTGGCATAGAACTTCTTCAATAGATGCTGATAAGTCAACCAGGTGAATCTAACATGATGTAGTTCCCTTTGGTGTATTCAACCGTATTCTTGTGAGCAAATCCTAAAATATCATTTGCTCACCAAGTCGAAGTGGGAGAAAACCTTTTCTTTTGTGTGTTTATACTCTGTTTATCTTGGATGAAGATAATTTTCTTTACGTCTCCCCTAAAAAAATCACACAACATGTGTAAAATAAAATTCAAAATGATGTTCTTAGTATGATTGTCTACAATAGAAAATGTTTTATTTTTCTGTTTCCTATTTATTTGGCTTTTTCAAATATATAGAAAGTACATATTACATTGTATTTAGCAAAACTGCGTACATGAACAAAAACGATTTTCAGTATAAGTAGAAGGGGAACTAATTAGGAAGAAGGGAACCAGCAGGAGTTGGGCAGTATGTGTATATAATCAAAATACTTTATATACATAAATGGAAATGTAATGATGAAACTTGTTTTTATATCATATGTGTTAATAAATATATTCCATGTTCAATATGTTGCATGTTCTCTCTCTAAATTAATATTTTCTGTTTTGTGATCAAAGAAAGATTGTGATGGTATTGTACAGTTGAAGCAGGGAAAATATCTACATATCATCATGATACTTACCCCTCCTTCTCTCTCTTCCTTCTTTCTTCCTTCTTTCCTTCTTTCATTCCTTCCATCCTTTGAGTGTGATTGCAGTTTCTCATATACCTTTCTTCATTGTTTTATTTTAAAACAAAATTTCCACTAAAATATATATTTAAATTTACAAACAAAAATAGATTCAGCTCTTTCTTTTGAGGTCATTTTGTCACACAGTAATACTCAAAGGTACCTTAGAGCACATAAATCGTATGAGACACTTCTGACCAATGGTACCCCACCTTATCTGAAAATTCATGGTACACATGGGCATTTGAACAGTTCTAAAAATTTTATGGTAAACAAAAACTTACCTAATCCATCTTCTCTCAAATCAACTTAATCATGGACTACAAATTTCTCCTTGTTTTATCCTAAATCTTCAAATCTTTCCTCTTATCCTATATATGAATATATGTCACCGACTAAACTGAAATTCCTGTTCCTTAACTATACTTTGATAAGCATTAATATATACTATTTTCTCTGAAAATCTAGAGGATAAAAGTCTACTTATCATGATTCATCACTAGAATGACTTACTATAAAATCTTAGAATGTCTTTGCAAATACTTAATATAACTACCATTTCGGATATATCCATTTCTAATGATTTTTCCCATGAGAAATATAAATTTTGAGGCTTGAAAGTATTAAGTTTAAAAGAGCCAAATCTCATTTGAGCCTAAGCTTACTTGAATACTTTCTCAAAATAATCTTGCTTGACAGACTACACATAAAGCTTCCCCAGAAATCAATGTTGCCGTACATTTAAGAAAAAAATAGAGTTGTGTAAGTTTGAAGAGTGTATATGGTCATCTAGTAAAGAAAGCTTTGCTGAAGTTACTGTGAAATATAAGAATCCAGCAGCAATTAATATTTTTAGACCTTTTCAAAGTATTTGGCTGTGACCATCTTCAGTATCTAAATTATTCTATATTTCATTGGGACATCCAAAAATTTTAAAGATCACACTTCAAATGACTTTTATTCATGAAATGTTTTTATTTTAATTGAAAATAATGAATACATAAATCGTATTATCACAATACCAAAAATAACGAATTTAAAATCTTTTGAATCCTCTTGAAAAAATTAAGTGCAAATTTAGTTGTAACTGGAAAATCTAACATTTTTATGAAAAGCAGACTCATAAAGATCTACCTAAAATTTCCCAGTAATATGCTGAGTATTAAAATTCTGATTGTGAGTTGATTTTGTACAGTATTTTGTCACAGCAATAAGAAAATTTACAGAGAAAATTTGTACCAAGGTGTGTCAGGTTTTTGTAATGACAAATCTGACCACGTGGTTCTTATGTATTTAGTACTGGTTTACAGAAGGTATGTGTAAGAATTTACAGCTGTGGGGTGAAAGAAAACCTAGAATGCTGTAAGCAGAGCTTCATAGGTGGTTCTTGTGGGCGATGTGAAGCCCGTAATGCTAAGAGAAAACTAGAGTGGAGGCCTGTCTAATGAAGCATCAGAAGGGTAAAGGACTTGTAGAAACTGTGCTAGAGGCAATTTGTGGTGCTTTCTGGCAAATAATTTGGGTGCATCTGCTCATCATTTGAGAAACTGAATGAAGCTGAATTAAGAAATAATCTGCTCATTTGTTTGATGGAAGTAACGGCAAGAAAGTCTATGTGATGGTTACTGCTAGGTGTTCTGATCCAATATACAGTGAGAAGGACCAGCAAGCAGAGCAACAGAACATAAGAGATGTGCCCCTTGGCAGGGAAAGGAAGATTTTTAAAGTTGCAGGCCAAACTAGTACAGAGAAAGCAGCTGCAAAATATTTTAAAAATTACCTCCATTGTTGCTGCACTAAGACAATATAAAATGTGCTCTGATGGTAAGCTATCACCAACAAAGGTTCCATCTTGTGAAAATCTAAATTTATTTGACAGGAGTGAGACTGAACTGAGAATGTCAATGAATAGGCTCCCACCTCAAAAGCAATTTCCTAGGGAAATGATTCCCCAGGGTTGATCTGAAAGGCACACCAAAGCTTACAAATCTAGTCTGTAGTGGTGGGTGGTAGAGGGGATGGCAGTGGGTGGGGGTAGTGGCATGCTCCACCTGAACCTGGCAGCATCACTTGGCAACTTCAGACATATGGTAGTGATTTCATAGGCAAAAAAGAGGCAATATTCAGAGACTCATGGATCTTGAACCATACATAGTTCCAAAGAGTCACTGAGCCCAGGCAACATGTAGTAGGATCAGATTCCCTGCAAGAAGGCCTTGGGAGGCCACTGTGTCCAGAAGTGAAGGCAAGTCTATGTTGCAATGAAGACTCTAGGATATCAGATATTCCACAAGCATGGGGTATTCACTGAGGATAATGTAGCAAGTCATGTAACAGGCCTGGCCCAAGAGAGAGGCTATGTGTGATGCAGGTCACAGAACTAGAGGGGCAGAGCTACTCAATTGCTTTTAGATTGTAAGATTCACTGTTTATATAATTAAAGCTATATACAACAAACGCACAGCCAACATCATTCTAAATGGAGAATAACTGAAAGTATTCCCATTAATATCAGTAACCCGACAAGGATGTCCACTATTTCCACTCCTTTTCAACATAGTGCTTGAAACTCTTGCTAGAGCAATAAGACAGGAGAAGGAAATTGAAGCAGTACTAATTGGAAAAGAAGATGTCAAAATATCACTTTTTGCAGATGATATGATACTATACCTAAGAGATCCCAAAAGTTCCACCAGAAAACTCCTTGAACTGATCAACACTTTCAGAATAGTGGCAGGTAAGAAAATCAATCTACAAAAATCAGTAGCCTTTCTATATACCAATAGCAAGCAATTGGAGAAAGAATACAGGGAAATGCTCCCATTCACAATTTCTGCACACAAAATAAAGTATCTTGGAATAAATCTGACCAAAAATATCTACAATGAAAATTTTACATCTTTAAAGAAAGAGATTGAGGAAGACACCAGGAAATGGAAGGACCTCCCATGCTCATGGATTGGAAGAATTAATATTGAGAAAATGACCATCCTACCAAAAGCAATATGTAGATTCAATGCAATCCCAACCAAAATCCCCATGACATATTTCACAGAGTTAGAAAAAAGCTATCCTTAAATTCATATGGAATCACAAAAGACCCCAGATAGCCAAAGCAACCCTGAGCACAAAAAACAACACTGGGGGGGGAATACTAAACCAGATCTCAAGGTATACTACAGAGCTATAGTCATAAAAACAGCGTAGAACTAGCACAAAAATAAGACACATAGATCACTGGAACATCATTGAAAATCCAAACTCGAGTACACACAATTTCAGTCACCTAATATTTTACAAAGGTGCCAAGAAGACACATAGGAGGAAAGACAGCATCTTCAACAAATGGTGCTGGCAAAACTGGATCTCCACCCATAGAAGAACAAAATTAGATCCTTATCTTTCACCTTGCACAAAAGTCAACTGCAAATGGATCAAAGACGTCAATGTGAAACTGGAAACCCTGAAACTATTAGAAGAAAATTGTGGTAGTGACTTACAAGATATAGGTGTAGGAAAGGATTTTTAGATCAGACAGAAGTTGATCAGGAATTAAGGTCCTAAATCAAAAAGGGGAACCAAATTAAACTAAAAAGATTCTGTACAGCAAAAGAAACAATAAAAAAGTGAAGAGAAAACCCACAGAATGGGATAAAACCTTCACCAGTGACACATGTGACAGAGGTTTAACATCCAGAATATATAAAGAACTCAAAAAACAAAGAATT
>NW_008355363.1:5142866-5160041 GCF_000622305.1 Nannospalax galili | reverse complement strand
TAAAAATAATTAAAAAAATAGTTTAAAAAAAAAAGATGGGCTAAAGATCTAAACAGAGAGTTCTCAAAGAAAGAAATAAACATGGCTAAGAAATATCTCAAAAAGTGTTCAACATCATTAGTAATTAGGGAAATTCAAATTAAAACCAACCTAAGGTATCACCTTACCCCAATTGGACTGCCTAAGATCAAGAGAACAAATGATACCAAATGCTAGCGAGGGTGTGGAGAAAGGGGAATGCCCATTCACTGCTGGTTGTATTGCAAACTCACGCAGTGTCTATAGAAAACACTGTGGAGAACTCTTAGAAAACTACAAATGAACCTACCATATGACCCGTTTATACCACTCCTTGGCATATACCCAAAAGACTCATCCTACTGTAGAGACACTTGTACAACCATGTTTGTTGCTGCTCTTTTCACAATAGCGAAGAGATGGAAGCAACCCAAGTGCCCCTCAACTGACGAGTGGTTAATAAAAATATGGTATATTTACACAATGGAGTTCTATTTAGCAGTAAAGAAAGATGAAATAATGAATTTTGCAGGTAAATGGATGGATCTAGAAACTGTTATACTAATATAAATAACACAGACTCAATAAAACAAATGATGTATGTTCTCCCTCATATGTGGCTCCTAGTACCAAACCCTTTTAAATTCCATGTCCTTTTAATAAGATGATGCTATACAGCAGTCCCTTCTGCATAAAATAACTACCATCAGCACGACTTCGGCTGAGCCTGATCACTAAGCATAGTCAAAATTGGGCTTGTTGATGGTGGTGCTCATTCATTAAAGGAGGGCCAAGCAGGGTCATTGGGCCCTCACCAGAGTATCCAGCTACCCTTCCCATCCAACTGTATGTAACTTGGCCCTAATCACACATGGTCTCCTGTATTTGGGGAGGGCTAAAGTATACAATCTGGGGAAAGTTCAAAAGTATTGGGAGCTATTATAGGCACAGCTTGACTTTAGATTAGGAGGAAGAATGCTTCCACCTTGGGACTTTCCCTGCTCTTTGCTTCTGTGGTCTGAGTTGACAGGCTATGCTTCCCTGATTAATTAGTAGTCTTGGAGCATATTTTTTTTAATCTTTTTTGTGCCATACTGCTGTCTTCACTGGTCGACATCCACAAGCAGATCCATCAGCTGGGATGCCAGAAAGTGACTCCATTTCCTATAGAAAAAAACTATACCCTTTGCCTGATGTTAGTAGCTTTCCTGGTACCCAATCTTGGAATCATTCTGGCTTAATCCAGGCATTCACTGAGTCAGGCGAGAGTGATGATTCCTGTAAAAAAAAAAAAAAAAAAAAAAAAAAGCTTATCTTCACGAGATAAAAACTTCACCTGACAAGGAAGAGAAGGCATGACCCATGCTGGGTAAATGCTTTCCAGTGTGCAGACCCTCAGTTCATATATACACCTCAGTAACCCCTCAGTTATCTCAATAAGTAAGCTCAATAAATTCATTGGTTCCCCAGTAAAACTTTAATCAAGCATTGGCTTGATACTGGAGTCTTAAAAGGGAATAAGCCTTGCTTAGCATCACCACGAAAAGACGTCTCACAACAAATGGAAAATTTATTTGTTAATGCTACTGTCTCAGAATTATTTAAAAAAAAGAAAATGAGAATGTATAAGATGTTAAAAGGATATGAGAATTGAGTATTTTCTAAAATAGAAAAAAATGAGAAAGCCTAAGCAAGTGATGAAGGTCTGTGTAGGTTTGTTATGATATTCAGAGGATGAGACAAAAATAATATACACATAATCTTAAAATTTCTATGGTCATAGTATAGTCAACTGATTTAAGGAACAAAATATGTATCTAGTCAAGGTTTATCTGAGAATATTTGATTTTTTATGAAAGCCTTATCTATATAGCACATGATAATTAAAAGTACCAGACTGGTGGAACTAACCTTATTGGATGTTTAACAGCCATAGTTTGAGGCCTATACCAATGCGGTCAGAGGGACTTAATTGACAGTTTTTGCCCCTTGCCATCAAAGGTTGACTAAGTTTCAGAGGACTACGGAACATCTCTCAAATGTCCTGTAACTGCAGTGAGTCACCGGTCCTCTAGTTCAAGGAGGACATGGAGACCCCACAAGATGGACTTGAACCAGTATTCAGTGTATAAAGAGGAGGGTCAACTCAGAGGAAACGTCTCATTCATGCTTCCAAGTGATACCAGACATGGTTGAGCAGGACCTTTGACTTATCTTCACATAGACAGAACTGGTTAAAAAAAAAGGAGCCAGGAGCTTCTCCCAAGCTCATGTGTCCCCTGAGGAATAGATCCTCAAATGATTTATTTGGGCCAAATGTATGGTCTTAAACACAGAAAAGGAAAGTATAACCAAAGAGTAAAGTCATCAGTATTCTTTTGAAGAGTTCAAGTGATTTCACTTCCCAGACATTAGGCTTGTCTATATAAAAATTTATTTAGACAATTATTTCTCATTGATGATTTTGTTCCTAACTAGAAAGTGCTGCTCAGAAGTAAGACTTCAAATCTTGGTCTCCAATACTGTAGTGCCCACCTGTGGCTAAGGGATACAACCAGATATTGTTCAAAAATGATGGATAAATTTGTTTTCTCCCCCCATCTAGAAGCCTTGGAGAGGGAACTGACACTGATTCTAACCACTCCAACAGCTATCAAAATGCCTGAAAGCAAATCCTGAATCCATCACTCTAGAGTCCAGCCATGGAAGACAAAAGAAAAATGAGAAGGAACACAATAGAGGGATGCTTTCAGAAGCTCTTGTCAAGAAATTCCAATGGACTCTCATATGAACATTTGAAAATTGCCATGTTCTGACTTTTTTCTAGTTCCCTGTCTAGAACTTATAATGCTAATTACTCTTGCCTTTTACTTCTCCTTCACATCTCCTAGTCATGATTCAAAGACTTTATTTTCCCCATAGAGATAAGAGTTATGCAATTTGAGAGTCTTTAGATAGATGCACTGAAGGGGTACTCCACTTGCCTCACCCTGTGTCCCTGTTCAGCATGAAAGAAGCCAGAGTGGTCTGTGTCCCTGTTCCGTATTCGCAATTTGGGTAACCTCTTCAGAGGATGGTGTGATAAGAATAGGAGGTAGGAATTGGCTAAGCAGTTAGGGTAAAAAGACCGCAAAGAAATGTAGACAGTTTCTTGGCTAAAACTCACAATGTTCTTGGGCCTCTTAGCAACACACTCCGTTCCAAAGACCAAAAATGTCGAAAATATGTGGGAGCTTTATATAATCCTTAAAAGATTTTAGGGTTACCTCTTCAGAGGGGGGGAATGCTAGAGTAGACCAAAGCCCCATAAAAATAAATAAATGGAAGAAGAAGAAAGAAAAAGAACTCTGGTGGGTACAATAAATTTAATGGTTTGTTTAAATTCATAGACTCAGTAATCAATGAAAATTAAATTAGATCCCAAGTCAAAAAAAGATTAAAAGATTCACTTTTATAGAGTCCTCATGTGGTCATGGATCTTTCTTAGAATTCTGCAACTTATTTCTGGTATTTCAGTTATCATTATCTTTGTTTCCATTAATGTGGAATTCTGAGATAGTCCTAAGTGTCAAACTGGTTTGTTTCTCATATTTCTGGTGTTTCTTCACTGAGTTTTATGTATCTTTTTAGACGGATATTTACTCTAATTTTAGTTTTTCATTTTTCCCTCTTTTGAAAAATGTTTTATTGAGCTTATGTACATTTCATACAATAGTACTTGTTAAAAATTAAAAAAATTATTTAATAACCACATGATTAGAAGAAGCATTTCATTACAGCTTTAACATATTCAGTAACACATTCCATAGTGAGAATTCATCTCTTTCAAAACCGGCTGTAAATTTTTAGGTTCACAGTTGAATTAATACAGTTATACAATAGTGAACTCAGTATGAACACTGTAAGACATAAAATTGAATGAATTTTTACCCTTTAAAGAAGGGGGTCTCCGTTTCATTTTAAAATATGCTGTTTCCTACATTTTTAATGCTACTAACACTTAGATGTTTGCACATGTGTCTTTAATCTCTATATATCTGATTATTACTAGTCACAGTTGGTTTCACTTAGATCCTTAGTACCTAAGTATGGATATAAAGTCATCACGTAGATTTCACTGGTAATGTTTATCACCTCTACTATTTAACATGAAGTACATTTTTATGCTTCCTCCACAAATATGTCTTGTCTTCTAATTTATTGATTTTCTTTGTGTGTATATCATACAGAACATCCCACACAATCTTATTCATCTATACACCCACTTCCCAAATGGCACCCTCCCATAGCCTCCCCCCTCCCACACACTGGAGCCCATGTACTCTGTCATCCCTGTTACTGTCCACTGTGTTGTCGGCATCCCCAGCCATTCCCCAGTGCTTGCCCACCTGCTGAATCTAGTCAACCAATCTAGAGATCCTTGTTTTAGGAAGACTAGCTGTTCCTCATCTAGCAGCAATCAGTTGTCAATATTCCTTTAGCAAAGATTGGGGTCTGCCATTCATTTTCCCAGTTCTATGGTGGGTTACTGTTTGGGAGTCTTTTGGGCCACCCTGGCCAATAAATCAAAGGAAGGTATCTCCTGTCTGCCATTGTTTCTTTTTATGTAGCCTTTAGCTATACACATGGATTCTTAAAAATTATATTGAGCCCATTAATCTTTGGTTATACTTTCCTTTTTGGTGTTTAAGACCCTACAATTGGCCCAGATAAACCAATTTACTTTTACTCTTAAAGTCGTTTGAGGATCAGTTCCTCAGGAATAACATGGGCTTCGGAGGAGCCCCTGGCTCCTTTCTTCCACCAGTTCTGTCTACGTGAAGATAAGTCAAAAGTTCTGCTCAACCATGGCTGGCTTTGCTTGGAAGCATGGAGGAAATGCTTCCTCTGTGTTGACCCTCCTCTTTGTAGACTGGACACTGGTTCGGATCCATCTGGTGGGGGTCTCCACAGCCTCCTTGATCAAGAGGACAGGTGACTCACCATGATTACAGGATACTTTGAGAGATGTTCATAGTCCCCTGGAACGAAGTCGACCTAGGATGGCAAGGAGCAAAAACTGTCCTTTATGTCCCTCTGTCCAAAGTAGTATAGGCCTCATAGTATGGCTGTTAAACATCCAAAAAGTTTAATTCCACCAGTCTGTTATTTTTAGTTCCCATGTGCCATGTAGACAGAGCTTGGGCAAAGACCAAATGCTCTCAGATAAACTTTGCCTAGACATATATTACATTCTTTGATCTGGTTGTATGTGTATTATTTCAGTAGGTTGTTGGCGTTATATGGTTCCTTCTGGATGCCCCTGTTTTTCCCATTTCTCTCTTAATAAAATATTTTATTAGTTTTATTTTATGTGAATATGTTTGTGCAATACCCATCCTGTGGAAGACAGAAGAGGCTTTCATATCCCTTGGAGCTCAAGCTACAGACGGTTGTTAGCTGCCATGTGGGTGTTGGAATTCAAACCTGGGTCTTCTGCAAGAACAGCCAATGTTCTTAACCACTGTCATCTCCCCAGCCCCAACAGTTCTTAATGAATTTCAAGCCCCTTCCATGCCCATACTCCTTCACTACTCTCCCCATCTGACCTCATGTATTCTACCATAGATGTTAAGTCCTGTCTAGTCAAGCATTTGTACCCAGATGTCCTTAAGTGCAAATTCATTCACTGGAGTCTAGTCAGCCTATCTAAGATCACTGATAAATAATCCTTACTCTCCCTCACCCAGTAGTAATCAGCCTCCAGTAGTTCTCAGATTAGGGCCAACCCACCACCCATTTCCCTTGCTCCAATCTGGGCCCTTGTCTGATTGAGTTGGCATGGGTCATGTGCTCAATGCCTCCATTGTCACAAGTTCACAAGTACAAACTTCCAGTGACCTGAAAGCCTCTGCTTCCCTATGCACATGGACCCACTGTGGCTCTTACAATCTTTCCACCCTCACTTTTGCAATGGTCCCTTAGCTATGAGTGTGACAGTTTTGTTTTAGCAGTACTATCAGTGACACACGCTGCAATCTCTTACTTTTTAAAAGGTGGTCAGTTGTGCCCTTTGTGTGCATCTCACTCTGTTGTATAAGAAAGCTTCACTGCTGAAAGCTGAGGGATGCGCTACTTTTCTCTTTACCTCCATTCTGCTGTGTTCCATGAGTCCTAGGTGTAGAGGTTCCCAAAGAGAGTGACTCCTCACCAATTACCAAATGCCAAAAGCTCATCAGTATATTGCTTGCCCATATACATCCTTACCTCCCCTCATATCAATCAATATCCCCTACCATAGC
Organism: Nannospalax galili; assembly: GCF_000622305.1. Taxonomy (NCBI): domain Eukaryota; kingdom Metazoa; phylum Chordata; class Mammalia; order Rodentia; family Spalacidae; genus Nannospalax; species Nannospalax galili. Next base: position 5,153,742 of record NW_008355363.1, on the reverse strand, counting down.
AGTACATTTGTTATAATCAAATAATCTCTAGTAACACATCATTATCACCTAAAGTTTATGTTTTATTGGAGCTGATTCTTAGTATTGAATATTCTTTAGGTTTTGAAAGAATAAGGGCATGTATGTACCATTACTGCATCATATTTAACATTTTCACTGCCTTAAACATCACATGTGCCATACTTGTTCATCATCCTTACTCATTAAACCCTTAGTAGCTATTTTTTTTTTACTTTTATGTGTATGAGTGTATTGCCTGAATGTGTGTAAGTGCACCTGTGCCATGCAATGCACAAGGAGGTCAGACAAGGACATCAGATCCCCCGGAACTGAAGTTTCAGATGGTTGTTTGTTGCCACGTGTGTTCTGGGAACTGAACCCAGGCCTTGTACAAGAGCAGTCAATTCTCTTAACTGCTGAGACATCTCTCCAGCTCCAAGTACTTACTAATTTTTTTTTATGATTTCCATCACTTTGCTTTTTCGGTAATGTCATGAATTTGGAATCATGCCTTTCAGATTGTCTCTACATTCTTTATTTAGAAAAGTGCTTAATTTTCATCTACAACTTCTTATAATTAAATGCTAGTTTCCTTTCTAAAACTAATTTAAAGTCTATGGCTCATTTAGCCATTTCACTACCTGAAAATTGTTCATATTTTCCCATTTTGAGGGTTATGAATGAAACTTCTTAAGCAAACACATGCCAGGATTCTGTGAGCATTTCAGTTTGTTAAGGTATATACCAAGTAGGATGATAACATCATATCAAGAATGTGCTTAATTTTCTGTGAAATACCACACTGTTTCCAAATTGTTATACAATTTTATATCCCTATCAACAATGCAGGGAAGTTTCTTTTGCTCTACATTTTTCTTAAGATTTGTTTGTCACTATTTCTTATTTTGGTCAACTGAACAATCATCTCCTCTGTCTAATGTAATGTTATCTAATTTTATTTATAATTTATTTATTTATTTATTTATTTACTTATTAATTTTTATCTTAGGAAGTGGGATGTGGTTGTATAGGAATTGTTCCACAGAGGCTTAGTGTGCTGGATAGCTTTAGTGTCAACTTGACACACCTGGGTTGAGGGATCCTCAGTTGGGGAATTTCCTCTATTGGACTGGCCTGTGGCCATGACTGAGGGGCGTCTTCTTGATGAGTGATGTGGGAGGGCCCAGCGCAATGTGGGTGGTGCCACCCCTGGGCAGGTGGGCCTGCGTTGCATAAGAAAGCAGGCTGAGCAGGGGCCAGGGGAGCAAGCCAGCAAGCAGCTTTCCTCCATGGTTTGTGCTCCAGCTCCTGCCTCCAGGTTCCTGCCATGAGTTCCTACTTTGGGCTCCCAGATGAAGAGGGACCTGGGATATGTAAGCTAAATAAACCCTTTCCTCCCCAAGTTGGTAGTGGTCAGAGTATTTTGTCACAGCAATGAAGAACAAACTAGGACACTTAGGTATTTGATCACTTGGTATATGGACCCCAGTTAGTGTTTCTTTTGGAAAAGTTGTGGAATCTTTAGAAGATATAGCCTAGCTGGAGGAAGCACATCATTAGGGGAAGGCTTTAAGAGTTCATAGCTTTGCCCTAATTCCATCTTGTTCTCTCTCCTTGCAAAACTGAAGATATGAGCTCTTTTGCTCTGGCTGCCTCCTGATATGATGGACTCTTATACCATTAGTATTACAAACCAAGCAAACTCATTTTTCTATTAGTTGCCTTAGTCATGGAGTTTTATAACAGTAGAGAAAAAAGTGACTAATACAGTGATAGAGATTGAACGCATGAGGTCATGTATATAAAGCAAGCATTGTACCGCTGACCCAATTCATAGCCCTCAATTTTGTTTTAATTTGTAATTCACTGATGACCTACAATGTGGACCATCTATTCACATATCTATTTGTCATCTTCTTGATAATGTGTCACGTAGGATTTTGGCTCAATTTAAATCCATTGTTCTCTTACTGATTTGAGAGATGATTGTTTATTTAGAATAAAAGTAGTTTGTTATATATTCATTTGCTAATATATCATCTCAGTGTGTGACTTTTCTCTTTATTCTGCTTTATTCTGACTATTCTCTTTATTCTATCTTTTACAGAGCAGAACTTTCCATTTTAAAATGTCCAGATTATCTATTCTTCAGCTAGGCCTAGGGCATCTTGCTCAGCTTCTCCTTCCATTCTGTGATTTTTTCTGACTTGGGCCTCTGGAAGTCTTCTGAATGTGCTCACAAGCACTGTGGGTTCACATGTGTAACTTCTCTGTTGTATCTGAAATATAGTTTACATGTATTCATCCACCACCTTTGTCTCTTAAAATCTTTCTGTTTTTTTCCCACAATAATCTCCAAGGCTTTGGAGGAGAGAGTGTGATATAGGTCTGCCATTTAGGGCTGAGCACTCTTCAGTCACTCTTATTCTCTGCATTTTGACCAATTGTGGATCTTCTTACTAATTACATCTTCTGCAAAAAGAAGTTTCTCTGGTAAGAGTTGAGATACATTAATTTACAGGAATAACACGTCATTATGACTCATTTTAATACTATGCCCATTTAGCAGAATAACAGCAGTGGATTCTCCCCTATGGCCCATAACTTGTCTAGCCACAGCTTCTTGGCTCTGATAACAGTGCCAGGTACAGGCTCCAACATTTGAATTGGGCCTTAAATCTAATCAGAATGTGGTTGGTTACTCCCATAGCATGAATGTCACTATAACATCAATGGGTATTTCTAAACAGGCCAGTAACTATGGTATCTCACATGTTCTTATTTATGGGGCTTATTTTCCCATTATCTTATTTATTTTTAATATTTTTCAGAGTCAGGAGTTATTTTAAGACATGTTTTCAAACCCTGTGTTAGTTTGTTGCCCTTGCTTAAAGTCAAAGATGAAGTTTTGTTTTTTTCAGTTTGGTGAACAGCAAGACCTTATTTCTTTTTTTTAATTTAAAAAAATTTTATTGAGAATTTCATACATGCATATAAGATGTTTTCATCAAATCCACACCCACTCCTTCCCCTCCAATTCCTCCCATATCTCCCCATCACTTTTTCTTGACAACTTCGTGTACTCTTACTTTCTTTCTTTTCTTTATTTTTGTTTTGGGGGGTTTTATTTATTTATTTTAATTTTATTTTGAGAGTGTATTGCTGTCATGTGTGTCAGTGTACCCATGTTGTGCAATGCCTACAGAGATCAGAAGAGGGCATTGGATTCCCCTGGAACTAGAGTTACCAACAGTTGTTAGCTGCCATGTGGATGATGGGAATGTAACCCAGGTCCTCTAAAAGAGCAAGCATCTGGTGTTAGTAACTTCTGAGTCATCTCTCCAGACCATCCCATTATCTTTTATATTTTGATATGAAATTTAGTTCCATAGTTGTCTAATAGCAAAGTATAGTATATATTATTTTATATTTGTTAAGGTATGTTTTATAGGCCAAAATGGGCTATATCTTAGTGTATGTTTCATGGGAGTATATAAAAAAATATGTTCCACAGTTGTTGCACAAAATATATTATAAATGTAAATTGCATACAGACAGTAAATGATGAAAATTATGCTCCTGAATACAGTAATGTCCTTACTAAGTTTCTGCTTAAGGAATCTATCCATTTCTAAAAAAAAAAGGGTGTTAAATTCTCCAACTACTATAAGGAATTTATCAGCTACTCTCTGTAGTTCAGGGTTTTTTTTTGTTTTGCATGTGTGTTGTTGTTCTATTATTAGGTCCATTCTTCTTTGGAATCATATTCATCATTGTAAAACACTCATTTTGTGTCTTGTGTTTACTTAAAAGTTTTCTTCAAAGCCTGCTCTGCCTGAAATTGACATAGCTATTTTTTCAATCTCTGATTATTGTTATCATTGTATGTATTTTCCCATAATTTAAATTTTTCTTTATTATGTATCTGCTTTCTTTTCAGTGCTAGGAAGACCATTTCTTGAACAAAGTACATAAAACATAGACCATCATAGATGTATTTGACAGATGTAACATTATCAAAATGAATTTTCTTTCAATAAAAAAACATTACAAAACAAAGTTAGTACATCATTGAAAAGACTGGAAAAGTATTTAGTAAACAAGAGTATAACATCCACAAAACATGCGGAGTAAACCATCACGAATAAGAACGTTCTCCACAGTAGACAAACTGTAGTAAGTTCCAAAATGAAAATCGAAAATGTTTAATTTAAAAAAAGGTTATTCAACTTCCAAAGTAATCCAAGAATGAAACGTAAAAAGTAACAATCTCTAATTGTCACATCAAAAGTATTAAAAAAGCCAGGTTGTACCAAGTGGTGATAAATGAGAATAGGAATTTAGACACATTGATGGTTCAAATAGAAACTGAGAGAGAAACATTTTAGAGCAATTTTTTAACCACTGAGATGAATTTAGGATGAATAGACTTTTCCTAGAGATTATATTTTTTTGTATATGTATATATAATGATTTTATATGTATATGATGCATAGAAAGATATAGAAAAAATGTATCATTGAAGGTATTTGTGGGTTCAGAGTGTAGCTTTATAATTGAGCTTATGTGTAGACTTCTTGAGGTGTTGTGTTTCATACATCATGCTGTGATGAAGATGAGGACTTAGGGGAGGAGGAGAAAGAGGAAGAGAAGGAGGAGAAAAGATGTTTATCATAGCAACATCTGTAATCAAAAAGAGAAATTTGAACATAGTGAAACACAACTGCAATTACATCACTTAAATGGTTCAGTCATCATGAATGCTGTAGATGAATGTATGCCAGCCTGCTTTACATTGCAAGACAGCCTAGACTACAAAGTGAGACCTTGTATCAGAAAATCTAAATCCAAAGCAAAATGAAAAAGCAAGAAACAAATTTTTTATAAATGATGGCACATACATGATTCAATTTATAGCTTCCAATTACAATTTTTTGAATTGCTCACTTCTCTCCAAAAATTCTGGATAATATTTTCTTGATTTTCTGGGCTATCTTCTTCCTGTCTACTGCTCTCACCACATCCTCTTATAAAAGGTGTTGCTATGTTTGTCTCCCTACATTTTGGACATCTATAACACAAGATAATCTGAGACACAATTGAAGAGCCACTTGAAAGATTGTCATCACACTTCAGAAATGTAAACTATGCCTACATATATGTACAGAAATACATCTATATAGTATTCTGGGAGAATTTTAGAAGAATAATTCTATAATAATACAGGACTACTCCTACTAAATCAACAGAAATGGTAGACAGCTTTGCTCAAAGGCAAAAAATCTGCTATCTTTTTCTCCCTGGTTTATGTATTTTGTTTTGTATTTGACAGTTTGATAGCTAATTATCATGTGAAAGTGTCAATAGTCTCTGCCAAAGCTATTTACTTCACTATCACTACTAATAAGATACCCTAAAACCAAAATGGAAAGGAAATTATTTTGTTTCTATGGATCTGCAAGTCATCTTAGATGTTTTTGTCCCAGGCTACAATTAGAGAGACAACTCTTCTAATTTCAGCTTTGTTAGGTACATGATTGTGTGCCAGTTAGGATTAAGTTGATTGACTGGCTGGGCTTAGCAAGGGAGCTAGCTCTTCAAGCTGCAGTTTTTCAGGCCCATTGGTCAAATCTGATAAAGGTGTCCCTCAACTTCCTTGGTTCACACTGTTAAATTAGAAATATTTTTTCCTGATGAGGCAAAAGATTGAATAATGAATTTCTCAAGTGCATTCCAAAGTCCAGATTGTATCAGACATTCTAATATCCTATAAACAAAAATAAATCAATAGAGCAGGACAAAAATTAGAATATTAGTGAGGGCCATAGTTTGGATGCAAAATAAGATAAAGAATTGACGCTAGTACTTCAGTCTATCACAAAGTAGCTTCTAACAACTCTAAACTCATTTAAAAGCAAAGAGTAATGACTAGTAGAAGCCAGTTTTGGAGTCACAATTATATTCTGGACTGTTGTCATAAATTATATTATTTAATCCATTTATGGACCTTTTTTAACTTTCATAAAAACTTTATTGATAATTTCATACACGTTTTGATCAAAATCATGCCTACACCCTCCCCTCCAACATTCCCCCCTCTGAAGAGGTAACCCTAAAATCTTTTAAGGATTAGATACAAGTTCCCAAGTACTTTTGAAATGTTGAAATTTTTGGCCTTTGGAACAGAGTATGTTGCTAACAGGCCCAAGGACATTTTGACTTCTAGCCAAGAAACTGGCTATATTTCTTTGGCGTCTTTTTCCTATAACTGCCTAGCCAATTCCCACCTCCTATTCTTATCACACCATCCTCTGAAGGGGTTACCAAATTACCAATAGGGAATAGGGACTCAGACCCCTCTGACTTCTTCCATGCTGAACAGGGAGGCAGGGTGAGGCAATTAGAGTACCCTGTCATTAGGTCTATCTAAAAGACTCCCAAATTGCATAACTCTTGACTCTAAGGGGAAAAGAAGTCCTTAAATCATGAATAGGAGATGTGAAGGAGAAGTAAAGGCAAGACTAATTAAGATTACAAGTTCTAGACAGGGAAGTAGAAAAAAGTCAGAATAGAGCAATTTTCAGTTGTTCACAGGAGAGTCCATTGGAGTTTCTTGACAAGGGATTTCAAAAGCATCCCTCTATCGGATTCTTCCTCATTTTTCTTTTGTCTTTCAAGGCTGGACTAATTGGCTGAGAAGAGTGGCTGGATACTCTGGTGAGGGTACAGTGACCCCGCTTGGCACTCCTTTAATAAATGAGCACAACCGTCAACAAACCCAATTGTTACTATATTTAGGGATCAGCCTCAGCCAAAGTCATGATGATGGTAGTTATTTCAGTCAGAAGGGACTGCTGTATAGCATCATCTTATTAAAAAGACCTGGAATTTTAAAAGATTTGCTGCTAGGAGCCACATACGAGGGAGAACATATGTCGTTTGTTTTTCTGAGCCTGTTTTAATTCTATTAGTATAACAGTTTCTAGATCCACGCATTTACCTGCAAATTTCATTATTTCATCTTTATTTAGTGCTGAATAGAACTCCATTGTGTAAATATAACACATTTTTGTTAACCACTCATCAGTTAAGTGACACTTAGGTTGCTTCCATCTCTTAGCTATTGTGAAAAGAGCAGCAAGAAACATGGTTGTACAAGTGTTAAAGTAGATAACATTAGGTCCATTTCCTGCTGTGCATTAAATTCAAGTATGTCTGGCACCAAAACATACGCACTAGTCACTGTAGCATGTTTCCTTTGTAGTATAGTACGCTTTATAGCACCAAAGTCATGAATCCAATTGTGTGGTGCTGTTATTAAGTTCTAGAAGAACCTGTGTCTCAAAATATTTATTAAATGTATATTATTTAGAGCTGAATGAATAAAATAGACAACTGGTTCCCAAGTCTTACTCTGACTCAAGTCATTTAAAATGATGTCTTCAGTCTTCTTTCTTTTCAAACAATACTAGTCACACATACTCAGATCATAGTGCAAACTAACCTAATTACACCATATGAGTGTAGAGTTCTTGATTGATAGTATAACAAGCATTGGTTACTGTCCATACAGCACATTCAGTACTTCCTTTTGGGAACAGTTGCAATAGGGCATTTTGAAATCCCAATTACATGGAACGGTTCACAGTTATAACCGTACTGCTTCCATTTCCAGTCCAGGAAGTCATCCATTTCTCACAGATTGCAGACACTTAAGAAAGAAAGACATTCTGAAGATCTAGGACTTGATCCTCAGATGAGAAAGGGTCATGTCCTAAGGAGAGATGAAAAAGGAAAACATCAGTTATGTGGAGATGAACAGTAGCGTGGAAAGAGTAGTTGTCATGAGTAAGAAGCAAATGAAGGGGAAATTGCAAGACACTGAATAAGTACAACAGAAGTACCAAGTATCATGTATTTGTGCTCTAAGATGATGCATGCCTTTTCTCATTTCATTTCTATGAGGTGGTGAATTTTATTTCTAGTTTACAAGTAGAATAAAATAGGATAACCAAAGTTCTAATCCTTACTCAAAGTCACACATATCTCGTTCTTGAAATTAAATTTCTCATACCAGAAAGCTGCTGTATTTTTACAGTGGCCAAGGTCACATTAAAAAAAAGACATGTAAATTTAGAAGATGTTGGGGAAACAAAATTTCTTCAAGTATGTTTCAAATATGACCAAGAAGCTGTTTTCTAATATCCGCATGACTCATACAAACATTAACTTTGAACTGGTATATGTCACAGGAAATATAAATATTGCTTTTGCCTCAATTCAAGATGATTTCATATGCCTAACTGCTCCTCTAAAGAATCATTTCTGAAAATAGCACTTCACCTTTTCTTATGACCTTACCTGCAGTGATTTATTCATGCATTCATTCAGTTATTTACTTATGCATCCTAAAATATCTGTGATCCTGTACTGTGAGCCAGCTATTGGGATGCTAAACTATTTTAGACAGTATATCAGTTGGTAAAATAAATATAGCGTGATATCTCCTAAACTTTTCCAAATCCAGCAAGGACACTTTTCTGAAGAAAAGAGCTTCAAATGTGTTCTTCCAAAATAGCAAATATACCCAACAAAAATTAAAGCTTTTTAAATTCAGGAAAAATTAAAATGTGCTTTCCCACACTGATCATATGCAATATTAGTATGTGCAGAAGAAGATCATCAAAATCTGGATGAAAAGTGAGAAAAAGAAGAAAATTTATTTCAATGCACTCAGTTTTAAATCTTCATTTGGTTTTCTGGTGTTTATCTTATTTATTTAATATTTCCCACTTTTATCACATATAGTAACTTTCTTTTTTTGTTTTTCTCTCTTTATTTTAAGTAATATTCTAAATTTGATAACTCATTAGTTTAGGTGTTATGAACTAAAATGAAAATATGTCTTGAACTACCATTTTAATGCAGTTCCTTAGAATCCATGTAAAATATTTCTGCATTTTCATTGACAAAGGGTAGTAATGTTAAATTATGTCATGAATGAATGTTAGTTCCTTGCCTCAAATCATAAATAAACCAAATCATATCAGTGTGCTCACCTGAAATTCAATATAAATTAAAGTAATATATCTTTCTCTGATTAACATGAATTATGTAAATATGATTTGAATTTAGTACAGTGACATCTGATATAAAGGGTCATAATCAACTTTGAGAGACTGACAGAAATACATATTCTAAAATAGCTCACCTTTGATTTTTTTCTGGGACTGCATATGCTTTTGGAAACATCTGTGGTTAGTTTCCTTTTTTTGATGTGAGGCAGTTCTGTATTCCATTTGAGTGTAAAAACATATAGAATTCATCAGACGACAGTCTAAAATATGTCTTATTCCTGGAAATGTTAATTCTCTCCAATTTACATTTTCTGTGAATGCCAAGATAACTATGTACCAGTAGAAACTGGTGTTTTTCCCTCAGAGAAAATGCAGTCACTGTGATGTCCTTGGTAAATCTATTGTTGTGCATGTTAGAATTACTATGCTGATAAACACATATTTTCAACTCATCTTCATTCAAAGAAAATAAAGAGCATGGAAGAGCAGGTTCCCGAATGCCAGTGGTTATGTTTTCTCACTTACAACATGTTTGTTACTCATATTTTTCAGGTGGGTCATTCCAAAGCCATATCAAAGTAACCAGTTGTTAAGTGATTCTTTGTGGTCAAACAGTTTTGATTTAATTATTTCATGGTGTTATCCTTGAAACCTCAGTTCTGGTCTTTAAAAATGTAATACTACATGATTCAGCTGAAGTAACATGTACCCGTGAGAAATTATAACAATTTAACATTAAGACCTTGGCTCTAAACATTTATATTTTACATTTAATAAAAAAATGCCTACATTATAAACCTTTAACTAGTCAACGCTGGATCAAATACCTAAGGAAAATAAAATCTTTTATTATGACATCTGAAATAACCAATAAAATTGTTTTGTTGATCTTGGATTTTAGAAGAGTGATAATTAAAAGTGCTTTCCTTGGCTACTGACACTCATTTTTCATTTGTGAGAACACATAGATGGTATGGAAATAAAAGAGAAATTATTAAATTGTTAAAAATGAAAACCTAATTCAGTGATGGAAATGAATACCAAACCTAAAATTAACTTGCATTTAATATATATGTATATGTACACACATACATAAATGCATATAGTTTATATATATAAATGTTTTGAAATGTAATGATAAGAAAACATAGTTTCATTAAAGAAATGGGAAAATCTGGATACTGCACCAATATGCAGATGAGAAAACATACAAAAATGGAGGCATCTTAATTGGGGAAACCATAATGGAGGGGTTAGACAATGCAAGAGATAAATGCCTAGCTAGTTTTAAAAACGAGATGTAATCATATTAGTCCAACAACCTACTTACATATTATACATACCAGATCAAGAAATATATGTCTAGGTAAGCTTTCTCTGAGACCAACTGTTCTTTGCCCAACATTTATCTCCATGACACACAGTAATTAAAAGTACCACGCTGGTGGAACTAGCCTTCTTGGATATTTAACAGACATACTTTGAAGCCTATACTAATTTGTTCACAGGTACAAAAAGGACACTTTTTGCTCCTTGCCTCCTAGGTTGACGAGTTTCAGGGTACTATGAACATCTCTCAAAATGTCCTGCAATTGTGGTAGGTCACCTGTCTTCTTGATAAAGGAGGCCAAGGAGACCCCATGAGATGGACTTGAACCAGTGTCCAGTCTACAAAAAGGAGGGTCAACACAGAGGAATCACTTCTTCCATGCTTCCAAGGAAACCAACTGTGCTGGATAGCTTTAGTGTCATCTTGACACACCTGGGTTGAGGGAGCCTCAATCGGGGAATTGCCTCTA
>NW_008355363.1:5111163-5141416 GCF_000622305.1 Nannospalax galili | reverse complement strand
GGCCCAGCCCACTGTGGGTGGTGCCACCCCTGGGCAGGTGGGCTTGTGTGGCATAAGAAAGCAGGCTGAGCAGGGGCCAGGAGAGCATGCCTGTAAGCAGCATTCCTCCATGGCCTGTGCTCCAGCTTCTGCCTCCAAGTTCCTGCCCTGAGTTCCTACCTTGGGCTCCCTGATGAACTGCGTGCGACCTGGGAGATGTAAGACAAATAAACCCTTTCCTCCCCAAGTTGGTACTGGTCAGAGTGTTTTGTCACAGCAATAAAGAATAAACTAAGACACCAACCATGGTCGAGTAGGACCTTTGACTTATCTTCACATAGGTGTACTGGTAAAATAAAGGAGCCAGGTGCTCCTCCCATGCCCATGTGACCCCTGAGGAACAGATCCTCAAATGGCCTTAAGAGTAAAAATAAATTGGTTTATCTGGGCCAACTGTACGGCCTTAAACACCCAAAAGGAAATTATAACCAATGATTAAAGGGGCCAATATAAATTTTTTAGGAGTCCATATGTATAGCTAAAGGTTACATAACAAGCAACAATGCCAGATAGGCGATACCTTCTTTTGAGTTGTTGGCCAGGGTGGCCCAAGCAATTCCAGATAGTAACCCAGCATAGAACTGAGAAAATGCACAGCAAACCCCAATCTTATCTGAAGGAAGACTGACAACCGATTGGTGCTAGATGAGGAACAGCTGACCTTAACAAAGACCTCTAGATAGGCTGACTAGATTCACCAGATGGATCAGTAGTGGGGAATGGCTGGGGGTGCTGACATCACAGTGGACAGTAGCAGGGATAACAGAGCATAAGGGCTCTAGTATGGGGAGGGAGGGTATGGGAGAGTGCCATATGGGAAGTGAATGTACAGTTGAATAAGATGGTTTGGGATGTTCTGTGTGATACACACACACACACACACACAAATCAACAAATTTAAGAAATGAATTATATTTGAGTAGGAACCATAAAAAGCTATGTCATGTTAATTAGTCGAAATGATAAACATTACCATTGAAATCTACCCAATGACTTTATAGACATACACAAGTGCGAACAATCTGAGTGCAACTGATTATGACTAGTAATAATCAGATACATACAGATTAGCAATGCATATGCCAACGTCTCAGTGTTATTAGCAAAACCAATGACTCTTTCTGTAAGAAACAGGATATTTTAAAATGAAATGGAGATCTTTTTTAAAGGTTAAAAACTCATCCTACATCCTACAGGGCTTATACTGAGTTCAATATTGAATAACTGTATTAATTCAACAGCAAAACTAAAAATTTTATAACCACTTTTGAAAGAGATGTATCTTTGCTCTGGAAACTGTTAATGAGTATGTTAAAGCTGTATTGACATGCTTCTTCTGAAAGAAAAAAGAAGCATACATGAAACAATGTTCATCCTCATGTGCCATTGGATAATTTAACATTAAACAAACACAATACCACCATATAGACCTGTTATGACGACTCAATATCAAAGCATCAATAACACGGATTACTGCTTAGGTTGTGGAACAAAAAGAAAGACTGCACATTCAATCATGTATAGCCACATTGGAATATAGTGCAACAGTGTCTAACAAATCTAAAACTATTCTTACTGTACAATCCAGCAACACAGTCCTGACATTTCCTGAATGAACTGAAAAGCCATGTGTACCTTTATTCATACTTTTCCATAAATGATTGCAATGGGACAATACAGTAAGAAGACATGAAAAACAGATGTGAAAGACAAAGAATAACCACACAAATGTGGTGCTAATTGAAAGAGGCTAACATGAACATGATATACAGTAGGATATCAACTATATAATATTACAGAAAAGGCAAAGTTATGCCTTCAGTGGTTCTCAGGGAGGGAATAAGGAACGAATGAAGAAAGAAATTGGGGAAAGAACACATAGACTACAGAGAATTTAGAGAAGCAACAAATACTTATGCCACAATAATGGTAAAACTACGCCATTCAACGTGCATAGTATGTACAGTACAAACCATGGCCCCTAATATAAAATGCAGTTAATAATGCCTTGTTAATACATATGGTTGATGATTTCCAACAATTGCCCCCTGTAATGCAATATGTACATAGAGGGAAATACAGAGTGAAGGTGGCATGGAAGAACTTATGCTTTCTAAGCACATATTCTACAAGAATATAAATTGCTTTAAAAGCTGCATATGATTAACTTCAAAAGGTTGGGGAGTGTACAAAAAATGTAATGATTTAAAGCAACAAACTCCATTCAAATTATACTAACAAGCTATCTGACCTTGGACAAGAACTCACCTCCACAAACTTGTGTTTCCTAATCTCTTTAGAAGGAAAGCAAGTAGTTTAAATGATACTTATGACACCTATGTACCCCTTAAACCAAAACACCATTTCACTCTAAGGAATAAAGTTTTAAAACATCCAAGAATTTAAAACAGTGGGATATGTATCTTAGGTATGAAAGCCACACAATTCTGAGGCCTAAAATCATCTCAAAATCAAGTAATAAACATTTTAATTAAAATGCAGATTAATTATTAAAATACATGGCTTTCTAAAAAATTTTAAAGTCTGGGATTAGAAATGAGATGGACCTTGACTAGAACATTAGTTCTAACACTAATTAGCTATGAGATCTTGGGAAATTCTCATAACCTCCCTGAACCTTATATTTCTCTTCTCTAAAACAAGGATGATAATTTCTGCTCTGTGTATTTCACCTAAGGCAAAATAGTAAAAGTGCTTTGTGAGTCAGTGTAATTAAAAAGTAGGTAGTATTAGCATCAACATTTATATAAACATTTTTAAATTTTATTTTTAATATATTTTTGTTTTTCATATGGTATAGTTTGATGGTATTTATATATCCTACCCCATCTGCACCTCCTCCTACTGCCCTCTGTCCAATTTAATGTTGTCTCATATATATAACATGCCCTATAGAGTCTGATTTGTGTCCCAAAATATCCTTCACTGTGAGTTCACCTTCAAATGCAGAGAATGTGTGTGTGTGTGTGTGTGTGTGTGTGTGTGTGTGTGCATGTAAGAGAGATGCTTAACCCTAAATGACACACCTTCAATGCAATCTCCACACATAAGATGAAAGCATCTCTTAACTCTCACCAGAGAAATTTCCTTATGCAGCAGATGGTGAAACACAGAAACCCACAATTGGCCAATATGCAGAGAAAAAGAAGCTGCAGAGTGCTTAAGCCTGAACAGGACATGTATTTTAATCCCCTGCCTCCCAAGGCTCATGGATCATTGTGGAAGAAAGGTAGAAAGATTGAAAGAGCCAGAGGAGGTGGATGACCACAAGGAAAGAGTCTTCCAGACAGCCGATTAGTTGCTAATATGAAGTCTCAGCTACTGTGTCAGAATTCTTAAGTCCCGTGTAAGATCAAACCAGACAAAATCTTACCATAAATTTTCTTTTAGAATGAAAACAGGGCCATAATTGATTAAGTGTCAAATAGGGCTTCTTTCATATGATTCCTTATTTATATTTAGTTTTTCTCATACCAAGTAGTTCAACTAGTCTGAGCATTAAAAATAAAATAGCAACATACTTTTCCAAGCAGTTATCTTAAACTGATTTTTCTGGGTTCTATAGCTCATGAATGTAGTCATTCAGCAATAGGGTCTTATGTTAAAATTCTGTAACATAACTAACTACAGGGAAAATGGCCAGTATTGTTTGAGGGTATTTTGGGCCCTTGGCCAGCAGCTTCAAAAGAGGGTGTCTGTTCTTGTCACAGTAATTTTGACTTTTAATGTGCTAGCCTATTGTGTCTAGTAGGGGCAATGTCCCCTTGTTATAAGTAACCCCTTTAAATCTCTTTTTATAATGTATATTTATACACTTTAAGAAGTTTCTACATTGTTAGGTTTCTATATGGCTTTTCTTAAAGGCCTTTAGTGCTAGTTATCCTTCCTCTTCCTGTCCCTTCCATTCCCCACCACATTAAACCCTTCCTACTCTATTAGTCCCCTTTTTTTCACTTTATATCACTGCATTCTACCTCCTCTCCCAGGAAACCTCCACAGCTATAAGATGGTTTGCTAGTTTCCTGAACTCTTCAAATTTTACAATCCTCCTGAGTGAAGTAACCCAGACCCAAAAAGACAAATGTCACATGTTCTCTCTCATATCTCATAGCTTGATGCTATCTTTGAATTTTTAGATACTTGTGTTTCAATCAGATATGAAAGAATTTTCAAAAAATATTTTGTTATTTTTATTTTACATGTATGAGTGCATGTATATATGTGCACCCATGTTGTGCAATGCCTGAGGAGGTCAGAAGATGGCACTGAATTCTTTTGGAGCTGGAGTTACAGATGGTAGTTGGCTGCTATGTGGGTACTGGGAATTGAATAAGCATCCTTTCCAAAAGCAGCCAGTGCTCTTAACCACTGAGCAATCTCTCCAGCTCCAGATATAATAGATTTTTATGGAAGCTTTTTAGTCTCTTGGATGATTGTTCTTTCTCCCATTATAAATCTCCTTTTACAGAAGAGATATTCAGTGTCTATTGTGAATATATCACCATACTAAACACTTGCAAAGATATATTACATACAGGCAAATTGTATTTCCTTTCTTTCATGCTTTTCTCCTCTCACTCCTGAAAGCCCTTGCTCTTTTATAATTCCCAGATTTAAAAAGTCATAAATATTTACAATACAGTACCAAGGTGGTATTTGAAATATTAATAGATGTTGACAGTTTTCAAGTCAATTTTAAAAAATAAGTAGAGGACTCCAGTTGTAAGCAACATTTTTTTTAATCATGCCATATACTAAAGCTTTAGGTATGTTTAAGTTAGCCTCCATAACTAGAACTCTGTTTTGCATCTCAGTAAATGAAACCACCATTCACCTACCAGCCACAGTACATTTTCCTCCGTTCCTTTTTGCCCTTATATATTTCCCACACCACATTCAAATCACAAACATTCCCATGAATCTGCTTTGTAAAATATATCCAAAATCGCTCATCTCCCTCTGTTTCCCTGGGCTGCACAACCCGCCAGCCTCTCTCCTGGGTAAGTCCATCAGTGCCCACTGTGCCTTGACTCCCCCAGCCTCATTCACCCTCCCACCTCCCCTGCCCATCTCTCCTCCTAGCCTGGGTACTGACCCATTTATTGTCTTGGCATCCCAGACACCGGGACTGACTTCTCACCTGGAACCCCCACTTCTTCCTGATCCTTTGCCCCAGACCACCCAGTTCCTTCTCCTAGTTCCCAGAAGCCCTATGGGCCTGGTTCCACCCTCACCTCCCTCTGCTTCCCTGGGCTGCACAACACACCAGCATCTTTCCTGGATATCTGGGCTGACCACTCACCCCAATCCACCACTGCTTTCTGATCCTTTGCATCCAGACCAACCCAGTTCCTTCTCAAGGTCCCCAGGAGCCCTCTGGGCCTGGTCCTGCCCTCACCTCCCTCTGCTTCCCTGGGCTGCACAACCACGGCAGCCTCTTTCCTGGGTAAGTCCATCAGTGCCCACCAGACATCTAAACTGGACATCAATTGCTCAGGAAACAAGGTCAAGAATCAACAAATGGGACCTCATTAAACTAAAAAGCTTCTGTACATCAAAGGAGGCAACCAGGGAAGTGAAGAGAAAACCCACAGAATGGGAGAAAATCTTTACCAGCAACACATCTGAATGAGGTTTATCATCCAGAATATAAAACGAACTCAAAAAAACAGAATCAAGAAGGGAAGTAACACAATTAAATTATGGGCTAAGGAGCTGAACAGTGATCTCAAAAGAAGAAGTAAAGATGGTTAAGTAGCATGTTAAAAGATGTTTAGCATCACTAGTAACTAGGGAAATGCAAATTAAAACCACTTTAAGATTTCATCTTACTCCATTCAGACTGGCTAAGATCAAGAGAAAAAAATGATGCCAAATGTTGGAGAGGATGTAGGGAAAGAGGAACACTCATCCACTCCTGGTGGGACTGCAAACTAGTTCAACCCCTATGGAAAGCAGTGTGGAGAACTCTAAAAACTAAAAAGTAACCCACCATTTGACCCAGTTATACCACTTCTTGGCATATACCCAAAGAACTCATCGTATTGCAGAGACACTTGTACATTCGTGTTTGTTGCTGCTCTTTTCACAATATCTAAGTGATGGAAGCAACCTAAGTGTCCCTCAGCTGATGAGTAGATAATGAAAATGTGGTTCATTTATACAATGGTGTTTTACTCAGCAGTAAAGAAAGATGAAATCATGAAATTTTCAGGTAAATGGATGGAACTAGGAACTGTTATACTAAGTGAAGTAACACAGACTCAAAAAAAATCGATGTATGTTCTCCCTCATATGTGGATCCTAGAACTAAATTCTGATAAGTGAGTATGTATCCAGACATAACTACAGAAACCAGGATAATGGAAAGGAACCAGGGAAGTAAAGGAAAAGAAAGAACCTGAAAGAGAAGAACAGTAGGAAACAGGCATTAATAATGCAGATATGGTTAAAAATTGGGTTACTTTAAGGAATGGTGGAGGGAAGGATATACAAGGAACCTAGGGGACAAAGGGAAAGACAGAGCTCAAGAGAGGTAAGACCATAGAAGACAGGTATTATTAAGGGTGAAAGGGAAAAACTGGGGGGCATCTTAATTGTGGAAACCATGATGGAGGGGTTAGACAATGTGAGAGATAAATAATGCCTAGCTAGTTTTAAAAACCAGAGAGAACTGTATTAGTTCAACAACCTACTGACAATTTATACATAGCAGATCAAGAAATATATATCTAGACGAGGTTTATCTGAGAATAATTGGTCTTTGCCCAGGATTTATCTACATGGCACACAGTAATTAAAAGTACCAGACTGGTGGAACTAACCTTCTTGGACAGTTAACAGACATACTTTGAGGCCTATAATAATTTGGTCAGAGGTACATAAGGACAGTTTTTTCTTCTTCCCCTCTTAGGTTGCTAGTTCCAGGGGACAATGAACATGTCTCAAAATGTCCTGTAATTGTGGTGGTTCACCTGTCCTCTTGAAAAAGGAGGCCGTGGAGGCCCTACTAGATGGACTTTAACCATTGTCCAGTCTACAAAGAGGAGAGTCAACACAGAGAAAAAATTTCCTCCATGCTTCCAAGTGAAGCCAGCCACGGTCAAGCAGGACCTTTGACTTATCTTCACATGGGTGGAACTGGTGAAAAAATAAAAGGAACCAGGGGCTCCTCCCAAGCCCATGTGACCCCTGAGGAACAGATCCTTAAATGGCCTTAAGAGTAAAAATAAATTGTTTTATCTGGGCCAACTGTATGGCCTTAAGCACACAAAAGGAAAGTACAATTAAACATTAAAGGGGCCAATATAATTTTTTAAGAGTTCATATGTATAGCTAAAGGCTACAAAACAAGCAACAATGCCAGACAGGAGATACCTTCTTTTGAGTTGTTGGCCAGGGTGGCCAAAGGGTCTCCCAGATAGTAACCCAGTATAGGACTAGGAGCATGAACAGCAGACTCCAATCTTTTCTAAAGGAATATTGACAACTGATTGCTGCTAGATGAGGAACAGCTGACCTTCCTAAAACAAAGATCTCTAGATTGGCTGACTAGATTTGCCAGATGGACAAGTAATGGGGAATGGCTGGAGGTGCCAAAAACACAGCAGACAGTAGCAAGGATGACAGAGTATAAGGTCGGTAGTGGGGGAGGGGGTCTATAGGAGGGTGCCATCTGGGAAGTGGGTTTATAGATGAATAAGATGGTTAGGGCTGTTCTGTGTGACATACACAGAAATAAATCAGCAAATTATAGAAAATGAATTATATTTGAGGAGGATGCATAAAAATTTATATCATATTAATTAGTAGAGGTGATAGACATTACTGTTGAAATCTACCCGATGACTTTATAGACACACAGGTGCCAAGGATCCAAGTGGAATCAAGTATGACTAGTAATAATCAGATACATACAAATTAGAGATGTATGCACTAACATCTCAGTGTTATTAGCAAAAACAATGAGTCTTTCTGTAAGAAACTATATTTTAAAATGAAATGGAGATCTTTTTTGTTTGTTTGTTTTTGTGTTTTTGAGACAGGGTCTCCCTGTAGCCCCAGCTGTCCTGGAACTCACTATGTAGACCAAGCTGGCTTTGAACTCACAGAGGCCTGCCTGCAATGGAGATCTTTTTTAAAGGTTAAAAACTCATTCAATTTTATGTCTTACAGTGTTTAAATTGAGCTCAATTTTCTATAACTGTATTAATTCAACAGTGAACCTAAAAATTTTATAGCCACATTGAGAGATGTATCTTTGCTCTGAAAATTGTTATTGAGTACGTTAAAGCTGTAATGAAATGCTTCTTCTAAAAACTAAAAAATGTATCCTTTTCTCTCCATGCCGTCACTATAATCAAGTGACCATATCCTCTCCTCCTGTGTGGCACATCAACAGTCAACAAGGCCAGCTGTGATGATCTTTGGCAAGCAGGCATTGCTAAGTTCAGGAAGAGGATGACTATCTGGCTGAGGACTGTCCTGTATAATCCTTACTAGTTGATTCACACATCTGTTTGCCTGCATTGAATGTAAATTTCTCCATTTAATTTAAGTCGATCTTGTAGAAGATTGAAATGAGGTAGTGGTCATGAGAGATGGCCAAAAGGGGATAGGGGAGGCTGGAAGTGTTAAATAAGTGGTACTAAATAGGTCAAGTGGTGGAGTTAATTCTGGTTTTACTTTAGCACAATAAGGTAAGTGTTGGCTAAAACTACATATAATATATTCTAAAGTATCTAGAAGACTAAAAAATTTCTAAAAGAAAAAACGATTGCTGAGATATGGGAATGTTCATGTCTGTGATTTGATTGCTGTTGTAGTGTATTGATATACTTAACTGCTATAATATTTCCCATAAAATATGCACATTTACAAAACAAAACAATTAGTTCAAAAGGTTAATTCAACATTTTAAAAATATAGCATGCTTCTTACAGAAACAGAAATGTCATACCTACCTAACCACTTTTTTCTAGACATCTATAGCAATAAATGATACACATTAAAGTTTAGTATTTGTTAAATTAACTACTAAATTACTAATTCATACAAAATTTTTGAAACAAGCTGTCACTAAGCACTCATTTTACTGGAAAAGAAACTAAGGCTCATTGAGCTTAAGGAAATTGGCTAGGTTTAGCAAACTTCTCACTGACAGACCCAAACTATGAAATCAGACTTATCTGAATACCAATGGCAAAATGACTCTAGGAAGAGGCTGTATGAAGAGGACTCTCAGGGAAGATGAGTCAATAACTAACAAAGTAGAAAATGAGTCAGAAAAGAATATTATAATCAAATCAAGGAAGAAAAACTGCATTTAAAGGACCAAATGATAATCAAAGTATGAAATATCATAGAGGTCAAGAAAAGACCAAGGAACAATAACATTAATTAATTAAACCAGCAGCTGTGTCAAGGCTAAGATACATATCATCATAACCTTATTACAACACTGTTAACATTTATTGCTATTATGTCCATTTTAAAGAAACAAGTCAAGGGGCTGGAGAGATAGCTCAGCAGTTAAGAGCACACTGTCTTCTCATGCAGAGTCCCAGCACCCGCATGGTGGTTAACAACCATCTGTAGCTCCAGCTCCAGAGAATCTGATGCCTTCTTCTGACCTCTGAAGGCTTTGCATGACACGGTTGCACTTACACACATGGAGGCAATACACTCATACACATAAAATGAAAATAATAAAGTTAAAAAAATAAGTCAAAAGTGGGTACATTGACAAAGATTACAAGGTTAATATATAATACGTGTCCTAGTTACTTTCTATTGCTATGATAAAACACTGACCAAAAGCAAATTGGGGAAGAAAGAGCTTATTTCAGCTTGAAATTCCCGGTCACAATCCATCACTGAGGGAAGTCAGGGCAGAAACTATAGGCAAGACAGAAACCTGGAGGCAGAAGCTGAAGCTGAGACTATGGGAAATGCTGCTTACTGGCTTTCTCCTCTGTCCTGTGCTCAGCCTGCTTTCTTATATGACACAGGCCCACCTGTCCAGGGGTAGCACCACCCATAATGGGCTGGGCCCTCCCACATCATTCATTGATCAAGAAAGTGTCACACAGACATGGCCACAGATAATCTAATGGAGAGAATTCCTCAACTGAGATTCCACCAAAGTGTGTTAAATTGACACATTTTCATGATGAGTAGCAGGAACTCTCTACATATGGCCATAAAAGTCATCATAATATCTGCTTCATGCTTCACTATGAAAAAGTGTGGCAAAAAGATGTTCCCTTCCTATTTAGAGAAATCCAGACATGCTTTTTTCTTTCCCTGATGATTTGGTAGCCTATGGAAATGATGTTAAAATAATGTAAACCATTTTCATTAAGTGTTCAGCACAGTAGACTAAAAGATGTTGTGACATTCAGGATTCCCCTCAAGTTGTTACAACCAGCTCCCCAAGAAAGTATGTGGGAAAGATTTTCATTCATGAATACTAAGAAAATCACAATGGGCACATTATTTTTTGAAGGTGTTTTCTGAAGAGATGGGGCATTTTAGAAGGTCATTAATGAAGTAGAATATTACGTACATATAGAGCTTATATAAACTTTTCTTTGGACAAATCTGATTTAATAATTAAAGAGATAAAACTAGAGCTGCCATATTGTGGTGATTTGAATGAGAATGTTCCCCATAGGCTTCAAGTATTTGAACATTTCTTCCCCAGATAGTGATGCTGTTTTCAGACAAGCTAATTATAGTCTTTTTTTCTTCTTACAAATAATAAAACAGTACTTGAATAAACATACTCATGTTTTTTTGTGACTATATCTATAAAGCAATTTTGCAATTGTGAAAAAATGCGAACTTCAACAAATGGATAAATCAATAAATTACTGTCTAAGAAGCTGAACCAGTATTTAAGTCCATCAAAAACACTAATATACTTTTACTCATCTCAAAGAGGCACAATCGTCTTTCTTTTGACAGATTAAATGGCAACTCATCATTCGTTTTAATTCTATCTTACTTAATAATGGATATGTAGCAAATATTCCAGTACCACTTTTCCAAGCCCCACCCCAACTTAGAATCTTCTATTTGCAAATAAAAGCAACCTAATCTATCTTATATAATACATCTCAGCTGAGTGCCTGAGAAATCATATCTCAGTACAGTGTCAGGGATGTATAATTCTTACACTCAGGTGTGGCAAAGTAAGGGCTCACTTCCTTCCTTTGTATGTGGTTTGAATTTGGAGTTCACTAGTTCCCCTAGAATACCTCTTGGATCTGTCTATCTCCTGTAAATGTGCTGATGGAACTGTTTTTTGGAACTGTTTCTCAA
Source organism: Nannospalax galili (assembly GCF_000622305.1). Classification (NCBI taxonomy): domain Eukaryota; kingdom Metazoa; phylum Chordata; class Mammalia; order Rodentia; family Spalacidae; genus Nannospalax; species Nannospalax galili. Next base: position 5,130,031 of record NW_008355363.1, on the reverse strand, counting down.
GTCCAAGTCTGGCCCCACCCATAATTTTATTATAAATGCTTTCTCTAGCTTCAGTTGGGGAGTATATGCTCAGTTCCACCCTAATCTTAGCAGACTATCCCGCCTTTTCTTTTCATCACTAGTTCTAGAATGCCTCATTCATCCAAGGTCAATGGCCCTTCTCCACTCACTATGCTCAGTGAAGCTGGGGGACTACTGCCTTTCACTGTTTTGTTATGTTCATTCTCAAGCATACCCACATTCATTCCTTCATTTATTATCCTTTTGGATGGAGTACCAGTTTGAGGTTGCATAGGAACTGAGGCCAAGGTCACAAGACACAAAAGCTCATGGTTTTGCTGCAGTTAACTAAAAGTCATAGTGTAGATTATGTCCATTAATAAAAGTCATTCCCACAAGAGTGTGTGGGTCCAAGGTTGATATCAGGTTTCTTCCTCTATCAATTGTTCTCTGACCTTACTCTTTGGGTCATTATCTCTCAACCCAGAGCTTTTGGATATAATAAATCTAGCCCAATTATATTTAGGATTTCCTGTGCCTACCTTACAAGGCTAAAATTATAGTAGAGCATGTAATAATCAAGTGCATTTTATAACAACCTTAAATATTTAGAAAATTATTCTTTGTTTTGAACCATATTGTTGTTTTTTATTCCTTTGTCCAGATCTAGATATATATTTGGTATCATTTTCCTTTTGTAGTGTATGTATGTCAAATTGATGGGGGGGGAAGTGTGTCATGTAGAGGGTCCTTAGTCTCATTCATAAATTAAGAATTGACTCAAATAGAAAATTTAGGAAAATTTTATTCTAATTTTAAAGAGAAATTTTCAGGTCAAGCAAGTCTCAGCAGCTCCTCAGCAGCTGCCTTTCAGAGGCGAATGAAGGGGAGAAGGAAAAGTCATGAATTCACACAGGTCTAGCTCCTGCATGGAAATCAAACATGTAGCAGACTGCCAGCAGGAATTAGGAAGCTTTAGAGAAAAAGAAAAGAAATACAAGATGCTAGGGCAGCCCAAAGTATTAAAGAAAGAATGCTTAGAAAAGGGATATGAAGAAGAAAAGGAGAGATTATACTTTTCTGAAAAATTCAGGAAAGAGAAAAGCAGGCAGATATAGAGAGCTATGTGCCTGTGGTCAGGTTCAGAAGCACTGTCTTAAGAGGCAGGATTTCAGGCAGCCTTTCTAGGAGAGGTCCTATGATCAGGTGATTGATCTGTGAAGCTGGCAAGTTGGATCTTTGGACAAATAGACTAGAGATTTTACAGGCTTGACCAGTTAATCTTATGGGCCTTTTTGCTACTCTAACAACATGTGATTGTTTTTATATATCTAAAAACATTTCCTTCCTTTTCCCTTTTAATAGCACATATTAATTGTGCAAAATAATGCACTTCATTATGACATATTTGTCCATGTATACATTGTATTTCAATCATGTTTGTTCCCCTTGTGATGGTTTAAATGAATGCCCCCATATACTCCAAGTATTTGAGCACTTTGTCCCCATTTGGTGCTGCTCTGTGGAGGATTAGGAGGTGAGGCCTTACTGGAGGAAGCATGTCACTGGTGGTGGACTTGGAAAGCTCATCAGCCTTGTTCCCATTTCCAGTTTGTCCCTCTGCTTCCTGTGCCTGCATGAAGATGTGATCATCCAGCTTTCTGATCCCACTGCTCCTGCTGTGCCTCCTGCTCCATGATAGAGACTCTTATCCATCTGAAAACTTGAATCAAATAAATTCTTTCTTATGTAGTTTGCCATTTTCGTGTTGTTTTATCACAGCAACAGAAAAGTAATTAATATGTCCCTATTACCCTCTCATCCTCCACTCATTCCTTCTGTGGTCAATTTCCACATTTGAGAGAAAATTTGCATATTATTGAATGAGGGATGTTGCTGAATATTTGTTTCACATTTCTTCTTGAAAGTATTTACCTTGTGCCTAGGATTATTGGTTGATATCTTTCAGTATTTTAAATATGTTCCTATTCCCCCCACCCCGTGTCTATCACTGACTCACATTACAAACCACACTTTTATTTATTTCTGATGAGAAATCTGTCTTATGCCTCCCCATGTTGCAGATCTCAAGATTTTCTCATTATCACAAGTTTTAAGCAACTAGATTTTGATGTGACTTGCTGTAGTGTTTTTCCATGTTTCTTATATTTAGTGTCTTGTAAAAGGATGTACCCTGATCTAAGTTACTCATGGCACAGGTGCAGAGAGACAACAAGGTGATTCTTTCCAGAAAGCAGTTTATTTGTGCTAGTACCCGACTCTGTGATTTCATACCACAAAGACACTGAACAAAGAAAGGCCCAGACTTTTATACCCTCTGCTATTTCCCCTTTCACCATTCAGTTTCTTTTTCCCCATATATTCCAATTGGGTGCATCATGCTATATGGCCATAACAGACAGAATTGAGTACATGCACTCAGGCACAGGCTGCACTGCATTTCATTTTCATTGTTCTGGGGGATTCCTAACACACTCGATATAGTGTTAAACAATGTTTTCAGACTATCCTTTGTTTTGATAGGCTCCATTTTACAAGAAGTTTTTACTCCATTTTGAGGACTGAAGATGACTGTGCACCTTGGTAGACATTTAAATGATGCCATCAAGTCATTAGTCTATCATTACCCACAATGAACAGACTGATTAATAACTTTTCTGGGCATAGGAAGGGTACCAACCTATAAACTATTGGGGTAAATTGGGACTGTAGGGGCATATGGACATATTAAAATTATTGCAAGAACCAGGACCAGACCAAGGAATGTCGACCCAACAAAGAGATGGACACCTAGCATTGTGATGGCGACAACTAACACCAACCCATCATTTAATCATTTGGTGTGTACATCAAGAGACTAATAAGCATAGAACACCCAACTATCCCAGGGACTTAAGTTCAGCTTGATTCCAGATGTTGATGTGTCCTACTCAATTGTCATCTTCCAGTTCCCCCATTTGTCCATATGGACCTCCAGCCATGCATTTGCCACCCCTTTGTCTATTTGTCTGTCTGAACCTGGTCCTGCACTTTTTTCACTTTGCTCCTGCATCTGAATTCTGATCCCAGAGCCTGCTTCTACAAGTTTTCTCAGTTTCTCCAACAATATTTCCAACTCAGTTCATTATTTTATCAATACGGGCTCTGTTTCCAATTCTATTAGTTTCCCTGCTTCTCAGAACTTCTGAATCCTCTTGAACTATGTCCTGGCCACTTAGTACTTTACAGCATTCTGTAATGGATAGACAGACAGACAGATAGATAGATAGATAGATAGATAGATAGATAGATAGATAGATAGACTGTGTGATGTGAAATGTATGATCTGAGACTTAATATTAGTAATCAAGATTTGGAATCGAATACCCTGTTTGCCCCAGACAGGATTATCAAGAAGAGTAGGAATAGCAATAAATTGCTGCACTGAAACCATCATAATAGTGAATTTAGCTCTCCCACTGTTGTAACATTCAAATATGTTCACGTATGCTTCTGACATAACATGCTCACTACAGGTTTGTTGAGATTCCTTGACAGCTGTGGTCACAATTTTACAAACACTTGTCTGGGGGTTCTTTTGTTGTATCCAGATAGAAATCACATATAAGCAAAGAAGCAAAGTGGGAAAATCTTTTACTATTGATTCCCTTGATTTCTGGAGACTCCAAGGTAACTTTTCCAGACTCTTCAGGTTTCAGCTCTAAACCCTGAGAACCAGAGTTCAAATGTAGGGTGTTTATAATGCCAAATTATCCCCTGGGAGACCCGCACACTTGCTGTCTTGGCTCCCTCGCCCATGCTGTCCTTACACCTGACCTACAAAACCAACACAAGGGATTCTAAGCTACAGTTTGGGGAATAAAGATATTTATTTGGGCTTGCCACCAAAGCTTATGCTAGCTGGAAGGGGTCACCAATAAAGGCATGGACGCCCATGGACCCTTTCCCTTACATCTTGGTTGAGCTTTTTTGATCCTCCTCCATCAGTGCCCCACAAGCACACCACCAAGATGGTGACTACATGACACTTCCTGGCTTCCTCCATGTCTGTCCTTAGACCCTCCCACTCAAGCAACTGAAGCTGACCAATTGGGTGGGAAGGGTGTCTGTCTCGAGTTCTCGAGGACACGCCTATCCAACAGTCTTGTTGCTCTAGGAGCTCAATGTAGAGGCTTATTGATCAAGAAAGACAGTGCCAATACGTGGTGGCCAGAATCATAGTTCTTGGGATTTGGATGTCAGGCTCCACAACACTTTTGAACAGTTTCGAAAACCAGAGTCTACGTACTTTTTAGTCTAAGAACTTCTTTTTTTCTATTTACAACGACTTGTCTTGCTTAGTCTAGATTTTTCCACCATTCTTTTTAGATTCTTGTAGATTCTCCCTGGGTTCCTCCCTGGCATGCTTTACCTGCTCCCTGGTGTTGCAGCTCTCAGGGCACTTGGCTCTCAGTGGCTGCTTGGAACTTTGAAGCACCTGTGGGTGTCACTTGTCTGAGGTATTAGAACACTTAGTTCCTGGTGACTCTGTATATTTGTGGCTGCCTCTTCATCCCTCCTGCTTCTACAGGAAGGTTTATGACTTTGTTTGCTTTTCCCCCTGGTGCAAAAGATTGAAGTTAAGGCCTTAAACATGCCAGAGGTCTACCAGTAAGCTAAACCCCTAATCTTCTTTTCAACCAAACAGCTTAGCCCACTATTACAATGATGAAAACCAAATGTAGGCTAAAGGCCTTTGAGGACAACCCTTTATTAGGGCTTTATGTTGCAACATACTTGTATGGCAGTGCATAGGAGAGAAACCTCCCTGTAAAAACTATTCCCATTGTAATGCAGCCATTTTATATGGCCAGAAAATGGGATGTGGTATATTAATATGAAGACATTAACTCCATCATTCACAGCTCAGCTTCAACCTGAACCAATTACAAGCTTTTATAGAGGAATAAAGATCAGTCATAAATCACATTGTGATTTATTTTTTCTTCTGACCTGAGTGAGGATATCTGTAAAAAGACCAATTATTTGGAATTCTAAAAGGCTTATGTTTTGAAGCTGGAGAGATGGCTCAGTGGTTAAGAACACTCACTGCTCTTGCAGAGGTCCCAAATTCAATTCCCAGAACATAGAGAACCATCTGTAACTTCAGTTCCTGGGGATCTGACCTGTATGTATGTATGTGTACTTACACACATGCAGGCAATACACTCATAAACATTAAAAAAAAAGCTTATGTTTTCCAAAGCCAGCTCAGTTTGCATTGAGCATTTACAACTACAGCAACCCATCCTGAAGGAGAAGTTTGTGACCTCAGCAGATGATGCTTTCATTGTCCTTGTCTATGGAGTATAGTTCTTTTAAGGAACCCATGAAATATTCAAAACATCCTGGAATCTACCATAAAAGTTCAGCTACTAAGCAAAAGAAAGTTTGTTTATGTTGGTAGTTGCATATTAAATGGAGTGGAACACAAGGTAATGATCTGATAGCTCTTTGTCAAAGAGTTAAATCAGCTCTTCTGCCTAACTGCTTAGCTTACTTGAAAGGAAAGTAAACATTAAAGAGTGCTTAAGATGAAGACCGATAATTACTATAAATATTCTTAACAGTTAACAGTGTTTAGGTCTTAGCTAAATACCCACAGGCAGATCTAGGTCCCTCTGATCTGTCTCAGAATTTTCATAAAAATTTATGTATTATGACCATTAATTCATCAAACAAATTTTCTACTCCCTCTGGGGATTCCATTAACACATCTATTGATTGCTCAAAGCTATGTCACATCTCGCTGATGATGTGTTGTTTTCTTCTTTTTTATTTTATTTTTAATAGTTTCTATTGCTATGTATTCAGGTTCACTAATATTTCTTCTGAGTAATTAATGTACCATCACTCCCATTCAGCATAATTTTATTAGACATGGCAGGATTTTTTAAAAATAATTTTTTATTGATTCCAAAATTTCATGCAATGTAGTTTGATCACATTCAGGTCCCTTTTCCCTCTCCAGCCCTCCCTACTATTCTCTCATTTCCTCCATTATTATCTATTCTTTTATGTATTTACTTAAGCTTTGTTTTTTAAAGGTCTATTGATGTCCATCTGTGCCTTGTAAATATTCCAACATGAGGGTCTATGACCTGGAATCTGGTCAATCTACAGTATGTCAAACTGACTCTTCCAGGCATCTCTCAGTTGCCAATAGAGTCTCAGCTAGACATGGGGCTTCATGCCAACCTTCCATATCTGTGCTGGGACCCTATCTTGATTGGTTTTGATAGACATTGTGGTCTTGGAGGGAATAAAAACCTTAATGAGTATCCTCATTCGGAGGGTACACCTGACAAGAGATTTTTCTCTACTGCCCTTTGGCTCCTCCGCATTCTCATCTCCTAATTGCAATTACCCTCCTACTCACCCTTTAGCCACGTTTTATTTTGAATTGATTCCAGAAGTTCTTGATTTACCATGTTACAGCAATTTCTCAAGCCACCACCCAGGCATGGAAAAACCATCCTCCTCTTAAGTCTTATATGTCTGACTGATCAGATCAACATCCCCTTCTCCCAGCAGGGAGCAGTCAGACATGATGAGCACACCTGCACTCCCACTTACATCCCTTTAGAATCAGGAATGATGGGGAAATATTAGGCATGCTGAGTGCTAATCACGTGATCGCCTTCTCCTGGCAGGTTTCCCAGAACCCACGAACTTGCATGACTACAGGATTCCCTGCAATTGCCCTTCCCATATGGCACAACTTCGACAAAGTCCCTTCCCAGTCCCCAAAGAAAGAAAAATATAAAAACCTTGAGTTGGTGAGAGAGGTCTCTCCTCCTCTGAATCCTAGCCCCAAGGGGGTGCCCACATCTTCCAGCCCCCAGGCCGTTGAGTCGTGTCCTTTCTGGTTTATTCTATAATAAATCTTCTTGGTCTGCAGAAGTCAATTTCCTTATTCTCCTTCACATTTTCCATTTCCTTACAGATATGGGAAATTTATCAATAGCAGTCACATTGGTTCTCTCAAAAATGTATCTTCCTTGTCAATACTTAACATGTGAAATCTTAATAAGTATAGTTTTTCCTAAGCATTTCATTTCTAAATCTGCCTTAAGTGCACAAACTACAATCATATTAACTAAATATTCTTGTTTACTGATATCCCTTTAGTCATTTCTAGTATTAGAAATTCAATTCTAGTATAGGATTCATTGCTTGGCTTTCAATTTTCTGTTGGATGCCACACATTGTTTTTCCTTCTAGGGTAGGGAGTATATATTTCTATATCTACACAAAAATTCTTGAGCTTCATCCTGGGATAGAATTAACTCACCTGGAAACAGTTTCATTATTTTGGGTATTTAAAAAATATTTTATTATTTTTATTTTATGTATATGTGTGTATTGCCTGCATGTAGATAAGTGCACCCATGTCCTGAGGCTGTCGGATCCCCTCTAACTGGAGTTATGGACAGTTGTTAGCTGCCATGTGGGTGCTGGGATTCGAACCTGGATCTTCTGCAAGAACAACCAGTGTTTTTAACTGCTGAGCATTCTCTCCAGCCCTTGGGTATTACTTTTAAACTTAAACAAGATTATAAATGTGTATACTTAACTATATGCTTATATGTGTGCAAATACTGGAAAAGTCTCTTCATGTCATAACTAATATGCCATAAATTTTCTAAAAGTTAGCTCATAGAATCAGGCACAATACTTCACTTTGTGATAACTCTTTTTTTCTCCATTCTTTATGTTATTCTGCTTTGCATTCATTTCCTTGACTTTTCTGTACTCATACTCTCTTGTGAACTCTGGGTCTCTGGTGGATTTTGCATATGTTGTTCCTCTCTGTTGTGCCGACTGTGACTTTTGTCAACATAGTGAATAAGAGCAATCACAGGGTTCACTTGCTCTGTAGAGATCACTGACTTTGGATGCCTGATATTCAATGTGTTACGTATCTCTTTTTTCATTTATTTTCTACATGTTTAGTTGTGCACACTTGAAGGATGAATTTGATCCTTGATATTTAATTGTGATTTGAATAAATTCTCCTCATCTGACTAAAACTTTTCTGTTTAACGTTCTCAAATCACTGTGCACCATTCATTAAGGATTTGCAAGTGATGTACAGATAGAATTTTCCATTATTTAGTCTTTTAGCATAAGCCCAACACTGTTTTTTAACATTAGAATGGAAATTATTTTGCATGAAGCGATAATAAGACTAGAGGTCAGGCAAATTAAAAATGTACATAACACTGACAATGATAATTACTGGCAATTACTTAAGGCAGTTGAATCACAGTATATGCCATCTTTATAAAGGAATCATATGACCAGGCACACCTTCTGAGAAACACTGGTACACAAAATCATAAAAAAGGTGCCCAGGGGATTCAACTTAACTCATAAATGTCCCAGAGATTTCTTTCTTTTCAAAAATCTGTTCCCAACATTATTTTAATGAGTTATTTCACCTAAAAATTCTCCATCTTTTCCTTCTCTTGAAAAATAATATTTATAACAAGGAACTCACTTTCCTACATAACAATTTTTGCCCAGACATGATAATTTAAATTCATGCATTCTGATAAGTTTCTGGACACAGTACATACTTCAGCTTACTTCTTCAAAGGAAAATGAAAAATGGATTGATCATCCAGTGGCAGAATAATTGGAAAGACTGGAAAAACTTGATTGACTTGGGAGATAAAAGAATACATATAAAATAAAAATAAATGAACACATAGGGTTATTATTAAGTCTCAGATGATATAATATTTAATCATCTCACTAGCATTATAAAATTAAAATTTTTATCCAACTCATAGAAGCATGAGTGCACACAGTGGTGGGGTCTAATATCTCACAATATCCAGGTAACAAATTGACTAAGTAGGATTTGAACACATAATAAAACCAAAATTTTCCCCTTTGAAATTGTTCCCAAATTTGATTAAACCAATGAATTTCCCTGTGTGACACTTTGAGAATATGGATTTCTAATCATTGCCCCTGTAATCTAATAAAACAATTCATTGGCAGTATGGAAAGGACATAGAATCTACATTTTAAATTATTCTAATGCAGTTTTTCTACAGAACAGTATCTGAGAAAAATTTGACTTACCTTTCATGGAGGGATAGATTGCTAGCCATTCTTTGAACTTAATCATATAGGATGTGAGGAATTAAAAAGTTACAAATGTGAGTGAGCACAACTGTATTTCAGAATTATCACTCTAGAAGCAGCAGAGTGCAGGATACATTAGTGCGGATAAACACCAGAAACAAGATAAGCTAGATGATTACTTCAGTATTTCAAGCAAGAAGTGACATAGTGCTTCACCAGAAGCCTAATTCCAGCGCCACAGGTTTCATGTCATCAGTAGCAAGACTGTGTTCTGTTGAGGTCTTTTTGATATTTCTGTCACTGGGGTCATAGAGTTCCTTTGGAAGTTCTTGGTGTTATGGATAAAATAATCATAAATGCACATATAAGGGAATTTCAGGATGGCTTTATTAGAGTTAGTACACAGCTGGCAGGTTAACTGAAAATCTTGGATGCTTCTGCAATGGAAGAGATGCAAAGATGATAAAACAGAGAAAGTTACACTTTTAACAGAATATAAATAAAAATATATACATTCAAGAAACAGTGGGCACACAAGGTAAAGACAAAAATCATATACATAGGACCCCTGTTTCTTGTAGTTTTTATTGAAAGGGGCACAAAATTGTCTTCCTTCCAAGGTGCCTTGTTCATAAAAGCACTTCTCCACCCTTTCAATGAAAATGAGGAACAATTTAGCCTAATTATCATTTAGTTTAGACTTGTAGTTAGCTAAAAATTACTCTATATGACCTAGAATCTAGAATATGCCTAAGATGGTAAGGAATAATAAATAAACGCTTGCAATTTCAAACACTTCCCCAAGGAAACTAGGGGAAGCTCTTATTTTCACTCTTTTTAAAACTATCTGTTCTGAAATAGCACAACTTGGTATAGTATGGATATTACTACACCGTAATGTGATGGCAGGGTGTGCCTCTGTTATAGAGGAGAAAAGCTTGTTAAAAAGTTAGTGATATACAAAAATTTTCAGTTGAAAGAACAATCATTACAAATAGTAGCCTTTTAGGTGAAATAACAGAGTACTGAGGGGCTGTCATGAAATATCTGCAAATTGGCAAATACTGCTGGTTCACTCTCCAGGAGTTAACAAACTCATTTTAACAGCATATACACTTCTTTCTAAGCTATGGTTTGTGAAAAACAGTGTTGCTTACAATTTATTCGTTTTAGTATGAAGATGTGCTTTCATCACAAAAATAAATAAGATTTAAGCTATTTTTTTTTGCTGTTCTTGTAGAACAAAATCTCTCTAAATGGTGTGAGTTAAAGAATGAATAGCTGCAGGGGTTTTATATAATAGGATACCCAACTTCTTTCACACCAGGATCCTTTCATTTTCTGCTTTAGAGTGATGTGACTGAGAATCCTAACTATGTGAAAGGTGTTAGGTGATGGCAAAAGTTGCTGCTTTCAGCATGTTTTCTACAGGAATAGCTGCTTTTATTAGCTGCCCACACTCCTGGAAAAACATGCCTTTTCCAACCTTTCCAATTGCTGTTTGGCTAAAGTAAGTCTCTGCTCCCACACTCCTGGAAAAACATGCATTTTCCAACCTTTCCAATTGCTGCTTGGGTAAAGTAAGTCTCTGCTCAGCAAATACATTATCGACCTCTAGATACTCAGGAGTACTTCGTAATATTTATAGGAGTTTTAAGGAATCTTTACACAGGCTCTCTTCCACACACACATAAAAATTGATGACAGGACAGTAACATCCTGTTTCTTTCACCCAAAATCTTGTGACTAGACTCTGCCAAGTGAAATGATGAGATCCTTGAAAAAATCGTTAGTAAATGCAGCATTATTTTAAAAGTATATGCATGCCAGGTGGTGGCACACATCTGAATTCTCAGCACTTAGGAAGCAGAGTCAGGAGAATTGCCACAAGTTTATAGCTATCCTGAACTATGTAGAGAATTCTCAGCCTGTATGTGTTACATTGTGAGATCCTATCTGACAAAAGGTGTCATATTCATTATAAAGTGTAAAATTAAATTTTAACTCAACTTCTGCAGTTATATTTGAATTTGAATAATTTTCATTGGAATTGTTTATATTATCTCAAAGTGATATTATCAGTATACCCATAGAGATGTATTATTTGTATAAATATTTAACTTAAGCTTAAGTATTAAATTTAGTAAGAATATTTCCCACCTAAAAATTTCATTGCCTTGAAGAATGACAGCAGCATAATACTGTTTCTCATTTTTATAATTCAATACAGCTAGTTTAAATTAAATATTGCTATATTGGCAATATTCAGTCATTAAAATGAAAAGAACACATTAGCCAACATGAAGTATATATAGATCTGGCTTTGAAGACCAACTCTGCATCTAGTTTGCATTTTGTTGTATAATCTAGTACTTTATGAAATTTCTTCTTCTTTCTTGTCATCTGTAAAATACATATAATAGTTATGACTCTTGCCTTAATTAAATTATGTATTTAAATGCACTGAACAGTATTTGACACATGATGAATACTGCATGAATACTAGCGAGTACTGTTGATGTAGTTATTGTTTTCTTACTACAGTAAAATGAGCTTTTTAGTATGTCAAATTAAGCAAGCAGATTCTACTTTTTTACTCTTTTTATTGAATTTTTGTACATTTTATACAATACATCCTAAACGTATTTAGACCCCTATAACTACCTATCCCCCATAAGTCCCCACCACCATATTTCATGCAGTGTCATATATATTAAGGTCAATCCAGTCAAGCTTTTGTACCCGGATGACCTGTCCTACAAGTTCATCCAGTGAAGGTCGGTCAGTCTCTCTAGTGCCGCTCCCTTAAAGACCAACTCTCCATCACCTAGCACTGATCAGTTGCCAATAGTTCTTCACCTAAGGTTGGAACTTGTTACCCATTTCTACACTTCTATGAAGTTGTTACTTCTTAAGTGAAAGTTGTAATTTTTTAATTCTTAGTTGATACAGAGATGGCATGGCTAAATAGAAAACAGGACAGTCTCTTGTCTAGGGTACATGAATTACAATTTTTGATCAGTTTATTTGCTGTGTGGTTTTTCCTATGCTTTGGTTTCTTAGTATAATTATATCACAAGCAATTATAAAGATTAGGTGAATGAGATAGTTTAAAATCACAATATCCCTAACACATAGTAAATACTCAAAAGTGTCAAAATCATTAAATGTATAACAAAGTTATTTTATCCAAAACAGTTAAAATTCATAACAAAATTGATTGGCATACATTTATGCTACAGTAGTTCCAAAAGGAATATTGGTCTAAGGTAGGTAATATTTTAGTGTTATTAGTGGTAAATGACAATGTCATTTTTGTTGAATTTGGACTGGTAAAGGAAAGACTGACTTCTTGCCTTCATGAACTACTCATCTTCCTTGTATAGGCGACGTCCTTATCTTACAGGGGAAAAACATCATACCAAAATGTAGTCCTGTCTTTGCTGTTTGTTTTTTGTTTTTTCCCAAGTTCTAGGGGATCAAATTCAAAAGAACTACAACAAGTTGGGTAGAATTTTTCCCCCAAGCATTTTTTTCATATACCTAGTGACTCAAGTAGTCTACCACTAAGCTACAACCCAAACTTTGGATAATTTAATTGAATTTTTAGATAATTTGATAGAAATTACAGATTAGTGCACAAAATGGCCATGACAAGCAAGATTGGAATGCAAACAGGAACCTAATGTAGATTCTGAGCTCTGTTCAGTGTTCAGGTTCAAGTCTCTTTCAGGCTCAGGACTAGCAGCTGATAGGACCAACAAAGACATTTCTTTTAAGGAAAAATAAACACAAATAAGATTGCAACTTAAGAATTCACTTATTGGATTTCTTTTAGCATGAGATTTACTTAGGGAATTCATGTGATATTACTTGATACATTTTAAATTATGTTTCTTATAATCAAAAGTGATTCTTTACCATTGTTCTATCTTTTGAATCAATATGGGCAAAGTTGTCATCTAAGTAACTGTTTATTATTATTATCATTATTTTACAAGTGTTTGGTATAATACTGAATAGAATGTAGAATGTTACCCAATGAAATCATTCATTCACATAGGCAGATGTTCCTTGGGGACATAAATTAGATCAGTTTGGTATGAATGGTTTTTCACAAAATTAAAATTTTCCATAGGCAAAAGTGTGGCAAAAATTCATCCAGTGCAGCAACATAGACAAAATTCCCAGTCACTTCCAATTCACTTACAATAAACATAGTTAAGATTCATAGCTGATACAGTCTTTAAGAATATAAATGTTTTTCTATCTTAATATTGGGGTTGACTTCATAGTTATATCTGAAAATAAGGCTGTACTTCCTAATTAACTATCTTTAATTTATAAGGCATTAAAGAGCAAATTAGTGATGTTAAAGACATAACAATGGAAAATATCAAAGATTAAGCATGAAAGAACAAATTTAAAATCAGAGTATTTGTGAACAGTAGAACAATGTCATGTAGATAAATATAAATGTGATTGGAGTTACTAAATGAGGGGGAGGATTAGTATTTAAAAGCACAATAATTCAAAGTCATCCAAATATGAAAACTGCTACATTAATTTGTGAAGTCTATAAAAATACTAAGGATTACATGGCTTACAGAGCAGGAATTTATTTTCTTATACATTTGGATGCTAGAAATCAAACACGAAGGTGTTGTCAGGGTTGTTTTTTCCTGAGGACTCACTGCTTGGCTCACAGATGACCCCTTCTTACTGTGTTCTCACATGATATTTTTTTCTGTATGAATATATTTCTCTGGTTATTTGTTGTGATTCCAAATTTTCTCTTCTTGTAGGGACTCCTGTCAGATTGGATTAAAGCCCATTGTCACATTTTCATTTTAACATACTCACCTCTCTTCAGGTCCTATGTAGACTGCTATTCCATTTTGAGGCATTAAACATTTTGGCTTAAACCTATGATTTCTGAAGTATACAATTCTGCACATTACAACTAAGAATTCACAGCTATGCAATAAACCTCAGATACATGTATAATGAATAACTCTACACCAAACAAAAGAATAGTTATGATATTTAAAAATTCTTGTAGTTTTTAAAGCAGTAGCAACAAGGAAAATATTACAACCAGAGGAGAAAATTACAAGAATAATGACAAATTTCTTATTTCAGACAAGCAGAACTAAAGGAAATTAGAAAATATCATTAAAGCATTGAAAAATTTTATCAATGTAGAATTCTATATACAGACAAAAATGTATCTCAAAAAAGAAAGTGAAATGTGATCTTTTAAGATGCAAAATGTTTAGAAGAACTCATTACTAGTGGATCTGAACTACAACAAAAGTGAATGCCTTCTTTGCATAAATATAGATGCACCACATAAAAATATGGATCCACAAACAAAAATAAAGAACAATGAAAATGATAGACATGTGAGTAGACACATGGCTTATTCTTGTTATTTAAATTCTCTTCAAAAATCAATATACTCTTTACACAAAAGTAACAGCAATGTAATATGAGGTAAATACCATAGTAAAAAGTAAAACACTTTGGGGCTGGAGAGATGGTTAATGGCTCAGTGCTTAAGAGCACTGGCTTCTCTTGCAGAGGACCCAGGTTTGGTTCCCAGCACCCACATGACAGATAACAACGCTCCACAACTCCAGTTCCAGAGAATCCAACACCATATTCAGGCCTCCATGAACATTGCACAACACAGGTGCATTTTCATACACACACAGGTAATACATTCACAGAAAAAAATAAAAATAAAATACTTTTAAAAGTAAAACGTTTATCAAAAATAGCATACAAGTCACAAGGAGGGAGACTAAGCAATTATAAAAATATAGTCAAATGTGTATGATATCACTTTAAATTATATGATGATCCATTAAATGTACATTATAATTGTCAGAAAAACTCTGAAATAACAAAACAAATTACAATTTAATGAGCCAAAAAGGAAAGAAAAATAAAAATAAAACCTATTTATTTTAAGTAAGAGATAAATGTGAATAAAAGAGTAAACACAAATTAAAAAATACTAGGTGTAGAATCTTAAATCCAGCCACAAATGTAAACATATATGACAATGGTCCAAACACTCCAAAGACATCTAAGCTTATGAATTTAAATAAAATGGGAATCCTCAACATAGGCTTCAATAAGAAACCTATTTAAAATATAAAGATGTAAATAGGATGAGATACAAAGAAAGAAGGGAATAGACAGAACATGGAGACACAGAATAAGGAAACAAATAAAGCCTATTTGTACACTGTAGTTTTATCTCTTTCAATCGGATATTCTTCTAACTTTTCTTCCTTTTTCAAAGTTGTTTATTGTTCTGTTTACTTTCTACTCTTTTGATAAAAACACTGACCAAAACCAACACAGGAAGGAAAGGCTTTATTTGGTTTACAGCCCACAGTCCATCATCAAGGGAAGCCAAGACAGGAACTCAGGGCAGGTACTTGGAGCACAGAACATGGAGGTGTGCTTTTTGCTTGCTCCTAAAGTCTGTGTGCAGCCTGCTTTCTTATACATCACAGGACTACTTGCTGAGGGGCCTCACTGTCCCCAGTGATCTGAGTCCTCCCACATCACTCAACAATCAAGAAAATGCCCCACAGCAGTCCAATGGAGGCAATTATTTACTTGACGTCAATCTACCCAGTTCTGTTAAGTTGACAAATTGAAGCTATCTAGCACAATTGACCTCTTGTCAACTTGACACACAAACACATCACTATTAAACCATAACCTTTTCATTTCTTGTCCCCATCGTATGATGTAAATATTAGTATCACATATAAAACAGTACAACTTATATATCTCAAAGTCCTTAAACATTTCTAAAGTCCAATATTTCTTTTAAAAATACATTGATATTGAATATGTTAAAGCTGTAATGAAATGCTTCTTCTGAAAAATAAAAATAAATAAATAAAATTAAAAACTGCACCCTAAGCAAGGGAAAAAAAGTCATTTAATTGTCAGCTCCTGCAAAAACAAAATCAAGTTAAATATTTTCTTATTTCAAAAGGGAATAATTGAGCACAGTTAAGCAAAACCAAAGTCCATCATACATCTGGTACACACAGTCTTCTGGGCTTCAGAGGGCCTGGAAAGCTCCACTTTGGGGCTCTGCCATGCACACAGCCTCAGGATGGCTCCCCTCCACACCTGCTGCTGCCCTTGGTAGTTGTCCCATGGTCCTAACATTGCCAATATGCTGGGGTCTCCACTGAAACTGAGGCTGCATCTTCACCAATGGCTCTCCTGGCCTCCCAGAGTGCAAAGCCTCAGATTCTCTCCATGACTCCTTCAATCCTGGAGGTCTTCACTATAACTGAGGCTGCACATTCACCAATGGCCCTTCCTGATCTCTCAGAGTGCCAAGGTTCAGCTGTTTCCAAGACCCCTTCATGACTTCAAAACCAGTTCCATGTAGGAGACTCTTACATATCACCAAGACCTGCTTTCAGCTTGAGATGCAGCTTTGGTCCCCTCTGGAACACAGCTTCATTGCGTTGACCCTGAGGAAATACCTTCCCAAAGCTCCCCCTCAGTGGTGCTGGTTTCTCGTTACTTTCAGCTGATTTTCAGCCCCAGCTATCCAGCATCAACTGTGCCAGTAAAGCACAGAGTGCTTTTAAGACAAATAGTATAATATTTCACTTCTATGAAAAATTGAAACAAAATGTCAACTAGTCAGAGATAGAGAAAAGTGATACCAGGAATGGATGGAAAGGGAGGTGATGGGGATATAAAGGTAAAGGTAAAAAATGTTTATAATTAACAAGGATAGACAAATAGTATAAACATAATATGATGAGTATGGTAAATAGCACTGTGTTGTATCTAAGATTTTTGCTGAAGGAACAAATTTCATGTGCTCTTACAACAAAAATGTGTACTTAAGTGAGGTGACAGATATGATGATTTGTTTGATTTTCTACCCATTTACCTGTGTATATGTATATCAACAACATGTTGTACATCCTAAATATATGAAATACATTTTCAAAAAATGCTGTAATGAAAAACAGATCAATAAGATACTGTAATAAAAATTTATGCAGTGATTAAAAACTCTAAAGCAACAGGTACAGAACCAGAAAATAATTTAAAGCATGATAGTCGAATGTTTCAGTCTTTCCCTTAATACCTGACAAATTTTCATATAGAAAATCATATTGAATATGAAGAAAAGTAAAAATGACTATGAAATATCAATATTCAAAACTCAAGTGTATTTCTATATAGTAGGAACAATTGGGATTAATGTTAATGATAACATGGTTTTCAGTAGCATCCAGACTATGAAACCCTTCACAGGTTAATCTGGTAAAAGTTTAAGGTATGTACAATAAAGATATAAAATATGTTGAGAGAAACTAAAGATGAATAAACAGAAAGCTGTGATTATAAATGATTGTGAAGATTATTATTTTCTTGATCTGATCCTTTATTTTTCTTCAGCCATTCCCAAATATCTTAGCCCCACTGATGCAATTCTGATAAAAATTTAATCAGGTTTTTTTCAAAGAAAATAAAGAACTGATAACAAAATCCACATAAAAATATCCAGGATCAATCAGACACCCTGATCTCCATGCTTCTCCAGGACCATGTGGAGTCTGACCTGGAAGCACAAGAAGGGAAGCCTAGACCCAGTCCATCTGTCATCTGAAATTCTATCCCCCAGCTCTCTGCATGATTCTGGGGGAGTCTGTGGAGTCTGACTCAGAACTGTAGGTAGGATACCCTAGACCCAGTCTACCAGCCTCTTACTAGCTAACTCACCCACAGTGTACTTAGGAACCACATGGCAACCTGTGACTTTCACTATATGTAGATACCCATGAAGGTCTGCTCGTTATCCCATTTTCCAAGACGTTTTGAGACTATATGGTTTCTTGCATCCCTGATTCCAGATTAATATCTCTATCTATATCCACATGAGCATGGCATGGTGTTCTACACTGTGCTTCCACAGAAAACTGATCATTTTCACAGTGAGCACAGCCTCTACTACCCAGTGACCACCTACAGAATCCAGGAAGCCCTCCACAGACTTCAGAATAGCAGGAAAGAGAAAGTCTTCTCAGCACATCAAAGGTTTGTTTCTAGGCTGAGAAGTTACATCTATCTACTGAGACTACTTCTGATACCTCATTTGCACATTACCACAGAATGATCAAAAGACAAAACACCAGGCATGATTTAGCTGATACACAACTTGACAAGTTGGGGCAAAAAGAAAACTCCAAACACCCACTCAACAAAGGCGAGCTCAAATGTCCATGCCAGGAACACCATCAGTGACACAATTTCAAATGCCTAGGATCCATCAAAACCTGCAAACAACAAGAATAATTAAGGCAATATGTATCTTCTACAAATTAGCATCCCCATTGTAATATTTCCTGATAAAAGCAACTTAGCTAATATACAAGTCAATGTTTTCGAAGTATCAATCATAAATATGTTCAAGAAAATGAAAGAGAATAAGAAATAAATGAGTAAATGAAGACCATGAACACACAATTGAGAGAACTAAATAAAATAATTCAAGATATGAAATTAGAATTTAATAGATAGACTCTATAAAGAAGCACCAAAGTAATATAAAACTCTAAATGAGAGTCTGAGGAGTCAAACAAAAAGCTCAGAAGAAAACTTCAAGAGTAGATTGAATAAAGGGAAAGATAGAATATCAGGTCTC
>NW_008355363.1:5094043-5110268 GCF_000622305.1 Nannospalax galili | reverse complement strand
CAGTTCCGTCTATGTGAAGATAAGTCAAAGGTCCTGCTCGATCATTGTTGGCTTCTCTTGGAAGCATGGAGGAAATGATTCCTCCATATTGACCCTCCTCTTTATAGACTGGACACTGGTTCAAGTCCATCTGGTGGGGTCACCTTGGCCTCCTTGATCAAGAGGTCAGATGACCCACCACCATTACAGGACATTTTGCGAGATGCTCATGGTCCCTGGGAAAAGAAAATTTTATATCTAAAATAACCCAGGAATAGTACATGCAGGAACTCTGGAGCATTAGCAAAAGACAAAACCCATAAATCATAGATAGAAGAAGGGGAAGAAACCCACATCAAAGGCAAAGAAAATATTCTCGAGAAAATCATAAAAGAAAGTTCCTAAATCTAAGGAAATAGATACCTATCAAGGTGCAAGAGATATACAGAACACCAAAAAGTCTGGACCAGAAAGGTTTGTCCATGTCATATAATCGCCAAAACACTAATATACAGCACAAGCAAAAGATGTTGAACTGCAAGAAACAATAATCTAGTCACATATAAAGGAGGCCCATTAAAACAATAGCTGATTTTTTCAATGGAGACAATGAAAGCCAGAAGGGCTTGAATCACTATCCTGTAAGTGATGAAAGAGCACATATGTTAACCCAATCTACTATATCTAGCAAAGCTGTCAATTGTAATCAAAGGAGGAAAAAAAACTTGACATGATATGAGCAGATTTGAGGAATTTGCATGCATTAAGCCTACTCCACAGAGGATAATAGAAGGAATACTT
This sequence comes from Nannospalax galili, assembly GCF_000622305.1. Taxonomy (NCBI): domain Eukaryota; kingdom Metazoa; phylum Chordata; class Mammalia; order Rodentia; family Spalacidae; genus Nannospalax; species Nannospalax galili. The sequence goes on along the minus strand of NW_008355363.1, from coordinate 5,109,488 downwards.
CATTTTGGAGAGATTAAATGCATGAAACATGGAAAAAGAAATAAACAACTCCAAAATATGTCATCAAAGAGGTATAATAAAACACCACAAGAACAAAATAACAGGAATTAATATGCATTGGTCAATAATTACTCTCAATATTAAGAGTCTCAATTCCCTAATAAAATGACACAGACTAATATATTGGATCAGAAAATGAAATCCTTTTTTTCTGCCTCAATGAAACATACTTCAAATGAATAATCGATGGCATCCTATGGTAAAAGGATAGAAAAATGTATTCCAAGAAAACGGAATTAAAACAAGAAGGTAGATATTCTAATTTTGGACAAAATAGACTTCAAACCATAACTAGTCATAACAGATATGAAAGGACATTTCATAATCATTAAAAGAAGAATCCACCGATAGGATACTGAAATCCGAAACTTTTATGCACCAGCAAACCTTATGTAATAAGGAAAACACGAAAACACTACTAGGTCTAAACATCACAAATTGACCCCAACATGGTCATAGCAGATGACTTTCAATGCTCCTTCGTAAATAGTCAGGTAACCCAGAAGAAGACTAACTAGAGACATCTTGGAATTTAATAACTTCATAAGTCACAAGGATCTAAAAGGCATCTACAGAACATTCCACTCAAACAGAAACTAGTACATTGTCTTCTCAACAACCATTGGAACGTTCTCCAAAGTTAATCACATATTAGGACACTAAGCAAGTCTCAACAAACTTAGGATAATTGAAGTATTCTATTATAACTAAGCACAAAGGAGTAAAGCTGAATTTCAACAAAATAGATGTGGAAGAAAGTACACAGTCATAGAAACTAACAGTATAACTTTGAGTGAAAATTGGATCAAGGGACAAATCAAGAAAGAAATTTAAAAATTCTTAGATTTGAATAAAAATGAAAACTCTACATAACAAGATCTATGAAACACAGTAAATGCAGTCCTAAGAGAAAAGTATATAGCACTAAATGCCTACATCAAAAAACTGGAGAGATCTCATATTAATAAACTAATGCACCTGAAGTGCTTGGAAAATGAAGAACAATCAATATCCAAAAATAGTAGAGAGGAAAAGATAATTATAATCAGGATTGAAATTAATGAAATACAAAGACAATACACATAATCATGGTAGGGTTGAAGAGATAAAAAGGCAATACTAAAGACCTTTTTGAAAGATCATACAGAAACTACTATAGAAGCACTCCAAAATATATGTATATACTTAACCTGAAGTCGCCTCTGAAAAGGTGGAGCTGATCTAGGGTGAATGTGGGTGACACAGAGCACACTGGGAAAAAGAGGTAAAGTTGGTGACATTTGGGAGCAGCTAACAGCAGGTGAGTGGGAGTGAGCCAGGCTGCATAGACCCTACGGTCTATGGACCCTTCATGGACCCCGTGGACCCCTTACAGTGAGAGGGTGTTCAGACAGCTGGCGAACTCCAGGCATGGCATGGCCCCAAAGGGCGGGTGTGGTGGTGAGGATCTCAAAGCTTAGTCAAAATGGAGACGATGGACTGTGGGAGCTTCTGGTTTGTAAGTCACCATTTCATGAATGTCATATAAACCATGCCAAAACCCAAATAAAAGATATTCTGTTGGTTTGTTAGCCCTGGGGCCTCAGAGGTCCCGGGCATGATTCTCCCAGAGAAGGAAAAGGGAAAAATTTGGAGAAACAATATACATAACTAATCAGAGTTTAGAAGGAATTACTCTATATTAGGGGATGAGATGCCACCTAGATACTCATCCAAACAATAACTTCAGTACCAGGAATGGGTTACCTTGCAAATTTGATGGGAGTATCCAATCATTTTGGGATTGGATTTAAGGCTTCTCCATGAGATAGAATCCAAACACAGCTCTGTTTTCGGGGTCAATGACCAGTGGCTAAATAAGTCATAAACCCTAGGAGAAAACCTGTTGCTAATATTTTAGTAAACTGACATAATATTAAATTGACTGCTAGGTGGAGATTAACATAAAGACCCACAATTTGTAAAGGTGTATAGAATAAGAAATGGAGGAGTTCTCAGCCCTAAATGGGACATCTATCTCACCCTCACAGCCTCCCCTCCAAAGGCTCAAGAATCTTCCTGGAAGAGTGGGTAGAAAGATTGTAAGAGCCAGAGATTTTTTTTTTAAAGTGAGCAATTGCACATATATATTCACAGCAATTGTAACAGAATGCACAAGAACTGCTTAGGATCAAGCAGGACAAAACTGGTGCATAGTGAGAGGAAGGTGAGCATGAAGTCCCTCTTAGCTGAGGATTTATTGATATTTCATTACATCTGTGAGAGGCAGAGTCAGTTTTCTTGTGATCCCTGGTATGTTGACTACACTGTAGGGCAGGTTCCACCCTTAAGAGTATTTGGGCAACACAAATTGGATTAGATGGGGAAGGAAAAAAGAAGAACACAAATTTGGGTAAGTAGAAATACGGGGATGAGTCTGGGAGGAGTCGGGGAAGAGGGAAATATGGCAAAAATGCATTGTCTGAACTTTTCAAGAATTAATAACTATATTTTTAAATGCCCAGGATCCACTATAGCCCTAAGACCTGAAAAAAAAACAACAATGTTTCATACGGATGTTACCAAATTTAAAGTTACCATGAAGGTGTGGTAAGTATAAAATTGGACTCATAGATCAATGGAACAATATAAAATCCATAAATACATACATATATAGATGCAAAACTGATTTTATTTTGCAAAGGCATAAATACTTTCCAGTTGATAATGCATAGTGTATTCATTTGCTAGCTTCTCCTCAAATGGTGCTAGAACAATCACATACCAATTTATAAAAAGGAAAGCTATAACTGGCACCACATACCACAAGGGCAAGAAAAGCATAATCCATAAGGGATACATGACAAATTAGACTAAATTATAATTAGGAATTTCTATTGTTCATGACTATAATTTGAATTTACTGATGGGAAGCATGCGTGGCTTTCAGGCTCCTGGAGAGGCCCACTCCTCCCACCATCCTTACAACAGATGGACACAATATTCCTCCAAACTACAGTTTAGGGAATAAAGTTATTTATTGTGCTTACTAATAGCGCATATGATGATGATGAGAGGGTACTTACAAAGGTATGAACACGCCTGGGCCTTTTGTTTCTGCATTTCAGCTGCAGCTTTCAGATCCACTGCCACTGGTCCAAGATGGCCAAGTGCCTTCCTCCTCTCTGGCTTCCCCTTATGTCTATCCTTAGTCTCTCCCCCTCATGCAGTTAAGGCTAACTGATTGGGTGGGAGGGGTGAGTGTATCCCTCTGCCCCTCCCCTCCTAAAGAGAATCTCATAGTTCATTAAGTTGGAGGTAATTAGAGTGGGTAGTGGGAAGCTAGAGAGGAAGGCATTTATTTGTTTCTTGCTAGTCTGGTTTGCCACTCAGAGGACAAGCTTATCCAACTGACAATCTTAAAAGAATAAAAAGAAAGGAACATCATACACTGAGATAAAAATATTTATAAACCATCTTTCTGATAAAAGAACTGGCCTTTAAAATAGACCTTAAACTTAATGAAATAAACACAGAAAGGTAAAGAGGCAACCAAATAATAAAATGGACAAATGATTTGAACAGACATTTTAGGGAAAAATAAAGATTCATGGACGAATAGAAAGCACAGGGACACAAGGGTAAATGGGTAACAAGGAAGATAATCCAACTAAATTACATTATATAGAATACTCAAATAATTAATACAAATTAAATAAAGTACAATAAAAACATTTGATCCAACTCTTCACTAATCGAATGCAAATTATTGAGAAAATAAGATGCACATGTATTAGAATGCCTACTATTAAAAGGACTGGTGAACATGATACACAAAGTATTGGCAAGGCTCTGGGGGGTTCACTTGATCTCTGTCAATATTGTTGGCCATGTAAAATGATAAAATCTTTTGAATAAACTACTTGGCATTTCTTAAATATCAAAAACGGTTACTGTATGATTGGCCATTATACAAGTAGGTGATTTACCCAAAATGAACAAAAACATACACTGGTTAAAAAATACTTGTACATGCTCTTTCTTAATTATCTAAATTGAGCAACAGCTTTTATGTACACCAATAAGAAATGAATAAACAAACACATTTTTATATAGCCTTATAACAGTGATGGTACTCAGAAATAAAACTAATGAATTACTGGCCTGGAGAGATGGCTCAGTGGATAGGAGCACTGCTTGCTCTTGCAGAGGATCTGGGTTCAGTTCTCAGCGCTAATAGTTATAGTGGCTAATAACTGCCTGCAACTGCAGTTCCAGGAGATGAGACTCCCTCTCTGACCTCCAGAGGCAATAGAGGACACAGGTGCATTTAAATACACACAGACAATATACTCATACACATAGAATAAATATAATAAACAAAATATTTTAAAGTAATGAATTATTGATATCTAGAACAGCATGTATGACCTTCCAAATGATTTAATTCAGTGAAAAAAATGAAAATTCTATGTGTGTAAAAGTGAAGAATATTAAACTGGGTAGATTGTAATACCAGAAAGCAGGTGAGGGCCTTTTAGAGATGAAGAAATAGGGAGGAAGGATGACATTGATGCTACTGGTAATGTTTTAGGAATAATGAAAATGTATGCCTCCTATACTGATTGTGGTTATAGATGTGTGACTACAGACTTGTCAAACTTACCCAACTTTATGCATATGCAAATAGTATTGTACTGCACCTAAGTAAACACAAAAGCTTATTGTGGTGAAGCATGCCACTAATCCTCACTGTGGAGTTGAGAGACAGATCCCTGGGGCTCAGTGGCTAGTTTCAGGCTAGTGAGATACTCTATCCCAGAGGAAAAAGAAGGTGGACAGTGCCTTGTTAACAAGTATTATTTGCCCTTCTATCATGTATCATGCGCACTTGATCATACAAACACACATGCATTCTCAAAATATGTAAAAGCAAAAGTTTATAAATACATTCCATTAGGTAATTTTCTATTTTCTAAGTGACAACATAAAATGACAAAGAGTTCTAACATTAAAAGTAGTCTGAGCATAAAATATTTTATGATATAATCATTTTCTTCATTTCATCACTAATTAATATAATAAAATTAATAATGTAATAAAGTTTCACATATGATGGATAAATGCTTTAATTTTTGATATTTGAAGTAATTTAGAAGTATTTTTGATAGTAATAGTCACTCTAGTCTCATGATATAAAAGAAAAAAATTCATGACTTGTGATTTTAATTTATTTCATTTTAAATTCCAGGGAATTAATAAAGAAGATAATCCTAAAAATCATTATAGCGATGCATGTTATAATTTTTTAACTATACTAGAATGTGCCACATGAATACTTTAAACCACCATTTAAATTATTGGAGAATTTGTTGAAAAGAAATAAAGTAAATTGGTACTAATCTGTCTACCTTTGAATTATACTCTAAATATTAATAGCCTAAATGTAGTATCGCACACATCATTTCTCTTTCATATACATATTTAAGTAATATAAAGCAAGGATGCAGACACATTTCATATAATTTAATTAGAATTCTATGATTACACTGTCATTTCTGCTTTCATTCTTTAGAATGAATAGGTCTTACCAACAATTTCCAGTCATTGCCCTCTTGAAACCATTATGAAAGTATGAATTCTAGTTGGTTTCAAGTGTTACTTTATAGTCAAGTATTATGTATGAGATAGTATAATGGCTACTTGACATGAACATTTTATAACCTTTCATAAACTTCTGGCTCATTAAAAGAGAGAAAAACACTGCTTTATGGACCAGAATAAAACATGAATTTTTCTGATTGGCTGTCATGGTGGGCTTTTTATTTAGTAGTCCTCTACAAAAGAGTTGCTAAAAGTGGACATAAAGGCAGTGTTTCCTAATCATAATGCATCCTCATAATTATTATGGTTATATTATAACCTAATTTAGGGATTGGAAACTTGCAAGAAATATTTTTTATTTAATGTTTTCAAGGTAAGAAATTATAAGTAGCAGAAATGTTTGAATGTGCAATACTGACAATACACGCAAAATAAAGTTAGGCACTTTTGTGTTGGTTTGGGTGATACATTGAGTGGCACGGGAGAATTAATGATATTTAATAAAAGTAGAAACCTTGAACTTGAATCTAGAGGTTTAGAACCCCATGTTGTATGGCTTTATCAAAGTGCTTACAACATGAAAGACACTATACCGTCCATTCTCAACAGAAGCCATATCTCCCCCAAGGGGCCAGTAAACAATTCTTGGAAGGAAGAAAATGATATTACAATGGGTTGTGACTCGCTCAGTGCCACAGTGCAGTACATCAATGGTATTAGAATTTCAAAGTGAAGGGTGAAAGATTAGAAGAAATATCTAAGTAATCTTGGGGGAACATAACAAGAAAGTTATGTTTGAGAAATATTAGTATACTATGGAAAATTCAGCTTATAATGTAAGACGTGAGTAACATGAGTACTGTTTGGGTTAGACTGTGGAGGTGGGCAACTTCATCTAGAGTCCTTCATTTATGGTTTCACAAAGGTAAATAGTGGAGGATAATAGGGGAATGCCAAGATCTCTGAGCCTAAGTCCTTGGATAAATAGTCTCTTCATCTTCTATGCTTCCATATCATTCTCTATACAACAGTATTGGATTAATATGGCTGATTGGCATCACAGGAGTTTTCAACTTCTGTCTTGTACAATATCATAAACTGACTGACATGACTTATCAATGATAAAGAAAATGATAAGACAGCAAGGAAAGACTGAGGAAGTACTAAGAACATCCTGCACTACAATCTTAATTACTTATCTGAATTATTTATTCACTCAAGTACCTCTTCCAAGTAGTAGTGTCATAAGTCTCTTCGATTTCCTCAAAAATGAATAAGAAAATGTTAAGTTTCAACTATGTAGGTGGTTTGTTAATGAACCAGCCTCCTTTAAATATTCCTGATGATGTAGCTATAGACTTGGCTCATGACTAATCTATATAAAACTTCCCTGCTGAGTTCCATAGGTTCTGACACTCATGTCTGTGTCACACATTACAAATTAGAGCTGTAAAATCCACAAAAAAAGAAATGACTGTGCATAGCCATTATTTTTCCTTTAGTAAATAGTGTGTCAATAATAAGCAAACAATGGTTATTAAATGCAAATGATATGTAGAAAAACAAACAACTACAGTTCCTCAGGTATGGTTGTTTTTTAAATATTTATGTATTTTTATTTTTTTGTACAAGTGTTGCCTGCATGCATGTGAGTGCACCCATGTTGTGCAATGCCGGAGAGGTCAGAAGATTCTTTTGGGTCCCCTGGACCTGGAGTTAGGGCTGTTATTAGTTGCTGTGGTGGGTTGAATGAAAATGTCCCCCACAAGTTCCAAGTATTTGGACATTTTTGTCCCCAGTTCGTGGCTCTGTTTTGGGAGATCTTAGGAGGTATGGCTATCCTGGAGGAGGCACATCATGGGGGGCAGACTTAGAGAGTGCTTAAGCCTTGGAGGATCTCCAGTTGCTCTCTTGCTTCCTGTGCCTGCTTGAAGATGTGAGAGCTTAGCTTCTACAGCAGTCACCTCCTGCCATCATACCTCCCTGTCATGACTGACTATAATTCAACCGGAACTGAAAGCTCAAATAAACTCTTCCTTTTATAAGTTATTTTGGTCAGTATTTCTATCACAGCAACAGAAAAGTAACTAATACAGCTGCCATGTGGTTGCTGGGTATCAAACCTGGGTCTTCTGTAAGAGCAGTAAATGCTCTTAACCACTAAGCCATATCTCCAGTCCCAAGTCCCCATGTCTGAGATGGGATTTTATCTAGTTTGAGCTTAATTAGAACATGTCTGTGTTGTCTCCATTGCTGTGAGTTCATATGAGAAACTGACCATTTATCTGGAAAACTCTGTTTGCTTATGGCCAACCAATTCTTCTGACTTCTAATCATTCCATACCCTCTTCATCAATGATCCCTAAGCCTTGATCAGCAGTATTTTGATGGTATTTTCAGGGATAAGCAATCTGAAACCTCTTATTCTCTGAGTGCTTGTCAGTTGTAGCTCTCTCTGTATTAATCATAATCTGATGTATAATGGTGCTTCTCTGCTAAGAGTTGAGAGATGCATTGCTCTATGGGTATAACAATAAATCATCATCCTAAGGGATTTTTTATCATTATATTCGAAGTATAAAAAGTAGCACAATCCAAGGTCAAATGATTATTCTGGGTTCCTTGGTTCAGATTAATAACTATGAAGATATTAATACATTATTCCTGTTTCTCCCATTTGGGTCACTATTCTCCTTCTTAACACATCCAGCATAAATGAAGTGCATACTCATAAAAAGGTGAAATGAAATTTTATCCATTTTTCTACTTATTGACAGTTATTTTCAAAAAGCCTTCTACAAAAGCTATATTAGTAAATGGATACTTTTAAACATTCTCCTTCTTCATGGATGTTTAATAACTCTACTTTCAGGTGGAAAAAGCATTCTTTTATTCCATGATATCAATATGATAAACACATTTCTAACAAAAATACTAATATAACGATCATGTAATATACCAAATGCTAAGGTACAAAGGGCATAAAATTGTGCTTTTAATGTGTGTGTGTATGTGTGTGTGTGTGTGTGTGTGTGTGTGTGTGTGTGTGTCAGTTGGAGCTTTGGTGTTCATTTTCTGTCTAGTAATTTAAAAGCTTGATGCAAAAGTAGGTCATAAAGGCAACTCTGCGCTACAAAGTGAGACACTATCTCAAATAAGAAAACAAAAACAATAACAACAACAAAAATTATGTATATTATAGTAAGATAAAGTAAGAAAGCCATTTCTTCTTTTTTAAGGGGTAGAAGGAGGGTGGCATGTCAATGTCTCAAATCACTCCGTCTTGCCTCAAAGTCACTATGTACATGAGGCTGACCTTGAACTCACCATTCTTCAGCTCTTCCTTCCTCTGCTCTGGGGTCATAGGATCACAGGTTTCCACTACCATCACTGAAAGTATTTTCTTTTAGTTGGTTTGTTATGCACATTTACTAAGAAAATTCCAGAAATTTAAACTTCTGAGTGATCAAGTACCCTGAATTTTTCAATTACAACACTAATGAATAAAAAGTAATGTATCCTTACCAATGTGAAATGTGAAAATCAAAGTCTTAGTGTTTAATGTCACATTAAGGAATTAAAATTCCACTTCCCTTGGAGAAAAGAAAAGATTAGGCATTCTGTTTTACAATACCAGACCACACATAAGGAATGAATTATTTAAACACTGACAGGTATTGAGACAAAATTTGGAGGCAGTTTAGGAGTTTTTAAATTTATAGCTAACAGGTGTTTACTTCTCTGGTGCTATCAGACACTTGAAATTTACTTCTTGTCCTACTAAAGTCTGAAATGTTAAATTCATGTCTTAATCTACATCATGACAAATCTGTGTTATTGTTTCTCTGAGTCTTTATTTCATTATGGAAATCATTCCATTCTCCCATTAATTCGCATTCTTCCCAAGTTCTCCATTTTCAAATTCACATACACTACAATCTATTTGCAACTCTGAAATCAATACTCATGGAACTTTTAGTCATTTATTGATGTAGGTAGAAGGGTGAAATGTTTGACTCAACTGAGGCAGATTCACCTTAGTTCCAAAAAGACAAAAATCTGCTTTCTTGTTTTAAATCTTATTGTGTAAAGAAGTTTCTTTTTCATAGTCTATTTAGCATTACATATTTTAAATTTGTTTGTTGTTTCTGTTGATCCCACCCCAAGCATAATTTTGAACTGGCTATTTATTACAGAAACCATAATTTAAAATAATATCTACTGTTCCTATGCACATGAAGGCACCTTGGGAAAATAAAACCATACATGTCTTAGAAAGATTCATTCAAGCATGAGTTATGATGCTGCTAGCTAAGAGTTTGATGTTAATGAATCAACATATTATAATGAGGTACTTTGAAGCAGACAATACATATAAGATATTGTAGTGATCAATTGATGAAAATATGATCAGAGGCTTACAAGAATTTTATTCTATAGTTAATCAAAAAATAATAGTTCAATATTCATTAATTCTGGAATTTGTGGTAACTTAATAGAGAACAAGAATTATGAAAAATAATAATCAACTTTCAACTCTTAGCACAGTACTATAACTGTATATCACTGTGGGTGTTAAGAGTATGGGTAGTTCACAGCCTAAACTGTTTTCCCATTGTTCAAGAATTGTTCAACCCATTGAAATAGGATATTCCTACTTTCAAAGCACTAAATGACTCCTCCTTGCCTCGGGTTAGATGAGAATGTAGCTCAATAACCCATATGCAGAAAGAGAATTATATTGAGCAGTAACCTACTCAACAGAAATATTTCAAGATCAATGCAAAGCTATTGTCCCTTGTCAAATCTTGCCCTAAATAACACATCTTAGAAATTTCACTGAATGGTCTTTTCTTTATATACATTCACTTTTGTGTCTTCAGTGTTATTGACCTTTATGAATTTTTTCTAGATTTGTCATGTATCTTTTTGACTCAACAAGGGAAGCAACACATGCTACTCTTGTCCTTTTCTGTATATTATTATTGATTTTTTGTGTATCTCATTCACAACATCTTAATCATCTTTATATCTACTTCCCAGGGGGCATCCTCCCATAGACTCCCACTGGAATTCATATATTCTTTCATTTGTCTTAAGGTCTATTGGTGACACATGCTACTTGAATAACTCAAGAATGTTAATTACTAGTATTACAGTTTAAAATATCTTACAGTAAGTCCACAAATTCTTCTAGATTTAAAAATATGTATTAGTACAACAGAAAATGCAAAGAGTTAAAAGAAATCTCCTGTATGTGAGTGAGTGTTGTACATACAGTTTTCCAGTGATTTTCTTAACGGTTACTTGGAAAATCTACTTTTTGATTTTGAAGAGTAAACTAGTGTTGACACATATATAACTATAAGAGTTTTGTTGTCAAGATATCTGTAAACATTTTGCTTCAGTCATATTTTTAAAATATTTTATTTATTATTTTTATTTTATGTGCATGAGTGTATTGCCTGCATGTATGTGAGTGCACCCCTGTTGTGCAATGCCGCAGAGGTCAGAAAAGGGATTCAGATTCCCCTGGAACAGGAGTTAAGGACGGTTCATATCCGCCATGGGAGTGCTGGGAGTCGAACCCTGGTCCTCTGTAAGAGCAGTCAGTGCTCTTAACATCTGAGCCATCTCTCCAGCCCCTCAGTCAGATACTTTTAATGGATGAAAACCTAAAACTTAATTTACATACACAAACAAATAATATATATATATATATATTTTTTTTTTAATTTGGTCTTTTCGAGACAGGGTCTCCCTGTAGCTCCAGCTGTCCTGGAACTCACTATGTAGACCAGACTGGCCTTGAACTCCAGAGATCCGCCTGCCTCTGCCTCCGGAGTGCTGAGAGTAAAGGCATGCGCCACCATACCCGCTGTCATATATATTTTATTGCCAGTGCAAACCTTAAAAAGACGGTGCTCATTTTCAATTATGTATTTTGTTTCTAATTTTAAAGAAGTTTTAATTTGTTATTATATTTATGCTTAAAACGGTCTTTTTATGTGTAAAACAGTCTTTTTATGTGTAAAGCAGTCAGTAGTGGCAAATACATTAATGGCTATACATATTGTGGTGATTAATCTTAATTGTCAACTTCGTGGATCTGGAATCAACTTTTGATGTGTGTCTGTGAGTGGTTTTATGGGGGTATTTCCTGGAAGGATTAACTGAAGGAGGAAGACCATGCCTAGGGTGGACAAGGCATTATGATAACAGCCTAGATCTAAAATGGTCAGAGGGAAATGCAGACGGCTTTTGCATTGCTTATCTTCCATTTTGCTGGTGTATGGCTCTACCCCATTACTGCCATCCTTCACTAACATCAGAACCCAGCTTCTTTTACGTTCGAACTTAAATTGAAGACCAGAGCCTTTCCAAGAATCCTCCAAGACTTCTGTGATACATTGAGACTTCTAGGACAGCCAGCCTCATGAATTAAGCAGCTACCAGATTATCAGTCTCTCCAGTGTCCAGCACCCATCGTTGGACGACCAAGTCCATATCGTGTAAGTCACAATTTATTATAAATATTATAATAAATCTGCTTTGCATATATATATATATATATACATGTGTATGTTCATTAAATTGGTTCTGGTTTTCTCAAGAACCTTGATAAATATACATATTCCAAAAATTAAACATTCATTGCATACAATTAATCTTTTCAACTCCTAGCTTTTATGTGAAAGTGATTAATATTTTCATTAGAAGGGTTGTAGAGAAAGAAGTACTGTTTCAAGTTTTTTATGATCTAAAATAAAAGACTAATATTCAGTGAATGGAAAAATATGAAATATAATTTAGACAATTAAATATTACAATGAAATACTTCTTAGCCTTAAAATGATTAAACTATTGATAGTAATTGTGTTATTAAAAAAACTCAGAACAATGATTAGTGAAAAATATAAGCAAACAAGTAAATAATGCATGAGTCTATTCTTCTAAAACTATGAAACTGCAAATTATTCCATGAGATCAGAAAGCAGACTAGTGGTTACCTGTTTAAATAGAGGCATGTGGACTAGAAAGAGTTATTAAAAGGAAACTTTTTGAATGGGTATATTACTGAGTTTGGTATAGCTAACCTAACTTCAAGAATAAATGCAAAGATGGCAAACTGTTATAAGTTCCTACAGTTTATCTTATGTTTATTATACCTCAATACAGTTATTAATTCTATTTTCAATTTTTATATTTTGAATGTGTGTGTGTGTGTGTGTGTGTGTGTGTGTGTGTGTGCCACAGGACACTTTTGGAGGTCAGAGGATTACTTGAAAGAGTTGGTTCTCTCCTTCCACCAGGTGGGTTCCATGTATTTGGAACTCAGGTCATCATGTTGGTCATCATGGTCAGAAAATGCCTTTATCCACTGAGCCCTCTTACCAGTTACAAAAGTTGACAGTTCTTAAATTAAAAAAAAATATTACCATCATTCCCCTAATAGCATCTCTAGTTGTTCTAATATATTAATAAGGTTAAGAGTCAGAGATCTGCTGATTTCACCTTGAGTAGATTCAATTGATTATTCAGAAATCTACAGTAAATATTTCCTTTATTTGTTACCTTTTATTCACTGTTTGCTTAGCAAAACTTATGCTATTATTCAGATAAGATAAAGATCCACATTGAAAAGTGTATTTTCAGAGATTTTTTAAGTCTTTGCAAGAGTCTTTGCTCTTCTCATTAGTCATATAATATTAAAGGAAATGAAATATTCTTTTCTCTATGAATCATCCTTTCTCTTATTTGTTAGTTTGTAAGACAGATGAATTTTTTATGAATAGGATAGACGATATTGTGACAAGGAGATGAGACAGTCCATTAAACTATTGCGTTTTAACAAGTCGTAATCTAGTTGAGATAAAAATTATAGCTAATGAAATACCTCAGGTTTTCGGGATGGGAAAATGGTTCAGTGGATGAAGTGCTTGCCACAGAAGTATCTGAGTTGAGATCTCCAGCACCCACCTATATTTTCAGTCCTGTTAAGGCAGAGGATACCTTGAGCTTGTTGGCCATCCAGTCTAACCAAATTGGTGTGACCCAGGTTCAGTGAGAGTTTCTATCTTGAAAATTAAGTAAAGAACTATAGACAAAGACACCCAACATTGACTTCTGGCTTCCACACACAGACACACACAAACACACACACACACACACACACACACACACACACACACGTGTGCCCGCGCTCGCGAAAAACCCTCATTTTATAAGGCAAATATAATGTGCTGGTCATTTATCCAATGAATGATGCTTTGATCAAGTCGTGAGTTAGAAATGTGTCCAGCTCTTTTTCTATTAAACAATCCAGGCATACTACAAATGGGTATTCAGAAATAAAGAAACTAATAAATTGATAATAACTCTATGTCCCAAAGTGATAACCTTGAACATGATTCATGTTGACATTTGAAGAAGAATGAGAACTTTATTTTAGAGCAAGAGAGAACTAAATAGTCCAGAAGAAGTTAGCAAAAGGTGACTCAGTTTTATTATTAATTCTTTTTCGTGGCTGGATTCATGTGCTATGACTATCTATAGGTAAAGAAAATGTATACATATTCCTATCTATATCCTGTCACAAATTATTTGATGTAACTTTGGACTCCTCCACATTATAATGATCAGATGATCAATATATCCAGAGGTTGTGCTAGGATCAGGGAGTATATTGCTCTTTTATAAGAAAACTGCACATGCTCAGATGGAGTTGCATGCTCCCATTCTCTGACTGGGAATTGGTGGATTGGACAATCCGAGTGAATCTGCTTCCATGGATAGCTACAGAATGAAGCTTACCCACTAACCTCTCAGGCACTTATGTTCTATTTTATAGAGTCAGACACTGATCTTCATAATGTATAATAACAAATAATCAATATAGACTTTGCCTAGATTGTCATAACTATTTGTGTTAAATCACAAGAGAATCCCCAAACCATAGTCAAAAATTCATGTTGTGTTCTAGAAATGTTAGATAAACCAATTGCAAAGAAACCAACCAATGGAGTTTTTTATAAAAATGATCAGGCTGCAAATGTAATGAAGTTGACAGAGTACTTGCCTAGTATGCATAAAGTCCTTGCCTTGACTTTCAGCACTACATAGAAAGTATCTATAACCCCACCCCTTGGGAGTTAGAGGCAGGAGAATTAGAACCTCAGGGTCATCTGCCTTGGATACATGGGGATTTAGAGGGCAGACTGGGCTACATAAAGCATTTCTAAAAAATAAAATAGAATAATGGAGCATTTATTACACATAATTGACTATGCTTAAATGTTTCTTTACATATCGTGAGGGGGCATAATAAACATATAAATACAATTTTTAATTTTTTATTAATTATTTGAGAATTTTAACACTGTATTTTGACCATATTCAGATACCCTCCCTCACCTGTATCTTCTCACTACTACCTGCCTTCATGTTCTTAATTCTTCTTCTTCTTTTTTTTTTAAGACCTATCAAGTTTAGTCTGTAAATACAATAGTTCTATTGTCAGCACCAGCTACAATGGTGCATAGTCTGTATAAAAAAATCTGCTATAAAATAATTTCTGCAGCTAGAACAGACATGTTTTGTTTTATTTTATAGTTTGAGTCTCTTACAGACTGCCATTAAGCACTTCAATAAACTTAAGTTCTAAACTTATTTGACCATTTTTTTATATTTTTGAGTATTGGTCAAGTAAATTTTGCTATACTGACCTTAAAATGTATGGCTGGCCCGCTCGTCGGTCGGAGCGCGGCTGGCGGCGCGGTGGCGGCTCGGCAAGGCGGCTGCC
>NW_008355363.1:5091710-5093338 GCF_000622305.1 Nannospalax galili | reverse complement strand
TACCCTGTGCCACATCCTGAACCTGTACTGACGAACCACTTGGCTGCACTAGGCGCTAAGGGAAGGCACTCGGGTCCAGAGTGTAGAGCAGATACGTGAGGTGGCTTCAGGAGCGGCCAGGATCCGTGGGGAGACCTTGGGCATCATCGGACTAGGTCGTGTGGGCCAGGCAGTGGCGCTGCGGGCAAACGCTTTTGGCTTCAACGTCCTTTTCTATGACCCATACCTTTCGGATGGCATCGAGCGGGCCCTGGGGCTGCAGCGTGTGAGCACACTACAGGACCTGCTCTTCCACAGTGACTGTGTGACGCTGCACTGCGGCCTCAACGAGCACAACCACCACCTCATCAACGACTTTACTGTCAAGCAGATGAGACAAGGGGCCTTCCTGGTGAATACAGCCCGAGGTGGCCTGGTGGACGAGAAGGCGCTGGCCCAGGCCCTAAAGGAGGGACGGATCCGTGGCGCAGCGCTGGACGTGTATGAGTCAGAGCCCTTCAGCTTTAGCCAGGGTCTCTTGAAGGATGCACCCAACCTCATCTGCACCCCCCATGCTGCATGGTACAGTGAGCAGGCGTCCATTGAGATGCGCGAGGAGGCAGCCCGGGAGATCCGGCGAGCCATTACAGGCCGGATCCCAGATAGCTTGAAAAACTGTGTCAACAAGGACCACCTGACAGCCGCCATCCATTGGGCCAGCATGGACCCTGCTGTGGTGCACCCCGAGCTCAATGGGGCCGCCTACAGCAGGTACCCCCCAGGCGTGGTGGGTGTGGCCCCCACTGCCATCCCAGCTGCCGTGGAAGGCATTGTCCCCAGTGCCATGTCCTTGTCCCATGGCCTACCCCCTGTGGCCCACCCACCCCACGCTCCTTCTCCTGGCCAGACTGTCAAGCCTGAGGCAGATAGAGACCATGCAAGTGACCAGTTGTAGCCCGAGAGGAGCTCTTCAGCCTCGGCGCATGGTAGAGGGCACCACACACCCTCGGACCTGAGTGTGGAGGTGGCGTCCAGTGTTAATCCTTGCGCTCCAGAGACTGGCCTGGGCTTGCAGGAGGCAGGGGCGAGAGGCAGCACGTCCCCAAGTTGATTGTAGTTGTCCCGTCCTGTGGGCTGGCTCACTGTCCTGTGTCCTTTGCGTTCCTCGTTAAGCAAAAGAAGTTAGTAGCTAATTCTATCACGAATGTTCTTGTCTGTTACAGTATTTAGAACATCACAAAGGATTTGTTTGCTTAGCTGTCAACAAAAAGAAGCCCTGAGGGAGCATTCAGCAAGTCAGTTTGAGATTATTTTTCTTTTTCTACGTTGGAACGTGCCCCGGAATGCAGCCATCGGCACACTTCTCAGGACAATGAATCCTTCCCGTTTTTCTTTCTTTGCCACACAGTGCATTCTTTTTTCTACCTGCTTCTCTTAATTGATTAGTGGATAATGAAAATGTGGTTCATATATACGATGGAGTTTTACTCAGCAGTAAAGAAAGATGAAATCATGAAATTTGCAGGTAAATGGATGGAACTAGAAACTGTTATACTAAGTGAGTTAACACAATCTCAGAAAAAAAATCGACATATGTTCTCCCTCAAATGTGGATCCTAGAACCAAACCCTGATAAGTGAGTATGTATC
>NW_008355363.1:5090665-5091167 GCF_000622305.1 Nannospalax galili | reverse complement strand
CCTTGCCCTCCTAGGTCGATTAGTTCCCAGGGATCATGAGCATCTCGCAAGTGGTCCTGTAATGGTGGTGGGTCATCTGACCTCTTGATCGGGGAGGCCAAGGAGACCCCACCAGATGGACTTGAACCAGTGTCCAGTCTATGGAGAGGAGGGTCAACGCGGAGGAATCATTTCCTCCATGCTTCCAAGAGAAGCCAACAATGGTCGAGCAGGACCTTTGACTTGTCTTCACGTGGATGGAACTGGTGGAAGAAGGGACCCAGGGGCTCCTCCCAGGCCCACGGGACCCCTGAGGAAGGAATCCTCAAACGACCTCAAGAGTGAAAACAAATCAGTTTATCTGGTCCAATGGTATGTCCTTAAACACCCAAAAGGGAAGTATAACCAAAGATTAAAGGGGCCAATATAATTTCATAAGAGCATACATATATATAACTAAAAGTTACTTGACAAACAGCAAAGCCAGACAGGCAATACCTTCAGTCGAGTTGTTGGCCAGGAT
>NW_008355363.1:5078010-5090320 GCF_000622305.1 Nannospalax galili | reverse complement strand
TGTCAAGAGCCCTGAAATGAATTTTTCTGTATGAAACTGTGTGTTTTTACAGCGCAGTGGAGATCTTTTTTAAACGTTGGAACCTCATTTAATTTTGTGACTTATAGGGTTTGTAATGAGTAAAAGATTATATAAGCATAATAATTCATCTGTAAACCTAGAAATGTACAGCCAATTTTGAAAGAGATGTGCCCGAGCTCAGAAAAATGTTATTGAATAGGTTAATGCTGTTGTAATGAAATGCTTCTTTTAATCAAAATTTTAAAAAAATTGACAACGTCAATAGTCATAAGCCTTCACAATCAAGAATAATGAGCTAGATATGTGTAGAGTCAGGAAATTCATACACACACACACACACACACACACACACAGTGCAACAGACCCTGATTTCTATTGAAATAAGTTCTGTATGGCCATAAAAGCTTTGCAAATACATAAGCAATAAAATTAATTTTGGTGTACATTCAATATATACTATGATTGTGGTAAATGACAATAATAAAGATGATGTTATCATAAAAAAAATGTATGGCTATTCTCTGGGAGTTGGGAGCTAGCATTATCCAGGAATTCATGATTACACACACTATATATGCATGCAGACATATATATATGTATATATATATATATGCACTATTCATATATTTTATGGAAACAAAGGATTTCAGAACATCATGCCTTTCTCATTTCTCTAAAGATGATTGGAAATACCCTGTTGTGACTGTCATTGAACATATACATATCCAGCATCTGACGAGCAATGTAAGTCTTGACAGCTCCTGCCAAGGTAGTAATATTGCTTGTAGTTGCTCTCAGCTGGGCTTTCAGTTCCCTGCAACAGGCACGAACATCAACAAGGTCAGCTCATTTACCTACAGTGGCAGTGACTCTATCCTCCTATGAGCGTACGTGAGAACACAGGTTTAGAAATCCATGGATTTAAAAAGAGGACTAAAATAACTGAAATACAGTAGTAAGAAATAAATTCCCAAAAGATCTTTTCAATATTTTAACTGATGCTTAAGTTTAGAAAGCTACAGTAGTTTATTATAGATATAAAAGTAAGTGTATAGACTATCTTTGCTTCCAGAGAAGAAAACTAAATATGCTGGCATCAATATTCATTTACATGAAAAGTGGTTTCAACAATATATTACTGGAATACATTTTGAAGAAAATATAAAAGCAACGTCATGGCTGACTAAACAAATTATAATGAAAAGGACTATATATGTACTTCGCAAAATAGGTTGTGATTATAATGACAACCTATTTTTTTGTGTGTGCATGTACATACATGAGACATTAAAGAACATGCCAGGGTGACAATTCTCCACAAGTTGGTTTCCAGGAATTTTTCCCATTTAAAAACACTTGAATATGTATATATTTATATACTAGTATCCACACAACTATATGTATATCTATGCATATGTATATAAAAATAAAAATCATATGATTAACTAGAGAATTTTATGTCAGAAATTAGAAAAAAATTGACTAATACAAATGTGTAGTTTTTCTAATACATGGTGTTACCATTAGGGTTATTATGCTTAGACATGTTTTTGCAAAAGAAATATTTATAGGTAATTAACTGTCTATCAGAAAATGTAGAAACATAGCATGTTACAAACATAGTATGTTACAAAAATAAACGGCAGGCCTCTGATCCTGCTGATGGCCAGAGGAACATCATTCTTCCCTGGTCTTCTCTTACCTATAAGTTAAAATGAACACTCATCTGCCAAAATAACAGGTAAATGGCTTGTTTCATGTTCAATTGCTGATCCATTTTTATGTGCATTTATTAAGCAGATACTGAATATAATTAATAATTAATATAACTATACTTTTCATCATTTTATCTCAAATATTTCCTTTGCTGAAATAAAAAAACTCACACATAATTGTACAGACTTGGTTTTCTATTTTTCCAGTACTGAGCCTTCAGGTTGCCATCACAAGCTACTTACATAAACCTAACCCTACCTACATTGTGTTTCATAGCTTTGAATACTGGATACTACTGACGTCAGTTCAATAACCATAACATGAAGATTCACTTTCTTCATGAAAAATTGAAAGAAAATGTCATGTAGAAATATCACTATATTCGGCATTGTCAAGCAAAATTGTTCTAAGATTGAAAATATCTGAGATGTTCATTGGGTTTGACTGAGTGATGAAAATCTGCACATACAGTGTAATTCTAAAGCAATAGTTCTGACAATGGACTGTGAAGATTTTCTTAGTAGTGATTCATTGGATGTACATAATGCTAGATACTCTAAAAGATATTTGAAGTGCTTCACTTTAGACATTCTATGTGTTATCTATTATAAATTTCAATGCAAGAATTTTTATAGATCCAGCCAATCAACATTAAGTCTCTTCATGGAATGCAGGTGATAGGATTTTTGGCAAACAACAATCAAAATTAGTCAATACTATTTTCAATTTTCCACAGTCACTTTCATAATATATATTCTTGAAAAGGGAAACGCTGGCTACCAAACACCTATTCTCCTGTGAGATTATAAATGCACATATAGTTTTTAATTCTACATGAAAGGCACCATTAGAATTATCAACTTTAAAATAATAGTAGATATTCAGTATTCTACTAAATGGCTGCTGTTTTAAGTAACAGAAAGATATCACATATGGTATTCAAGGATTTGTCATTTAAAACCGGACTGTAAAGGAATGTGCTATATCCAAATAATGCTTGTTGAAATTCCCTCACTTCACAGGGTACAAAGGTATGAAGAATTTTACAGTGATTCTAGGGTATTGTTTTCCACTCCACTGATTATTGTGGCAGGTAATTAAGAGTAATAAAACTGTTTTTGCCTCTGCTGTGCAGATAATTTCATTAATTTTTGCTGACACTATGTTTACCAAACCAATTCATCATCAGGCTAGTCTGAAGTACTTGATGGGCTGTTTTTTATGGCATAATAAAGGACATGGACATTACTTTCCATATTACTTACTTCTTCTTAATTTGTTATTAGATTGATGATCACAAAGAAACAGACTTCCCATGTGTATTTAGCCATTGATAAGGAATACTGTTTCACATTATCTACTTATTTTTGTTTTATAACTGGGGACTACACAGTGAGTTGCAACTTGAGGAAGGAGGGAATATGCTACCTATAAGCCACATGTTCAACCAATATTTATGAAATTTATGTTGAGTTATATATGTGATGAACTAAACTATCTGATGTGGAACACAAAGATGCATGCTGTGTTGTTTCTTTTTAAAGTGTGTGTGTGTGCGTGTGTGTGTGTTTGTGTGTGTGTGTGTGTCTGTGTGTTTGTGTGTGTCTTTGTATACTTGCACTTGCTTCTGTATGCTCATAGAGTTTACAGGACAATGTTTCAAGAGTTGGTCCTCACCTTCCAACCTATGTGGTACAGGTTTTTTGTTTCTGCCACTGCAATGTGTAGTCTAGACCTGGAGACCTGTGAGCTTTTGGGTGATTGCCCTGTCTGCACTTTCCACCTTGCAGGAGGATCACCAGAATTACAAATGTGCTCTTCTTTATCCGGCTTTTGATGTAGGTTTCAGAAATCCAAATGCAGGTGCTCCAGTTTGTATGGCAAGCACTTTTTATCCACTGAGCCAGCTCCTAATCCCATGGTGGCCCGTGATGTGATATTTCAAGGTGATTTTTTCACAAAGCTTCCAAAGCCAGCCCTGATTATATACCTTTGCTTTGTTCTTAAATTTTTACTTTCTGGAAAGATTTTGTACTGAGGATGGTGTGCCTTTTACATTCTAAAAGGAGCTCATCATTATTTCTCCAAACTATCACCAACAAAAGTGTTTGTGGTTTTGACTGCACAAATTTCTTTTTGGGGAATCAAAATTCTGAAGTCATCAAGTCAAAATAGTGTCCCTTCAGTGCAAGTTTGCCACTGAGATCTAGTCAGCCTATCTAGAGTCTCTCCTTCAATAGGCCTTGACATATATGACAGAATGCATGAAATCCAGTAAAGGGGGCATATACGGGGATGGGGTAAGGGGTACAAAGATTATTAAGATATTTTACATAAAATGCACAAATATCCAATAAAAATACATAATACTAAAAAGTGAGTAACTTAAAAAACATTCTGAAGTCATTTTTCAACTGCTTTTGTTTTTCTCAGTCAAATTGCTTAGTAACAAAGTAATGGGTTTCATTATGCCATGCTCATCATGAATATCATTTCAATGTGCTCATATTCATATTTCAGTACTGCTTCTTGCCCTCTTTCCTTCCATTTAGTTCCCTCCCTTTCCCCAATGATTTCCCTCCTCTCTTCTCTCTGTTCTCTGTCCTGTTCTCTCTTGTACATATATATTTTTCTGCATATGAAAGCATAAAATCTGACTTTGTTATACTTACTGTTCTCTTAATCTAACTTTCACATTTCAATATGTATTATTTCCCTTTTCTAATGTCAGATGAATCCCTGTTCCTTCTTTCATTGCTCAGTTCAAACTCTGCCTCATTTGAGAATTATTTGATCTGTTCAATGGTCATACTCATTTACATGTGTCTCTTTTCTTTCCATAGCTCCTTAACCATATGTGTGTCATATATATGCTCACCATGATTATCACAGCAGTGATTCTCATATGTCATGATTATTTAGTAAATTTCAGCTAAGTAATGACAGATAGTATTCTCTTTACAATCTTATTCTCTTTAATATTTCCCATAATACAGACTATTAATAGCATGCAGAGTATTGGTAATACAGCACAAACTACTCTTTTGTGTCCTTACCACATTAATAATACCATTAAATGAGTTACTATTTTGTAAAGAAGGCAAAAATCTTATGACCAGCTCCTCATATACAGGAAAATATTAATACTTATATAAGCAATTAACATATTTGAAAAGTATTTATTTCATTGAGTTTAAAATGGAAATGATTACTTCTACATAAATTTAATTTTTGTCATCAATGCTCTGAATATAATTAGCACTTTCATGTATAGCTTTCATTGTTAACATTTAATACATTCCTTCTTTAAGCTATAATCCTTCCCCTTAAATATATTAAATTAATATGACATTCTAGGACCTCAACTAGTATCAATTGTTGTTTTTAAAATGATAAGGATATTATGCAAGTAAAGTGTGTGGTACCTTTAGCAATAATCTTAAACTGACCAGAAAACTTCCTCCAAGCTGTATAGCTTTCATAGTACAAGAAATTGTTATGCATGTTGCTTAGGGAGAAAATACAGCAGTGGTCTTATCTAGAGCATGTTGCAATACCAACCTCTCAGGCAAGATATGTCTAGTGGTGCAGTACTGGCACACGTGTTACATGGTAACTAAATACTCACTGACTGGATTTGAGGCCTGCTCCACAGTATCGAATTTCATGCCTGGTACTATAATCCTAGTCAAACGTCCATGGCTAGCAGGTCATAGATCCTAGGGTAGAAGTTACTTTGAAAAATGGCCATGTTGTCAAATTGCCTTCTAAATATTTGTTTATATCCGTAGTCCTGTACTGTTCTCAACTTCAGTCAGAGAAGATTCTTTTTGCTATGGACAGAAGTCAATGTAGAAATTCACAACTGATCAAATGACTAAGACTAAGTGACTGAGTTTTCTGCCCTAAATGAGGCATCTATATTAGCTCCACCACAATCCAGGCTCAAGGAACATCTCAGAAGAGGAAGGTTAAAGTGCATAAGAGCTGGATGATGGGGAGGACTGCTGTGAAATGCTGTCTTCTGGATATAACATGGCTATCGCTATCATGAACTCACAGCATCTGAGGTTACCTGAACAAGAGTTAAAGACGATCAAGCCAGCAAAATCCTGGCACACATGGGGGAGGTGCTCCCCTGACCCCACTGCTTAAGGAGCTATTGAGGAGCTATTAGCATTAATAGCTGCTTAGAGAGGGGAAATCATTCTTCTTTGAGAGTGTGGCCACTGGTAGATTTCCCATTCTATAGTGAAATCGCCCCACACCTGTGAGCATATGAATAACATAATTGCACTCAGTAGGTAGCTATGATCATATTTCATTGTACGTGTGTGAAATTCTTAAAAATTTTAAAAATTAAAAAAAACAATATGCAAAGGACTGACACCAAAGTCATGCAAGGAAAAGTGTGGGTTATATTTAGGCTTGGAAAATATCCCACGTTCAAGAAAATTACTGGAATTGGGAATAGCATAGTACAAAATATATTCAGGGCAGGAAGCGTAAATGACATTAGGCTAAGATGGATATATGTTGGGAATCAATACAGTTGGCTATGCTTGTTGAATAGCAAAATGTACCTGATGAAAAGCAGCTGGATAACTAGATTGATACTAGCTCTTTCCAGCCATAAAATCCATGTTTCAGAGTAATATTTCATGGCTGGTAATTGGAACAGTGGTGGCACATTTGAATTGATTGGCACAGAACACAAGGTTTTATTTGTCAACAAATGTGTTTCATGATTCATTGTGGACTCACTGATTGATTGGATGCTGGCTGGATAGAAAAAAATTGTAAGTCTATCACAGAAGATTTTGGGAATCTGTCAGCAATGCTGATTCATCACCATAGTCAACTACTGATGAATGTGGAAGTTTTCCTTGTAGTTATCACTGTTCAGAACAGAACCTAGAGCTTAACAGATTAACACGCAACTAACGCAGAGAAAAATTATTTCATTTATGGTGTACTATTTTGTTCTTGGTGTAAGCATTTTGCTCTATTCCTTTTTTCTTTCATGACGCATCCAACCACTAATAAATACCAAAATGCCATACAAAGACAGGTAATTCACCTTTAACACAGACAGAAAACTTTAAAATTACTCTTCTTGTGGATAAGAATAACTACTGTGTAATGGATATAATGCTGGGTTTAGAATCAGATAAGTTAAGCTGAAATATCTAGCTTTGTTACTATATGTCACTATATCAGAGAACAGGTAATTAATCATTCTAAGATATGCTTTTTTAATCTGTATCATGCAAATAATCTTAAAAATTCTAGCTATTTTTAGCAGCTTTGGTTACATATTAGTATGGTCTATGGCTCCTCTTATATCATGATGCTCTAAGTTAAGCATTCTCAACAACTTAAAAGCAGTATCTTATGCTCAAATCGTATTTGCAACCCTTAGCCATTTCTTGACTCATTGAGAAGGAGACTGGACATTTACTCACCTACACAACTCATAGAAATTGGGTCGTTTGGTTTCTTGGTCCCTCATCCTCCTATTTAAAGGTCAGTCAATTGATCCATCTGTCAACCACACATTAGTGAGAAAGTTCAAAATCTTTCTGATTTATTAGTCTATGAAAACAGGCCTTCTATGAATATGTGCAAAAATGTATGTTTGCTTAAGGCACTGTCCTTTGTGAAAATCTATACAAAACAAAACAAACCTGGGGAGAAATCAAGAAAACCTTTGCATATGATTGAGTTGCATAAATCCAGCACTAGGGAGCAGCAATAACCCAGAGTGGTTCATAGCTGTTTACTTAAAACTGTAGCAGTCTGTGATTGTGTGCTTTTGATTTAGGGTTTATGAATGCTTATAATGTATGCTTACATCATCCTACCCCCATTATAAGGCACAGGAATAGATCTTTGATTCTTACTTTGATAATACTTAAGATTAAAATTTTGATGAATAGGGCTGGAGATATGGCTCAGTGGTTTAGAGCACTGACTGCTCATACAAAGGACCCAGGTTTGATTCCCAGCACCCATATGGTGGCTAACAACCATCTGTAACTCCAGATTCGGGGGAATCTGATGCCTTCTTCTGACCTCCACTGGCATTGCACCACATGGGTGCACTTAAACACATGCAGGCAATGCACTCAAACACAAAAAATTAAAATAATAAATAAAATATTATTTAATTTCAATGATTAAGCAAGAAAAAAAGCTTTTATCTGCTTTGAACAAATAAAATTGTATATTTAAAAATCAGTAGAGACTAGTACAGTTTTTCTGATTCAACAGAGCACAGCGCTAGACTACTGACAACTTTATAATTATCACTAGGTTGACCAAACCTTTACAGTCTCAAAACTAAATGGGAATTAGTCCTTGGCTTTTCAGTGATGCTTCACTGACCTAGGCTGCTTACCTTGTTTTTTGTCTCCTCCAGTGTGTAAAAATCTTCAACTCTGACAACAGTACTTCCTAGCTTTTTTTTTTAATTTATACAAAAAATTTATTGAGAATTTCATACATGCATAAAAGGTTTTTTCATCAAATCCATTTACTTCTGGTTACTGCTTACTCCTCTACTGAATTATAGTGCATACATTTTACTTGTCCATTACCCTGTCATAAATCACATCCCACAGGCAGAAAACATAGCGAGATTTCCAATGCTCACACAAACACACAAAGTAAAAACTAAAGCTTCCATATGTATTGGATGAATTACATAAAAATGTGACAAAGGGGGTTTAAGATGCCTTATTTGAGTAGTTGTCAATATCCAAGCTCACTGTGTTTTGTGCCACTCTTCTACTGACATCTATGCTAGATGGTTATCCTGCTAAAATACCCAGTAATTCACATTAAATATGACTGTAGGATTCAATTTTCTTGTGTGAAAAGAATATGAATTCTACGGGCTAGAGAGATGGTTCAGTGGTTAAGAGCACTAGCTGCTCTTGCAAAAGACCCAGGTTCGATTCCCAGCACCCACATGGTGGTTAACAACATCTGTAACTCCAGTTCCAAGGAGTCTGACACCTGCTTCCCACCGTTGTGCATGTTGCAGGACACAGCTGTGCTTGCATACATGCAGGCAATACATACATATACATAAAAATTAAATATTATAACAAGAATTATGGGTTCTAAAAACACAGGAAATATTAGCTTCCTCATAATTTGTCATAAAGAATAATGTAAGGCCTTGAAAGGATAAACGAGATTGACAGATCCTTAACCAGTTAAACAAAAGAAAGAAAAAGAACCTCCAAATCAACAAAATCAGATTTGAAAGGGGAAACATCACAACAGACACCAAAACGATCCAGAATATTATAAGGCAATACTTAAAAACCAATACGCTACTAAATTTGAAGGCCTAAAAGAAATGGACAGGTATCTAAAAGCATACGAATCAGCAAAACTAAACCAAGGAATAATCAACAGCTTAAACAGACCCATAACACATATGGAAATTGAAACAGTAAAACAAAATCTCCAGACTAAAAAAAGGCCAGGAACAGATGGATTTACAACAGAATTCTACCAGACATTTAAAGAAGATCTATATGCAATATTACCTAATTTATTCAAAAAGATAAAAGTGGAGGGAGATCTTCCAAATTCCTTCTATGAAGCCAGCATCACTCTAATACCAAAACCAGGTAAAGACACAACCAGAAAACTGTAGACCCATATCCTTAATGAACATGGATGCAAAAATTCTCAACAAGATATTGCAAACTGTATACAGACACACATCAAAAAGATCATCCAACATGATCAAGTCAGCTTTATTCCAGAGATGTAGGGATGGTTTAAAATACATAAATCAATAAAAGTCATAAATTGTATAAATGTACTCAAAGACAAGAACTACATAGTCATCTCAACAGATGCAGAAAAGGCCTTTGACAAAATTCACCATGCATTTATGTTCAAAGTCCTAGAGGGAATTGGATCTGAGGGAACATACCTCAACATAATTAGAGTCATTTACAACAAAACCACAGTCAACACCATTCTAAATGGAGAAAAATTGTAGACTTTCCCACTGAAATCAGGAACCAGACAAAGCTGTCCACTATCTCCACTCCTTTTTAATATAGTGCTTGAAACTCTTGCAAGAGTTACAGGACAAGAGAAGGAAATTAAAGGAGTAATAATTGGAAAAGAAGAGACCAAATTATCTCTTTTTGAAGACAATATGATATATCTAAGAGATGCCAAAAATTCCGCAAGAAAACTCCTAGTCATGATTAACACTTTCAGTAAAGTGGAAGGCTACAAAATTAATCTACAAACTCTGTAGCCTTTCTATATTCCAATAGCAAGCAATCAGAGAAAGAGCATATGGAAACACTCCCTTTCACGATAGCCTCAAAAACAGTAAAAAATATCAGGATAAACCAGACAAAAGACATTAAAGATCTCCACAATGAAAATTTTAAATCTTTAAAGTAAGATATTAAGGAAGACAGCAGAAGATGGAAGGACCTCCCATGCTCATTGATTGGGAGAATTAATATTGTGAAAATGACCATCCTACCAAAAGTCATTTATAGATCCAATCCAATGACAAAATCCCCATGACATTCTTCACAGAACTGGAAAAAAGATCCTAAGATTCCTATGGAAGCACAAAAGACCTCGGATAAGCCAAAGCAACCCTGAGCACTAAGAGTAATGCTGGGGGGATTTCTATATCAGATTTTCAACTGTATTACAGAGCTATAGTCATTAAAAACAACACAGTACTGGCATAAAAATAGACCTGTAGATCAATGGAACAAAATTGAAGACCAAAATATAAGTATATGCAATTTCAGCAACCTGATATTTGACAAAGAGGCCAAAAACATTCACTGGAGTAACATTCAGCAAATGATGCTGGCAAAACTGCATCTCCACCTGTAGAACAATGAAACTAAATCCATATCTTCCATGTTGCACAAAAGTCAACTCCAAATGAATCAAAGACCTCAATGTGAAGCCAGAAACTCTCCAACTGTTAGAAGAAAACATTGGCAATAACCTACATGATATAGGCGTAGGAAAGGATTTTCTAAACCAGGCATTAATTACTCAGGAAACAAGGTCAAGAATCAGGAAATGGAACTTCATTAAACTAAAAAGCTTCTGTACATCAAAAGAAGCAACAAAGGACGTGAAGTAAAAACCCACAGAGTGGGAGAAAATCTTCACCACCAACATATCTGACAGAGTTTTAACATCCAGAATATGTAATGGAACTCAATAAACAAAGAATCAAGAAAGGAAATAATCCAATTAAAAGATACGCTAAGGATCTGAACAAAGAGTTCTCAAAAGAAGAGATAAAGAGGGCTAAGAATCACCTTAAAAGGTGTTCAACATCATTAGTAATTAGGGAAATGCAATTTAAAACCACCTTATAATTTCATCTTACCCAAGTCAGACTGGCTAAGATCAAGAGAACAAATGATACCAAATGTTGGAGACGATGTGGGGAAAGGGTAATGCTCATCCACTGCTGGTGGGGTTCCAAACTATTTCCACCCCTATGTAAATTAGTATGGAGAACCCATAAAAGAACTAAAAGTGAGCTTACTATTTGACCCTGTTATATCACTCCTTGGCATATGCCCAAGGACTCATCTTATTATTACAGAGACACTTTTACATCCATCTTTGTTGCTACTCTTTTCACAATAGCTAAGAGATGGAAGCAACCTAAGTGTCCCTCAACTGATCAGTGGATAATGAAAATGTGGTATATTTATATGATGGAATCCTACTCAGCAGTAAAGAAAGTTGAAATCATGAAATTTGCAGGTAAATAGATGGAACTATAAACTGTTATACTAAGTAAAATAACACAGACTCAAGAAAACAAATGACGTATGTTCTTCCTCATATGTGGACCCTAGCACCAAATCCTTTAAGTGAGTATTCACCCAGACCTAACTACAGGAACCAGGATAATGAAAAGGAACCAGGGAGGTAAAAGAAAAGAATGAACCTAAAAGAGGATAACAGTGGGAAACAGGTGTTACTAAGGGAGATATGGATAAAGAATGGGGTTATTTAAATGGGATTGGGGAGGGAGGGTTATACAAGGAACCTTGGGGATAAAGGGCAAGAAGGAGCTCAGGAAAGGTGGGACCATAGGAGAAGGGTATTATCAAGGGAGAAATAGGAAAAATGGGAGCACTTTACATAGGGAAACAATGGTGGAAGGTTTGGACAGTGAGAGAGATAAATAATGCCTATCTAGTTTTAAACACCAGAGGGAACCATATTAATCCAAGAACCTACTGTCAAATTATTCATACAATTAGCTTTTAGGGAGACTAGCTCTTCTTTTTATAGGTTATTTGGGTGAAGAAAACATTTTAATCATTTATTTGGATTTCATTTATGTAAGCAACATGTATTCAATGCCCGCAGAGTGTCACAATTTTTACGCAAATGTTCAAAACAGAAATACCGAAACTAAATAATGATCACTCTCAGAGGATATTATAGTGCCTCTCTTTTTTAAATTCTGAAAAAATTAAGTTACACTGTGTATCTATTATTAAAGTAATTAATCCTAGGATTTAATATATAT